>NC_090982.1:75724782-76024782 GCF_040807025.1 Struthio camelus | reverse complement strand
TCTCCAAGGATAAGTGAGATGTAAAAATTCTCTTCATTAAGAGGCTAAAATAAAACTCACAAGCTGTTGTTTTTCTCAGGCGTGCAGACTGACTAATGGCATAAATCTTAGAAAAAAATAAACTGAATATTAATATACAATGAACAAATTAAACCCAGCTGAGTTCCTCCTCACTTTCAACTATACCTGTGTCCAAGTTCATGAGCGATAGTGAACGCCAACGGAAGGCCAGAATCTTCATTAATGTTACAGCTTCTGTGAGGTTGACACATGCCCGACAGATGAGACAAACCTAAGGTTTCACACGGACGATTCATGCCAGCACAAATGTCCTTCCTAGGAGTGCAACAAAGACTCGCCATTAAAAGAACTTAAAAGTAATTGTAGAACGTCCCTTAAGCTGGACGGTTAGTCTCTGTCTCATAAGGTATCGGTACGCTTCGCGTTATAAGCGAAATATAGGTTTCTTTAACGTTTTTACAAACTTACCTGTAACAATATGCACTGGTACTGCTATCACAGTACTACGCAGCTGTCGTTTAATGGACAATATTTATGTTGTGATAGTGCTTCAATATAAATGTTTATTCTCAACTCACCCAAGAAAACGCTTTAAAACCTCCACCTCTGACAGCTTTTTGATTATAGCACATTTGAAGTTTGCTAGTACATGCCTGATGGTGAATGACATGAAGAATTTCCTTTCTTCTAATTGTACACAAGGATTTATGGGAATCGGGAGGCTAGTTTTACCTCTAACAATCCTTTCTCAGCCTCTTTCATTTGCCATTAACTCTCCGAGCAGAATTTCCCCAAGCCTCCTGTTGCCTGTCTTCAGAAAACGCTTTTAAGAAAACTCTGCCTTCGTTTTCTCAGTCTGAGCAAGCCTCGCTTTGGGCATGGGACCCACAGGCAACTGATGTGCTGCTGCAGACACAGCCCCGGGCTACTGTAGCGCCAAAATCCCTGTAAGCTGTGACACCAACAGCTTCCTTCCTCCAGCAGCGGCCGTCTCCCTGAGGAAACCGGCAAATTCTGCTGCCTCGTTGCCAGGATTAAGTGACTGAGCTCAGGCAGAAACTAGGCCCTCTAGTCCAAAAAGATGTAGCTGCATGCCTTCTCGTCTGCTGCAGAGAAATGAAAGGAGCAGTACGCGTTTCGCCCCCCCCAGCAGGAAAAACCCTAACATCAACCCCAACATCCATAAGCTACCAAGGAGGAAACGAGGCCCTGTGAGGGTTAGGTCGGTTTTCCTCCTCCCAGTTCAGCTGGAGCAGGCCCAGGGGAGCAGAGCCTAATCCCAGGTGCTTCAGCTGGGGAACAGCCTACCGTGACAGAGTTTTCTCTTAGGGTAAATGGCTGATTTATTAAGCAAAGCAAGGATTTATAGCCTGCATACGAGCACTGCCAGGTGCAATGCATGTGCAGCCACTCAGGGGATGATGGACTGGCTATGTAATCTATCCGGGACCACTTAGCCAACCACACCTCACCTTTGCTCAAATTAATCGTTTTAAATTATTTATTTGGAGAGATAAACCACTCATCATTTTGAGATTTCTTTTTCTCATTCTCATTTTAATACTTGCTGACTCTCTTCTCTACTGTACCACTTTGGATTTTTTTTTTTTTTGGCCTGGTAGACTTTTTTAGCTGAAGACTTTTTTTGTGTGTGTTTGTTTAAAGGCCACAGACCTAGTCTTTTCTACTAGTTGGACTGGATCAATTTTTATGAACTCGTAAAACTTCTGTTTCATGCTCTGCCATAAACTCCTTGTGTAACCTCAGTCAACACCTTTAAGTTTTCTGTGCCTCAGGTCCTTACGCTAATTAAAAAGTATTTTGCCTCAGTTTAAATATAAGATCATGCAATATCTTCAAGTACCATTCATATCTAAAAATCATACAATTTAAAGCTTAAAAATAAACTGCAGTGTCTTCACAAAGTATACTTCCACTTTGAAGTGCACCTCAATATTATTGCAGGGTTTGTCATTATGGAACTAGTCACGTACATGCTAGATTGCTTTGGTATATTACCTCTATGATGAAGAAAGAAGTGACTAAACACTAAATGAGACAGGATCAAATGGGAAAAATGAGCTGAGGTCCTCAAATTGCTACTCCCTGGGGACATACAGATCTCAACTTCCTGACTAAGACACATCGCCAATAAAACACCCACATCCATACATAAAGCATGACATGTACTCTGAAACCAAATGAAAACCAGCCTTTTTAGAAGGTATAGCAGATCTAACCTTAACTACTTGCTTTTATATTGTAGCTCATGTACTCTGCCTGTTTTGAGTGCCATGCACACTAACAGTAGGTTATTTTTGTATTAACACTGCATTTCAGAAACAGCACGTCTTCATCAGGTAGGTCTCTTTACAGGGTTCAGTGCAGGATGAACTAAAAGATGATATGAGCCTATAAACAAAAAACATCAGCAAAAGGAACGCAATTGAACAAGAGTCAGCTACTCATCTGCCGAACTGCTATCACACCTGGTTAGGAGGACGGCCACGTCATGGTGTGCAGGGTTGACATCACTCTTGGGGTTGACGCTCTTTTGCCATTTGCAGAAGCTGGCTAACGTCTTATCAGCATGGTGAACTATCTTCAAGCCTCGCTAATGGGAAATGAAGGAAAATATTATTGTAAATACCACGCTGCATTGCAATAACATGTCAGTGACGTTAGCTGTGAAGCTGGGTAAAGTCACTGAAATGCAATTGATTACAGTTCTGCCTGAAGCTAGAGCCATCACTAGGAGCAATGACATCTATTTATCTAATATCTTTAATAATAAGTTAAAAATTTGTTATCTTTGTAACTGGTGTTGCTAAAGAAAAAAAAAAGGCAGAAATTCGTATTTTTTTGGTAAGCGAGCTTCATAAAACCCAAAACTGAACTGAAAATGTCCAACAAAAATATTTTCTCTTTAAAGCAAGTTTTCCTCTTGGTGTAAAGAAGGTAAAAATGAATTAGCGTTTGACTTCATGTTCACGTTTGTCACTCAGTGCTGAACAAAATCTCAGAGGGAACAATTTACACGTTTAAGGGTGTACTTCTTCCACATTATTTCTCAAATGCAAAAAGAAACAATGCAGTCACAGATGTTTCTTCCCCATCTTACGATTATATAGTATACATTCAAGTTACAGAAATGTCTTCTGCAATACAAAGTATGCAAAATAAATTCATCCAAAAGCATATTTTCTTACTTCTGGCTCTGACATCCATTACATCTTCCCTCGGTTTATTTAAGTAAAGTAAAATTTTAACAAAGCATCTAAATAACATAGATACCAGATATTCATTTTCAGAAGCATCTTAAAACCAGATTTTTAAAGACGCCACCACTGTTGCTTCCAACACTGCCACGCTCAGCTCCTCAGGAATCCATTGTTCATTTTCAAGACTGCTACAGAAACTTAGCAACTACATTTTATTAAAGGACGCCGTGAACTTAAGATCCTAATTGTCCTGTTAGAAAACAAACTACATTTTTTTGCCTGCATATCCTTACATAGAGGACTAAGTCTGTAAATTAGGCTCTGTTCTAATAATTATTCCACAAGGCATAGCTTGCCTCCATAGCTTGGTTCACTGCCTTCAATAGCTTTGGGTCCATTTGGCTTGTGATCTTAAACCATGAGCCACTGAGAACAATCCCCTTTTTGTGCTTCTGCAGTTAAAGGAGGCTACGTAAGGCACAGTATTTTTAAAATTACTAGTAAAACGACAACAATCTGTACGTATTTAAGCATGAAGCACAATATTTGAGAGTGAAAGACATAGCAAATCACTAATATGTGGTTAGTTTAGAGCAATTAGCGTCCACTTAGTCCTTGTTTCGGAGTTCTGAAAAAGATCTGCAGAGGAAAACACGTGCTGCAGCTGCACAATAATAGATTTACTTCTTCAGAGACCTGTGCACACCCTAGCATTATACTTTATGAACACAATTCAGGTAGTGCTGGGTGATTAAACTGTGAGTGACGACACATTAACTTCTGTTTCTCATCTAGTCTTCCTCATCAGCCCATGTTCTTTTGACACTGGGGAGATTCCATTTCCCCGTTCCTAATCATCGTATTTTAATTGCATTTTCCTTGGGGATTTTATGTAGAAATATCTAAAGTCATGAGCTAAATGTTATGCTATCCAAGGTAGCATTTATCCTAAAAACAGACATGCTAAAGTCAACAGATTAATAGAAGAGTCAAATGAACAAATTATTTCAAGCAAATAAACCCTCCTCACCCTAATTATACCTCAATGCACTGAAATCCCAAGTTTCTTCACTGACATTTTGAGGAAAACAAAAACCTTACCTCTTCCTCCTCAAAGAGGATGAGCCGGACCAGCACAATGTGAATTGCATTGCCAATGCTTGGATCATGGAACAGCCCTGTGACCTGTGCCAGAGCCAGGAGGTATGAGATTAACTGAATCCTCTAGAGTAGAACAGAACTTCAGAGAGAAAATATGAGATTTACTTGAAGCTCACTGTCCACCTTTGAGTGTCGGGGTTTTCTTTGTTTGGTTTTATCCTCAACACACTTCACTGAACGTTTACTGAAATGCAACAAATGTTACAAACTATTGCAATAGGCAGCTCTGCCAAATGAGTGAAGATACAGGATTTGGCAGAAGTTGCTAATTTAAGGAGCAAAAGCAGAGACTTCCACATCCAAGATTATTTTACGTCCACTTCTCTGGTAGAAGAACTCAATACCTTTGGGTCTGCATTCCTGACTGTCACTTCAGAGTTCTTGACTAATATCAGCAGAAAAGAAAGCAACATCTACCATCACTCAACACTAACGGAGAGGTCCACTCAGGGTGCAAAAGAGCAGCATATCAAATCTTCATGTTTTGACTTGATAAGCAGCAGCTTCTGCCACAGCAAAGCAAAAGGAAGTCAGTATTAAGCAAAAGGTTATCAGTTAAATGATGGATACAGTCGTGTTCTCACAGCACAGAAGAGGATGCAAAGAGGAAAAGGAAAGATAATGAATCCACACAAAAAAAGAGCAAAACATTAAGACAAGAATTGAACTCAACAAAAGCTTATCTCAAA
The DNA here is from genome assembly GCF_040807025.1 of Struthio camelus. Lineage (NCBI taxonomy): Eukaryota > Metazoa > Chordata > Aves > Struthioniformes > Struthionidae > Struthio > Struthio camelus. The sequence goes on along the minus strand of NC_090982.1, from coordinate 76,019,690 downwards.
TGAAATACAGTAATATTGTAGCGATGTCAAACTAGGCAGGAAAAAGGGAAACCAGAAAAGGAGATAGCCAGAATCTCGCTGTATGAAATAGCTCACACATCACAAGAAATACGAACAGATAAAATAGACTGTGTTTGTGTTTTGGAGAAGACCATTAAAGGAAGCATTACCGAGACAAAGTGGAAATTCTGCTTTTGAGTCCCACGGTCTGACTTAGATATGAGCCTTTTTCACTTAGATATGGGTTTTTTCATGGTATTAGACTGGAAATTGAATCACTGTGGGTAACCTTAACATCTCGGGTACAGATTGCAGAGAAAATGGTAATACCTGTTCCTGAGTCTGAGAATGATAAGGTTTTATTCCACGTACTGTCCCGGCATGGACAAAACCTTACGCAGTCAAATCAGCCTGGTGTTTGTTTGCTAAGGCTCATTGCCTCACTAGCTAGCCAGATGACTCAGCACATAGCCAGGCATATATTGTATAAACACAAGGGACAGATCAAATATCATGGCTAGAATTTACATTGTCATTTATTTCATAGATATAACATATGAGTAAGATGAGAAGGACATAGGAGAAGATATCCTCAGCAGACTCTGCAAGGCTAATGCCTACTATGATATAAATAATAACATAAAACATGAGCTGTAGACAGCACCATGAAACGCTATTATTTTTCTTGGGTCAATATATTTTGGGACTTGCCACACAAGGACACATTAAAAATTAAACTTTTTTCTTTTAATGTGGACTTTATTAGAGGCAGGATACTGTACTGCTTGTCTGGGAAAAAAAGTAATTTTTCAAGTCTGCAATGGAAGTGACAGAAAGAAAATAATCATTTGAAAAAACCTGAGTATCAGTTATACAAGTAATCAAATCATTTTTGTTAGGTACCAAACTACATACTAATTGTCCCGGCTGAACTGTAATAAAAGCATATCTCTCTAAACTGAACTACCTTCATAATGCTAGAACAGAACTCAAAATTACTACAATTTCCAGGGGGCTCTGGGGTGCCTCTCATTTGCAGACAGGCAAAAGAATTCCTATGCTTAAAATCATAGCACTTCTCTACTATTACAACTGCTAAACCTAAATCATCAACGAGAGCAGGCTGCAAGGGAGGCAGGAGATTCAAAAACAGTAATTTCAGTGGAATGAAAATTAGCGCTGGAATTTATAGCTATGTAATACAGTCCTCATGACTAAGAATTGTAAAAGCTACTCTCACACTTAAAATCCACAGAGGAAAATCATATTCATGCAAAATAAAAAGAAAAATAAAGAGGCTTAAAAGATAGTTTTAATGAAAATATATGAAAGATATTCTATTTCTTTCAGTGAACCAGCGTCACAGAACCAATGTCACAGATGTTTCAGGGTGATTAGTAACATAAATTAAAGTTAGCTTCACTCATCTAACAAAAAAAAAAGAAAACACTGTATATACCATATTCATTATGGTGAGGATATACGATTCCACATGGTCACTTCCATGATATTCAACCATCTTACTGTCTGCAACTACAAGCGTCTCCACCCATCGTTCCTTGCTGACAGAGCGCCGAGAAACCTTTCTGACAGCCATGTGATTTCGTTCCCATCTCTCCCTCTGACGCTCTTGGTTTTGGAAAAAGCTGAAGGTATCTGGAAAGGTAACAAGCAACATAGATTTCAAAACATTTTCAAGCCTGATTTATGTTCTAAGTTTATGGCTGTACTAATTGTAGATAGAATGGCAGCATTGCAAAATCATGGGACAGTTGAGTTCGCTGGACCACGAGCTGGAAGGGACTTCTGGCTGACACCTACCTGATCTGCTCAAAGCAGGACCAACTACAAAGTGCTATCAGCAGGCGGAGGGCTCTCCCCAGTAAAGTGCTGAGCATCTCCAAGGATGGACTAAACAGGGCTCTAAAATATGTATCCAAGAGCTACCCTCACTCAAAAGACCAGAGATTAAGATGCTAGACACAGAACTAAGCTAAACAAAAACAACAACAAAAACAAACAACGATAACAAATTGAGGATGCCTTTTTCAAGGAATTTCTGCTCTGCTTTGGTTCAGAACTTTCTAACAAAACTAGTTCATAGTTTCAGATAAGGGATACACTTTTTCCACATGCCACTCTTATTCTCAATGGTACAGTAAATTAAGCTAAGTACATGCCATTTGTTCTGTGCATGGAAAATATCACCACAGAATCCCCGAAGAGCAACAACGCTTCACCAGCAGATGTCATCTAAATACCAAGGAGGCATACGGCTACAGGTTCCTCAGCCATGTGTGTCATGTTGTCTGACTGACAGGTGAGAAACTTCCTGCTTCCACTGTAGTTTTGGGATCTATGCATCTAAATCCTTTCAGAAAGTGCTCTTTGCTCCCTAAAATTGCTAGCAACCGTGTACTACGCTCAGTGGGGCTAATTACTCTCCCTTCACTCTAGCTTTGAGTGCCTGCTGGCTGTGTTAATAGGAAAATACTGGGAATGTAAATACACCTAGGCCTGAAAAGGAGGTGAGAGATGCCGTTCAACAGCAACTAGTTGCATTTTTCCAGCCAGGAAGCCAGAGAAATACTTATGTGGGTACCGGGATTCCCCGAGTCCTAGGAAGGAACGGGAATGCTTGCTATTTTGACAGATATTGCAGAAGTCCTTTGGCATCTCCTTTGCTGAATAGGATGTCTTTACTGTAGACTGCACATCTGTTGGCTGGGAGGTTGGCTCCTGCCTCAAAGTGCTCACAGCCTGTTCAGCATCACCTGCACCTCCCAACACTACAGAGCAGCAGGGTACAGTTATCCAGCATCACCTCCATCTTCCAGCACCAGTGAGCGCTGAGGGACCGTTACCCAGACCACTCTTCCCTTGATGGATGGATGACTTGGCAGCTAGATTTCAAACTCCTGGGTTCACACCAGCAGATGATGTTACACTTGTGTCATGAATGCACTGTTTGCACTTTAGAAGACCTAACTACGTTCAGCCAGAAGGTATCACGAGGGATTAAGCATCTACAACATGTGGCACCATTTGACTATTAATGATGTGTACAACACATCTGTTAGCATAAAAGGTGCTTGGTATCTTGGCTTATAGTACACATCCAGCAGGGGATGCACAGGTCTTTAGAAATGGGCTTTCTGAGGTCATTCTGAAAGTTGCCTAGAAAAATAAATGCTGGTACTGATAATACATCATAAAATTGGAATATGCCATTTTAATAATCAAAACTACAGCAGCTACATCACTCCCATTTAGAACTGAGCTGCAATACACAAGTGTGCATTACACAACCGCTCCATTAGTTAACACACATTATTACCAGTTAGCATTGCCCTGCAGCACCATTTAAAGACTTCAGATAGCACCAGGCACCTAGCACTGAGAAGCACACAAACATACAGTTACCCCAACCTGGTTCATTCTAGTAAACGGAAATCTCTACCTCCTTAGATAGCCTTTCAAAGTATACTGTACCAAGCTGAATTAATATACTATGCAGGATGTCAGTGTTCCATATTGTGGATCCAGAATATAATAAATTAATAAATAATAGCTGTAAGTAAATTTCCTTTTTTTGTGTAAACCGGTGTTTGCATTTTAAAAGATGATTAATGTTCTACTTGGACACAAACAGTAAGATTTTTGACCTTCTTGAGAAGGCAAACAGTATAAAAATTGACTGAATGTAAGAGAAGTCTGAATAACATAAACATTCAAATAAACCCGTAAGCTTCTATTTTTACTATCTATACACTGTAACAATAAAAGCATAACTATATTGATTTCCCTTGTGATTACCAACCCAAATCATTTGTCATTGTCAACCGATGCACTAACACAGACTGTATCTGTAGATACGTCAACTAGTAAAGAAGTTAGTCGATGAAGAAAGTTCCCTTCCCACCAAGCCAAGGAACACAACGAGAGGCTTGCATCTTTGTATCTTAATCCTGAAGAATGAGCTGCATGGAAAACTAGCTCCTTTTACATATAGGACATATTTTGCTGTATAAGAAAAAAAATTCTTTTTTTTTTTCATTTTTGTTTTTTCAAGGGTAGAAGAATGGTCTACCACTGCTATAACTCCCAAGGCAACCCCACAAAGCCAGGCTGCAGCAACACTCCTGCTGTCACCCCCAAGCTTCTCCAGTTATCTTAATAGTTGCCTCTATCAGGCATTCATTGCTGCATTCATTGCTCCGTTTTGTATGTTCGTGTGGCTTTCAACCTTTTTTTTTTTTTTTTTTAAATGAAGTGCAGTTTTCAGTATCTAAGTATAAAACACCTTGAAAAAACCAAAGAAAAACCTTCTATACAGCTACCTGAACAGAAGATTTCGGTCAGGCTGCTAGCTAAGTGATTTGTTTCCAGCCAAAGGAAACATCACATCGGCTGTCGAGCTTGTATTTGCATCTAACAAGGAGTTTTGCTTATTGTTGGGACAGGTGATAGCTCTGTACCCACCCAAGGGAGATAAAAATATTTAAAGCCAGTCAGACTGCAGCAGTGAACAACCCTCAGGGAAAAGCGTGGAGAAGTAACATCCCAGTTAAGTATGAGGCTATGAATTGCTGCAAAACCTCAGAAGCTCTAGACCTGAGTTGTGAAAATGAACGCCAGGGAACAAGAGGGTGCCTCAGACAAAACTCTCTCCTCAGTGATGATCCCTTCCAGTGCAGGCACTACCCACAACAAGGGACTCACCTAAGGACTGAATTGCAGCCATTATAAAGTGTGGTTCTATTTCTGCTGTTACTCCTCCACAAATGATAGGTGCTTTATTAAGCTTTTCATTCTGAAGCAAAATAAACTCACTTTCTTTTAACCTTAAATTAGTGAAGTGTTGCAAATGATTTCTGCTTAGCTGATAAGTTACAGGCTCTCTGTTCTCCAGGAACGGAAACCCTGACCTGAAGCCTGGACCTGAAGTCCAGGACTAGCCAAGAGAGAAAGACTTCTTCCCCACATCCTTCCATGATAAATGCTGACCAGAGAATATTCCACAAGAAGAAGAGAGAAAATACCTGAACCCTGAGGGTTTCTGTGAATGTCTGAAAAAGAGATAAACTATAGGTATAGTTTTGGAATCAGTAGCAACAGAAACAAAGGTGGTGCTGAAAGGATACACAGGATAGTCCAAGACCAAGTAAAAAGTAGGTTGGTAAGGGACTCAGCTAATAAACTGCATGAAATTCAAGCAGAAGTATTCCATCTATTGTCAAAAAAAATTTTGCAGATATCAGGCTTTTTATTAAAAAATCTGATCCAGGCAAATAGGTCACATACAGTGTTACACAGGTCATATGTGATATCCAGCCATATCACTGAGTATCCAGCAGAAGTTGGAGTAGATGAAAAGATTTCATCAACTTCCAGTTAGAATTGGTTGAAAAATTTCAGCCAACAGTTTTGTTTTCTTAATAACCCAAAGTCCAAATTTTTTTTTTTTTTACTGAAAAATAAAGAATGTCCCTGACACTATTCATAAAAATGCCATCTCTCTAACTCAACATACAGTACCCTTAACTCTTGGTTACAAAGAAGGATTTTTGTTATCTGTAAGCCAAAACTGTGTGTGAAAAATAGTAGCATAACAACTTCTACAGCACAGGTTAATGATGCATAGCTTTTATGTAGGAAAGTTACATCCTCTCTTTTAGTAAATCAACTTAATTTGTCATTAGATGACAACAGAATTATATCATTATTTTATTAGCTCCTCTAAAGAAAGAGCTTTCTAATCTTTAAACAGCAACATTGATAGCTTCACTATAAAAAACACTTAAATTCTTCCATTTGAACACTACATCTGCTCAGAATTTTGCTTGATTGGAGGTTTTTTGTACAATTGGGGTATTTTTTTTTCCCCTCCAAAGCCCCTTAAAGAACAGGTATGTCTAACCTCACTTAAAGGCACTCTATAGAATCTCCCTTTCAAAGCTCTTTTTCACCTCTATTTCCTGCAGATATTGCTCATAGAATAATGCAAGCAGCATACAGTGCAAGGCAAGGAGACCTCAAGGTGATAACTTCACAGAGCCACTTTCAATACCTTTGAAGAAACAGAGGGCACTTTAAAGAGGCAAGGTAAAAATGTCTGTAAATTCCCAGGAGGAGAGAGTGAAGCCTATGTCTGAAGACTGTCAGACATAATACAATAGCATGGATTTATATCTTCGCTTTCTATCCTCATCTCCTTTCTCCTTGTGCAAGAGCTCTTTCATTTTTACCACTCCATATTATTCACAGTCAAAATGCTAGCTCTCCAGATGCAAGGTATGAAAAATGCTAGGGATACTAGAATAATAAATCCCACACTGTTCAGGAGCTTTTGCATCATGGTTATTCTCATAACCCTCACTCCTTGAATTTTTTCCTAAAAATCCATAAACATGCAGATCATAGTTTTGGAGAAGTAGCGAGTTATTCAAAGAGTCAGTAAGCATTGCAACCCAGTCACTGTATAATGGGACAGGAATAAACATGAAATCATCACTAATAACAGAGATTAACCTAGCGCTAAAAGGAATACAGAAGACAGTCCAGCTGTAGACTAAATAAAGGAAAGGCTGAGGAGTGACTCAGCTAATAAAAATTATGACAAAAGAAATCAGCACAGTTTTATGAAAAGTGAACATTATCCAATAACCTTTGAGTTAGATCTAATAAAGGTCTTGGGAACGTCCAAGGAAAGTGCTCTAGCCACCACGCTTCTGGACAAAGAAGGCAGCTGTTGTTCTCCTCCTTCACTCATGTTTTGTGAAAGACAGCACGTTTGGCTCTAGGGTCTGCATCTCCATTTCTGACAGGGGTGATCCAAGGCAAGGTGCCTGTATCTTTGAAAGAGGTACAGGGTGAGACGGTAGAGGGTGAGACATACACCTGGTCAGCATTTTTCAGTGGCTAACTGAGGTAGCTCCCCAAATGGCACACTGTTTTTTTGTGGTTTTAACCCATAAACAGTAACCTTCCCCATCTCTACAGGGAGAAGAGGTGCCTACGTCAGCACAGGCTTCTGCCCAGCCCTTCCAGTCTGGTAAGCCCTGTACCAAAATGCCACTAAGGCCAGGAGCCACGTACCCTGAAAGCACAGGGCTGCAGGAGCTGGTGGCAGACAGATGACACCAGGTCCCCCTCAGTGCTCCAACAGCCAGGGCTGGGAAGACCACGCATCTCGTTCCTGACAGGGCTAGTAAGGAGAGCCTCTATGGCCACGGCTGCCTCTCCTCGTCCCATGGCCAACAACAATTCAGATTGCTGCTGGTCTATGCAGCCAGCAGCCTGCACAGACTCTTGCCCACGCTGAGCCAGCAGGCACAGCATAGGATTTGGGTTGAACTGTCCAAGACTCCGTGCAGCTCCAACATCAGAGGTCTGTCTCCTGCCTTCTAGGCAGGAAGGCAGCAATATTTATAAAAACCTACCCTTTCCTATGACCATCTGCAATACTGGTGAGCTGGTATATTTGGTCAACAAATTCCTAGCTTGCTCTGTTCTAAAATGCAGCAGACTGGTAGCTAGCAACATATGTTGTCTTGAGCTGCACCGTATCACTGCTCTAACATCTGAGTTACTGTAAGAACTTCCTACTAATATACAAACTCAGAAAAGCAAGTAAAATAAGTGAACTCTTTCGCCTTTTCTAGCTCTCTGCTGAAAAAAATAAGGCAGAATAAAGGCAAGTTTGAATGCTAATAGTATAAGAGTAAGGACTCATACAGTACACAGAAAAGCTGTTGTAAAACAAGGAAGAAAGAATGTAAATTTAAAAACAGAACAGGTATCCAAATCAGCTCCTTTTGAACATTTCTGAACGGACTAAGCTAAATCACACAAATGCTTTCTGAACATCAAACAACAGTGTTCACACAGGGAACTATTACAGCTATTTAATCACATATTTCCCCATGTTGACAAGCCCCAAGACCAACAAAGACCACTCCATGAAGACTCAACAAAACCCCATGAAGACTCAACAGAAATAAACACAGAGAAAGAAAACTTGCATCTCTGCAAGCTTTGTTTAACATCAACATTCCTGCTGTCAAAAATATGAAGTATCAAGCAGTGGAGTCACTCTATGTAGAATGAAGCTAAAATTGGATCTTTGATGACTGATGCACTGAATCAGATGCTGCTGACAAGCATCTGCTGCTCATTACGACATAGGCTGGAAGGACAGAACTATAAATGTCCTGAGCCACTGGCATCAGGAGGTGTACAGAGAACAACGTAGTGGGAAACATCTATATCTAGAGCTGCCTGCGTATGTTTTACAACTAAGATTTTCCTTCTGTCTGAATCTTCTACTTTTTTTTTTCCCCCCCCTCGGTGGTGAACTCAAGGCAAAACAATTCCAAATTCAAATTTTCAAATTTTCTTGATGGAAAAAGCTTGCTCCCTCCTTCTTAACTCTAGCATTTTTTCTTGCCATAGTACCACACTATATATATATATATATATATATATATTTATTTATTTATTTATTTATATATATACTGCCCACATGAATACAAGACAGCCAGGATAGTTAAAAATGAAAAAGAATAGAAGCTGCAGGGTAAAATAATCTTACCTTTTCCTATCAGGAAAAGTAATGCTTTAAAAAAAAAAACAAACTTCTAACTAGTAAAAAGTAGTTGCTAATTAACAGGACATATGCAGCAGCTATAAAACCCAAAGACTTTGAAACTCCCTCCAAGCTGCAGTAGAGTATTACTGTAATAATTATGTGATAAGTATAGCTAGAAATAATCTGTGAATAAAAACAGCATGAAACATCAGATTGCCATCTTTCAGTTCAACAGAACTTCACTAATCCTGATGGAACTGGTCGTATTTATGCACGTACTTAAGTCTCCGTAAGATTAGAGTTTCTCCACTAAGCATCTGGAAGACAAGAAGGTGATCAGGAGTAGTCAGCATGGATTCACCAAAGGGAAATCATGCTTGACCAATCTGATAGCCTTCTATGACAGAATGACTGGCTGGGTAGATGAGGGCAGAGCAGTGGATGTTGTCTTTCTGGACTTCAGCAAGGCTTTTGACACTGTCTCCCATCACATCCTCCTAGGTAAGCTCAGGAAGTGTGGGCTAGATGAGTGGACGGTGAGGTGGCTTGAGAACTGGCTGGATGGCCGAGCTCGGAGGGTTGTGGTGAATGGCGCAGAGTCAAGTTGGAGGCCTGTGGCTAGTGGTGTCCCCCAGGGGTCAGTCCTGGGCCCAGTCTTGTTCAATATATTCATCAATGACCTGGAGGAAGGGACAGAGTGCACCCTCAGCAAGTTTGCTGATGATACTAAACTGGGGGGAGAGGCTAACACACCAGAAGACTGTGCTGCCATTCAGAGGGACCTGGACAGGCTGGAGAGGTGGGCGGAGAGGAACCTCGTGAAGTTCCACAAAGGCAAGTGCAAGGTCCTGCACCTAGGCAGGAATAATCCCATGCACCAGTACAGGCTGGGGACTGACCTGTTGGAAAGTAGCTCTGCCGAGAAGGACCTGGGAGTGCTGGTGGACAACAAGTTAAACATGAGCCAGCAGTGTGCCTTTGTGGCCAAGAAGGCCAATGGGATCCTAGGGTGCATTAGGCAGAGTGTTGCCAGCAGGTCAAGGGAGGTGATCCTGCCCCTCTATTCAGCCCTGGTGAGGCCTCACCTGGAGTACTGTGTCCAGTTCTGGGCTCCCCAGGACAAGAGAGACATGGCCCTACTGGAGAGAGTCCAGCGGAGGGCTACCAAGATGATTAGAGGGCTGGAGCATCTCTCCTATGAAGAAAGACTGCAAGAGCTGGGCCTGTTCAGCCTGGAGAAGAGAAGATTGAGAGGCGATCTCATAAATGTGTACAAGTATCTGAAGGGGGAGTGTCAAGAGGATGAGGCCAGCCTCTTCTCCGTGGTGCCCAGCAACAGGACAAGAGGCAATGGGCAGAAACTGAACCACAGGAAGTTCCATCTGAACCTGAGGAAAAACTTCTTCACTGTGAGGGTGACAGAGCATTGGAACAGGTTGCCCAGAGAGGTGGTGGAGTCTCCTTCGCTGGAGATATTCAAAAGCCGTCTGGATGTGATCCTGGGCAATATGCTCTAGGAGACCCTGCTGGAGCAGGGAGGTTGGACTAGATGATCTCCAGAGGTCCCTTCCAACCTAAACGATTCTGTGATTCTGTGATCCATAACGTTAGCGTTTAATGTTTATTTTAGTGAACTCCTAAACTGCCTGTTTTGTGTCTGACTTCCCCTAGATATTAACATTTACAAGATGGTGAAGTATCTAGAAGCGGTGGATTAATTATTCCCTTCACATTTAGCGACCACACTTTGGTCAAGGCTGCACATAAGAGCAAAACACTTCAGGGACAACAAAAAACTATAGCTGCATAAGATGCGGCTTTATGACCACGTTATTCAATGTGGCTTGAACTTTCCATGTTCACTCACTTAGTAACTTTAGTGGCTGGCCCCTCTTGTTTTGCTGATTAATATTAATGTGATGGATTAGAAAAACAAGGCGACTTTTTCATGAATTCAATCCAGTACTTAGTAAATCAGCATTTGGAAATAATTTAATGTGCAGTACAACTCAGTTTTCACTTGATGGGAGAAGACAAGTATCTTCTAGAAAAGTATATTTCAATGCAAAGCAATCTTGTAAATTAAAAACTCCCAATAAATTATGTCAATGCCTTAATGTCTGTAACTATATAATTAAAGAATCATTGAAAGAAAAATTTAGATTGGGAGCTAATAGGATACAAATGAGAATTTAATCATATGGCCTTTATTAATATTTTGCTTCTTTTTATGCATCTGTAGGAAAATTCACTTGCATGAAATGAAGGCAAAAACTAAACGCGACATCTTCATGTAGATGGCTCCACGTTGTCAGGGCTGATCTGCTTTCCAATGGAAGTTAACCGAACAGCATCCACAAGTTCTTGAATCAGACCCCAAAAATTTCTACTAACGTTCCTTACGTTTCATTTGCGTTATAATGAATAAAAACAAACTGCTTATATGTGGTTGATTAGGCATCATTATGCTTGCTTAAGTCAGGAATAAGACTAACACTAAAAGGCTACAAGAAGAATCTTATTCTTGCAGCGTTCCTTAGGCTGGTACGCCGCAGCTAAGTATGTGTAGACGTTGCAGCATTCAGTGGTGGAAGAAAAGGTTGAAACTCTGGAAGGATGCATATTTTGCGGAATATCTTAGAGGCATAAACGGGAGGACAGTAATGAACTAGCTGTATCCAGAAATTGGGAGCATAGGTCTCTATTGTGCTCATTAGCTCTCTGAAGATACCCGAGTAGCAACCCAGGCATTTGCTACAGGGGTGCAAGAGGCATTTCAGAGGGGACTCTGCTTCCTGGGCTGCGATGAGCTTGTGTACTTAGAGGGGGGCTGGATGCTGTGCCACAGGGATAGAGGAGAGTTGCTCCTCTTGGAGAAAAGCCATTCGTCAGCTTATGCACATACGCTTACATTATATATAATTAAATTAACAACATTAACTAAATCTAAAACTCTGATGCACATTTGCAATCCTCTCTTTAAAAGAGTCACTGAACATAATCACAGCTGATTCAGGGATTTTAAGTAAACTGGTGCATTTCCCTCTGTAAACATTTTATTTCAGAAGCATTATGCGACTCCTCTTCCTCAGACACTGAATTCTGCATGAGACAGATATCTATCAAACTCCCAACAAGCATTTTGCTCTGCTCCCCAGCCAAAACATGAGCCGAGAGAGAAGAGAGGTGTCATAGTAGCATATCGCTGCCCTGAGGGCTTAAGCACGTGCTTCCCTCTGTACTGGTCCGTGCTCTAGCCAAGGTGCAAGCTTGCTGGGGTCTGACAAGGGACACAGCTGCAGAGCAGAACAGGAGGGTTTGGGATTCCCCTGGAGGGAAACCAGGAGACCTCCCTCCCACTTCTACTCTTGCTCAACTCTCTGCAAACAGCTTCAGCTTTCCCTGCCTGCCTTGGAGGACTGCCTGCTTCTCCATACATCCAGCGTTCCCACACTGTTTTCTTCAAACTTGCAACCACTGAGTAAGGACTTCCTCCACACCAAAACACCCTCCCTGCACACACAGATTCTTCACAAAATCCTGCACAAAATCCTGGTTTTATGGCACAAAATTGCCATAAAACCAACATGCCCAGCACTGACGTTTTTGCTTATTTATATTCCCCTGTACAGGAGAATCGGAACAAACATGGGGGGATTTGAAAGCCTCCCTTTTTTGCTCCTCTAGGATGCCAAGATTCAACCCACACTTCACACAGGAACTCCTATCTGACTCATTATCATTTCCCTTCAGTAAATATAGCAAAAATAGCCACTTGCTTCCCTCTGCACTTAGAAACGGTACAGAAGCAGCTGGGATCAGCTGCTCCTGCCTCCTCTGGCAGAGGGATGGGAAGTGAGAGGCAAGCACAGACCGGCAGCAGGGAAGCGCCACTGCTGCTGCAGTTACCCAGCCTGCCGGGTGGTCCCAAAAGAGGACGCAGCCTCCCTGTGGGCTGCGACCTTGCTCCAGCTCATACTTTCAGCCTCATAAAGAAACCTCCAAGATAGCAACTAATGAATCTCAGCAGTTTGGTTTGCAACTGTTCGTGAAAAGCCTGGCTGTCGAACTAAAGCTATTTCACATCACCCACCTTTGCCTGCCTGCTTGGCCAAATCTCTGCATTCCTCTTCCCCAGCTTCCCCTCCTGAAGACCCGAACCGCACCCTTCACTGAGTGTGACTCAGCTGCAGCTCCCGTGAGAGACCTGATGAGTCCCTAACCTCTCACACCATTTTTATGGCCTACTCTTGCTCTCAGCTGTTGGCACGTGCCCTCTTGACTCCCTCCATCCTGCTTTGCTCTGGGTCAAAGACAGCTCACAAAGTGCTCCTCAGCTAATCTCCCAGGAAGCTCCACATCTTCAAAGCATTCAAAAACCAGAAAACAGACAGTTGTGCCTTTCAGACCTTCTTTGACCTTGCAAATTAATAAGCTACTTAGCTAGAAAGTTAAATCATGCAGAGATTTTTTTCAGCTGTGAGCCAGCATTTGCATTGCTTTATAGGTGGTAAATTTTGTCAGTTTTATTTGTGACATGAACATTACAAAACACAAGACTCAAGGTTATGACTCTGGGTTAAAAGCTTGAGCCGGTATCTACCAGGTCTTCGGGGAACCATGCAATGAATCACTTCAGTGCACATAATGGAACAGGATACACTTCCATATACATGGACAGGCTGAGGACAGAACAGACTCCAGGAATATTTAGTGACCCAAACATGTTCTCTAAGTTGCATCAAAACTGCTTAGGTCACCAATGAGTACATGAGCTCTATCTCCCTCAACTGTCCCAAATGCATGGGGGACATCCCAGTGGGTACTCTGTATGAATGCATCTCTATATATTGAGTCTCTATAGGAAAACTAACAGCTACTGAGTCATTGCTTTGAGGAAGCCTCTCATAGTTAACTAAGCAGTTTCATTTCTCAGTATAAATTTTGCTGTCATGAGGAGGCCTCCCAGTCTATACAGGCTCTGTAAAGAAACAGAAATTTAAATAGTATTCTGTATTAACTGACTCTCACTAGCTTCTCCATCACCTTATCTGTTTAAAAGACTGAGCAAATTTGTTCTTCCCTTTTCATTATTTCCCTTGACTTCTGGAAGTTGAAGTCAAGTCTTCCCTTCTCCGCTGTAATTACTAGGAAGAGTAATTTTGCACAGTTCTTTGCACTTGGGTAATATTACCAGAGCACTGGACATCCGTTTTATGACTGCTTATCCCATTGCTTTGTATACATGCCGATTATTTTCAAGAGCACCTTAAAAGACATTACTTTTGACTTCTCTTTATAATTCCAGTACTTGCTTCATTCACTCAGACAAAAGAGAACAAACACTGACGGCATTTGTGTGTTAGCAGAACGCAAACAACGTGGCAAGAGGTTAAACTCAGCAGTGACGTCCACTATGGTCTTAACTACTCATGCTGATCCCCTTCAGTTCAAGCATTTCTGAAGTCTTCTACAGTATTTTTTTTTTTAAACCACTGATGATCCATGAGGTAGCTACAAAACAGTCCAAAAAACCTAACATTTCTACACGTGAGCAAGCCAATAACATAAGAACATGATCACTCGAAGCTTAGCCTACTTTTTATATGGATATCATTTATTTGATATGTACAAAACAGTCAACATTTTCTTACCCAAACCAATTGATCCTGCAACTAAAAAAAGGCTCAAAAACACTATTAGCAGTTAGTAACGGCTAGCACTCTTGATTTGCTATGTATTAGCATGGAGAGTTTTTGTCAAAATATTATTACAGTGTTCATTTCTGATATTACTACAATGTTTAATTGGTTGTCTTTCCTGTTGTAGAGCCAAATGACAAAGAAAATGCTACTCTTGCTTATGGATAACATCCAGAATTGCATGACATTTTTCAGTTTGCTACTTTTGTCACCAACAATAAAGATCCAGGTCAATGAAAACTATTCACAAATTAGTGGTGATTCCATAAAACTGATTCAAAGACGCACCATAAAAACCAAATGTTTCACTTCAACATTTTCAAAATGAGACTTTTTGATTTTTCTTAAATTATGTAACCATCTTCAGACTGAATACAGTTCATAAAGAACATAAAATACGTTTTATGTTCATATAGAACATAAAAACTATGTTTCATTTAAGCCTAAGAATTGAAAATGGTTCATTTGAGCCTGAACAAAACACTTTTAAACCTGAAACAATTTTCCAATTGTGCTTGTGTTTTTCGCCACAAAATATCATGTTTCAGAGTGCCTCCCAACATACCTGTCATTTCCCCCTTATACTCAAATCCCTCTTGGTTTCCAGTTTGACCAATGAGCCGAACTTTTTTTTTTTTTTTTAAATAAAAACAACCCCCTGGTCAAACCTCAGTAGCTGCAAGCAAAAATCACTGCAGAAAGCTTGCTTCTGCATTTCAATCACGGAGAGACAGTCCTTATTCACTCCGACCTTTTATATTTTGGAATAGCGAAGAACTCCGCCACTCCGACAGAGTGGCCCTATTCCCACCTGAACCTCAGCTAGGAAACACCAACACCTTTGGCTTTCTGTGAATGGTATCTTTACCCTTCTAAGCCATCTCTGTCAGCAGATCTCAGCAGCCTCACTGCCCCAGGTGAGATGCTCCTGCCAGGGCACAGAACATGTACCACTGACTTGGTTCCTCTCCGGATGACCTGCTCTTTCTGTATCAAGGATATATAAAGCCGCTCCTGCAGCTTCATGGCACAAAACAGCACTCCATACTCTTAAGCCTACTCCTTCTCACCGAAAAAAGGATAAAATGAGAGCTTGCCCTATCAGGCTGTAAACTGTACAGCTCTGCCTACCTCCAGCAAATTAAGCAGGGCAGGGAACGCGCCCAGGCGCTGGAAGTTGTTTGCCCACCCTATTAACAGGGACAGTCCCTGCCACGGCTTCAGCTGGGGCCGACAAGCACGCTCTCAAACAGTTCCCAAGCATGGTACAGGAGGGGACACAGGCCAGGAATCCTTCTCTGTAGTCGGGATGTGGCCACTCTGTTTTGGAGGCTTTAGGAGCGAATTTAACATATGGACACAGACTGTTCTGTGCCACTTGGCTGCAAAGCCAAAGAGCGCAGACATACTTCATTTATTAGCACAACTGTGGTCTCACTGTGTAACAACAGCAGTTGGCACAATTATCTGCAGAGCTGCAGTACAAGAGTAAAAGCCAGCTCAGCGCTTACCTGACGGATAAAGAGAGATACCATAAAACACACTACCAAGTATTTGGAATCCCACTGGCATCTCTTAAAAAAAAAAAAAAAAAAAAAAAAAGCTTGCCTTTGTGGCTCTCCTATATATTTGAAATGTAAGGTTTTAGCAACACATTTTGGCACTGCGTAACATTTCTAGCGTAATTTTATCGTTCAGGTACTCAAGTTTGTTTACATTTCTAAGAAATAACAGTTTATTTCAGCTTTCAAAATGTCTTGCTTTAACCGGGCCACGCTTCAACTTTTCTTCTTCAAGATGTTCAACGGAGAGGTTACTAGATACCTCACATGCATGGGAATTAGGGAACTTAACTGAAATCAACCCAACCGGCACCTCTGTGCTCTGCCAGTGCCACCACGTAAGCCTTTGCTGGACTGCAACAGGACAGATCCACCTACCTTAACTTTTCCAGATGTGAAAGTCATCCAAGCGTTAGGCTAAAAATATCTTTTCAAGACTGGATTTCAGAGACTTCTCCAGCTGTAACATGACAGTCACTTTATAAAACATTAGACAGGAACCGAATTCCTGTCCAAGGATGAAACAGGTCAGAATTTTAAAACAACAACAAACAAAAATCGGCTCTAGACAGATGTTTGGCTCAGTATTGGAGAACTGACTGATTCAGGAAATAATTTGACCCCTGTGTTCCAAGTAACTAAGTAAAAATGTATGAGAATGCATTTATTTATATAAATTAATGAAGTATCTGCTAAAATACACATGAGATCGTTCCACTGAGCACTGACAACAAGGATTTCCTGGTTTTATAACTAATAGTTTTTAAACTGAGCCTTAGCTGCCTTGAAATCCTGATTTTTAGTATGAAAGAACAGGAGAATACTAACAAAATATTCTGTACTACATTTCCCTTTTTTCTACATCTTAGCTTAACTCCCTGCTAAAGAAGAAGAGAGAATCACATTTTTTCAAAAATTCCCAGAAAATATCCCCAAATTTTAAATCAGCAGTAGAATTACTACAAGCAGTACTCACAAAGACAATGCACCATTCAAAACGTTAGCAAAACACCCAGGGAGGAAAAAGAAAAAATTCAAAAATACTCTAAAACCCAACATCAAGTGTTTGGATTATCACTGCTAACTTTTAAAGACAACTTTTTCAATCACCCAAGGAATTCAATAGAAGGTCTGTAAGCCTTCCGTACCTCAATTGCCAGGCTTTGTTGTAAGGTTTGAGCGCTACATTTTGACATTGCATTTAGCCCATGCAGGTAAATGCATTCCTTTTCTCCCCCCACCCCCCTCCCAGAAACAATTTCTCACAGTTAAGAGACAGCATGCGCTAACAGGACTGGAAAAGACTTTCAGATCTTAAAAAGCAAGGCAGCATAGCAGTCCTTTCCAAATGCTCCACAACCCTGTTAGCAAACAGCAGGTCTCCACAGCTAGCAATGTTCCAGTCTTTGGGCGAGGGACTGACTAGGGCCCTTGGCTGTTAGCAAAACAGAGGTGAAACTCCAATTCAGTATTTACATTAGCCGTTTTACGTGTTATCTCCGTTACTGGGAACTCTTCAGTGCTCCCATTCTACAAACTTTTTTTTTTTTTTCTTCTAATTCAGCTACAGGTAGGTTTACACTGAACAGAACAGAAATTACTGCAACATGCTATAGATGTGAATTGCTTGTAGCAGACTGGTTGAGACACCACAAAATTCAAATCATGCTGCCAATCCTGCTTGAGAGTCAAGGGAAAACTAGACTACGCTCAGAGACTACAGCTCAGCAGGGCCCCCAAAGCCATTCATTCACCGTAGCTTATGCATCCCCAGGCAGCCACTTCCACATCAGGGAAACTCAGCTCTGCCTCTGTCTTCTGGCGTCAAGCAGGGAGCTAAAAACTACCTTAAGTCCTGCAGCCCCAGCAGGAACTACTGCCTCAGTTCCTCTCCTCCTCCCAGGGGGTATAAAACCTACAGTAACAGATCACATGGCATGATTAGAGAATAAATAAAGCCGACTTGCACTTCCAAAATGAAGTGTATCCTAACACCCTCCCAGCAAATAACGTCTCAGCTGACACGGATGGCTTCACTTCTTCTCTGCCACTGCTCTTCCTTTCCCATTCTCCTCTCTGACAGGCTCAGATCGCCTAGAAATATGGCAGTAATGAAGTTGTTTCTCTAGCAAAAACCAACCCTTCGAGAAAATTTAGAAGCATCTCTAACACAGTGGTACCATTTCCCTTACTACAGTTCAGTTTTACTCTATAAAAATGTAGAAATGACAGATCAGCCTGAAGATGCCAATAGAGAATCACAGTCAGAAAGCACTTATCTGGACTAACAGAACAATAGGTAACGTTATTAACTTTATAATAGAACTAATTAGCCATTGTAACGGACCGCACAAATCCTGCTGTTTGTCTTCTAATGTTACTTTCGGGGGATTTAATTTTCAATCACTTTTTCCTTCCTTTCTCCAGTTTCACAAATTATGGGTAAACAGTGTTTTTTTCCAGACATCACTCAAAGCCACGATGACTGATTTCGATCATGAAGGGACAGTGAGGAGCAGGATGAGCAGTGAGCTATTATGGGGAAGCAAGGGTCAAAGCAGGAGAGAATGAGTAGATCCTATTCCTTTGCTCACTGGCCATTCTAGAAATATCCCAAATAGACAGATTCTTCCCTAAAATAATATAGCCTTTTGAATCTTTTTGGCACCATTGTAGGATGTGAGATTTGGAGGCAGAACAGAAGAGCGGACAGCCTTCGGTGACAGTTATCAAGTCAGTTAATTTCTGCACCTCATTTTTCCCATCTCTCAGTCTTCACGGACCTGTTTAAAGACCCTCATGCTGCAGACCTGCCACAGACACATAAACCCAGTTCTCATGAATTTGCCATCCGTCAGTAAGTGAACATTTCTGGCACAGCAATGTGCTACGCATTCAAAATAGCCCCAACAGTACATAAATAATTCCAGAAACTTGAATGGTTAAAAAAACAACAAAAAAAAACCCCTCAGTTTTAAATGTTTCAAAGATGCTCTGAGAAATGTAAACTACCACAACTACATTGATGTATGATGTCTTTCTTTTGAAAGAGAAATGGCTACTCACGGAATAGATCTTTGAAGTGGTAATTAGACTATCCCTTTTAATTAGTTTGGTTTAAGTTCAAATTCCAAAGGAGAACAAGAGAAAGAACATCTGAAATTAATCTTGAAATGAACAGTTATTATTTCAAAGCTTGATAGGATACCTTTTAGAAATGCTGCATATGCTGTAACCTCCCTGTCTCCGGGTTTTATACAAATGAGGTAATTTGGCCTCCTTCTGGACCAGCTGTTGTTTTTTCTCATTCCAGTTCTCAGTGAGGCTGCACTTCTGAGAAAACTCTACGTAACATTTAGCAGTCCCACCAGCGTGCTCAGAGGAAAAAACACAAGCCAGCACTTTCGAGAGGCCTCCTTGCTCTTGGCTGAGGCACAAGAACTTGTATTTCAGATAATGCTACTAGAGTAATAGAGCCTTCAAAACCTCAGCCCCAACCCTGCTATGCCAACAGCATGAGACCAGCTGTCCTAGGTGAGGACTCTCCTCTAAGCCTAGGCCTAATAAGGAGCTGCTAATGCAACGTTTTGCAAATCTCTGGCACATGCTGCTTTTAATATTTTCTCATCTTAAAAGCAGGTACCGATATCAAAAGTTTTCAATTTCATAACCTTTCCAAAAAAGACCATGGAGGCTTTCCTGCTCCGGTGCAGCACGCAAACTTTTCATTTTGCCTGATGAAGCCCCCAGGAGCAGAGGCACCCATGCACAGACACAAACGAACGCTCCCAACAACAGAGCGGGGACAGCCCGTCACCCAGAAACTCAGTTCTGCTAATGGGAAGCACTTAAAGGCCTTTGTGAACTGTAAGAAGGACCAAGCTGGGGAAAAACGGTTATGAAACTGAGGGGGCCAGGGCAGGTGGCTGACAGGGTCCTGACACCCCACACAAACGACCCTATTACAATATAACAGTCACGCGGGTGACTGCTGCCATTCTGAACCCTTCTTGAGTACCACCACACTTGCAAAGGATGTTTTTGGTTTTAGCCAGAGTTTTGAAAGTGACTTTTCCTTTTGAGCCCTGTTTCCTATCACTTGGGTTGTCAGAGGCATTATAACCTGTTTGATGTCATAATCAGGTTAATTTGCTTCCATTTTTCTCATGGATGGGATGGAGGTTCATCAGTGACAACAGAACAGGGCTATAATTAACTGGACTCCCTGGGGTTTGCTGCCTATAGAAAACTAGTCCAGAATCCTTCAGAGATGGGAGTCGGGGCTTCAACAGTAAAACGTCAGGGCATTTTAAAGAGTTTGCTTAGAAATGGATTCGAGCTGCGAAATCTACACTCCGGTGCAAAGAAAATAAAGTCAAGTCATGTTAACAGACTCAGCCTTTGTTATCTTGTAAATGACAATCTCAGCTCTCATCTGCAGAAAGTCCCTGGTTCTTCTTCTTTCCCAATAGCCTTGAAATTACAAAGGTATATAATGAATGGGACCAGACAGAGAAAAAAACAGGTGGGTTTCCGTGAAAGAAACATCCAGTTCAAACACATCATAAAGCAGTAAGAGTAATTCTAGTTTAAAGAGAGAAAAATATCCAAAAAAAATCATTTCACTAGGAGTATCTGAGAGTGGAGATACCTCACTGCAGAGATAATGATGGATAGAAACGGGCTCTATTTATCAGTTGGGGACAGAGGAGAAGAGGCTGCTCAGTAATCACCTCCTTAGCATTAAAGCTCTCTCTGCTTGGGAAACTTTCAGGTGCCTGTCGATGCTACTGGTGCTGGGTTTGCAGGAAACTCTTGTACTTCTCTTCCCCATTGCCTCCCAGCAGGTGAAATTTCATTCCTCTCATGCCAGGTATCTCCTCCAAGGAATACTTGACTGACAGAGTTACCTCACAACGGACAGGAGAAGCAGCTGGGGAAACTGAAAAGAAAATATCATATTGCAGACAGAGGTTCAGTGAGTATTTCACCTAGTGAACGTCAGGTAAATAATACAGAAAATGCCAGGAATGATCCCCTGTTAAAACTTCTCCAGCATCTGACAGAAGACTTTGATCCAAATCCAAATCGCCACAGGCTGGAGAGGCATCTAGACTTGTGCCTCAACTGACAAGAGCGAAGCTCAGAGGAGAAAGAACTTGATCCAGCTTGTTCTAGAGATCAGGCAGACAAGAAACATGCTTCTAATTCTAACTTTGGCAGAGTGGTAAGAATCAGACCAAGGCTATATTTTAATTGCCTTAAAAATGATTTAAAATGCAGAAATCATTTTATCTGCAGCTTCAACCCAAACATAATGTTTTGCAGCTGAACAAAATATTAGACAGTACGTTTCCAAAAACAAGTACAAAACAAACAGCAAAATATTAGAGGTTTTTTGAAGAAATGAATAAAGGACATCAAAGTTTTTGACTTTCCATTTTGTACTAGATTCATTTTTCTGGCAGAACATTCCCCAAGACAGACAAGAGCTGTTGAGAAGAAACTTTCTCTAATTCAACAGTCTAATTTATGCACACAGAGACTTCATCTCTAGTTCTTTAAAAAGGGTAGAAATATGTATTTGATTCAGCTCAGCACAAGCACTTGATCACGTACTGTTTGCTGAAGTAAGTTTAAGTTGAACATTTGCATAAGAAAGCAAGCAGAAATTAAGTACAGAAGAGGTTACGGCAAAAATCAATATTCTCTTTTATGTTCTTGCATACAGAAGCCTTTACTGGACATGCAACAAATGGTTCCACCGAGCCTTCCAGCAATATTCAAGGGCAATGCCTAACAATATTTGCTGTACCTTCTAGCACAGCAGTCTTCCAGCCACTTTTCTTTGCATTCCTTTGGATCCTTACCTCTGTTGGACAATTCCTTTTTCTGTTCAACACAGTGGTTCCAGCTACTCATATACTGCCAGAGCCATGATGGGAACGGTCCCCCACAAGTCACCAACACTGTGGAGCTGGAAACTCCACCCTACACTCATCAGATAACCAGGAGTGGAGAATGGGATCTGTGCACTCAGGAACATGCTCCCAAGTAATTAGGTGAGGAGTAGGGTAAGTCTGGATGTGGCCCTACTTCTCCCTAAAAGAGGCAGAAATTACAGATCGCTCTACGAGAAGACTGTAGTAGTGGTGGATGAAGAAAAATTGTGTAGCTTCCTAAGCTATGCAGTGCCCCTTCTTCCCAGTAAATCATAAAGTTATAACCTATCCTGGGAAGAGTATTACGATCTCCTTCTAACTACAAGCCATCCTGAGAACTCCCTTCAATTACACAGAAGGCATCCAAATGCAAGTAGATGATGGGAGCATGGAGTGAAGAACAGCAGACCAAAGCAGGGAGTGGACAAGTTGCAAGGACATCATGTTTCAGGCAGAATAAACAGGTGTCTGAATACTGCGAGTCTTTCACAGTTTAAGTGGGTCACAGATGATAGGAGGCTGCCAGAGGCTCATTAGGGATATGCAGACTTGGGAGAAACTAATTGTGAACACCGAGCCCATATCAGTGCGTTAGCCCCATAACACAGGTCCAGCACTTCTCAGATGAATTAGAAATCTATGTGATCTGCTCAGGAATAATAAGGTCATTGTAGTTTCTTTTTATAAAGTTCACAGAGAGTTCAGTATGACTGAGAAATTTGGCATTGCCCAAATTGAAGCCTGAATGGCTCTGCCAATACGACTCTGTTAACAGGACAAACGAACAGAAAAAATACAGAGTAGTTGAGATTGGAAGCGACCTCTGGGGATCGTCTAATCCAACTTCCCAGCTCAGACCAGGGTTGACTACAGCAGGTTGCCCAGGACCCTATCCAGATGGCTTTTGAATATCTCCAAGAATAGAGGCTCCGCAACCTCTCTGGGCAACCTGTTCCAATGTTCAGCTACCCTCACAGTAAAAAAGTGGTTTTTTATACGTTCAGATGAAGTTTCCTGCGTTTCAAGTGGTGCCCATTGCCTCCCATCAGTGGTGTCACTAGGCACCACTGAGAAGAGTCTGGCTCTGTCTTCTTTACTCCTTCCCATCAGGTATTTATAGACATTGATGAGGTTCCCCCCAAGCCTTCTCCTCTCCAGGCTGAACAGTCCCAGATCTTTCAGCCTCACCTTGTTTGTCAGATGCTCCAGTCCCTTAATCATAATTGTGGTCCTTTGCTGGACTTGTTCTAGTAGGTCTCTGTCTCTCTTGCACTAGAAAGCCCAGCACTGGATGTGCCCAGCACTCCAGATGTGGCCTCACCAGGGCTGAGTAGCGGGGGGAGAATCACCTCCATCAGCCTGCTGGCAATGCTCTTCCTTAACACTCCCCAGGATACCATTGGCCTTCCTTGCCAAAAGGGCACACTACTGGCTCATGGTCAGTTTGTCTACCTGGACCCTCAGGTCCTTTTCTGCAAAGCTGCTTTCCAGCCAGTTGGCCCCCAGCCTGTACTGGTGCAAGGGGTTACTCCTCCTCGGGTGCAGGGAAGGTGTTCTGAGCAAATTTTCAAACTCCTGTTACAAATGTATCTCCCAAATGCAGATATGTGGATTTTTTTTTAAGCCTTATTTCTACTACTGGAGTAAAATTGTTCAAGGCTTCTTTCTTCTACAAAAGAGAAATGGCAGGTGACATGTTAAAGCTTAATTTTGAAGCACACTATTGCTTTCAAAATAAATACTGCAGCAATTTAACATTTACACTAACAAAGCACTTGCTCAACAAATGACTTTCAATACTAAAAAAGCAAAATGGCATTTCACACAGCTTGGCAAGGGAAGCTGCAGGCATAAAGCAAGAGCAGAATATATTCCTGTACCACAGAACATGGTTAAAAATATCAAATATAAGTTCAGTTTGGACCCAGACTGAGACTCCTCAGCCTGGTGAACGTTAAGCAAACGGCTTCATTGAAGACATGGGAAGAGAGCGCAATCTATCCTTTAAAGCACATGAAAGCAAGCACCATGTAGCAAATGCTATTTCTTTTCAGGAGCACAGGACTGAACAGAAGGAATCTACTGAAAGTCTGTGAAGGTGATTTTTCTCCCCTTATGGCTTTGACTTGCATTATTTGGAAAATGGTCTGTCGTAGAACCTCAAAATTTGCTCAGTCTTGAGGGAGGAAACGTATCATGTGTCTGATGCCTTCCGGTAGCAACATGTGACTATCACCAAGTTATAACAGCGATCTGATGGTTCTATTTTTCTTCTCCTTACTCCCAACACAATACATGTACTTAGAGAAAGCAGCTTGTTACGGTTGGTAGAAACTGATCAAATACTGGAGATCAGTTCCAGAGGAAAAGGGAAGATGAGAAAACAATCAAGGACTGGGAAACCAAGAAAATTCTGCCAGCATTGAAGCCTTCTCTGGCCACTGTTCAGCGCAGATCTTGGGATCCATTCGAAGAAGGTTCTAGTTCCAGTTCTACGCTTGTTCAACTGGAGAAGAGGAAACCTGTAAAATACTCTATTTTATTCCTTTCTCCTCTCTACCAGTATTTCTACTACCTCTAACTACAGCCGAGGCACTTCCCAAGGACAAATAATCTCAGAGAGGACATCTTTGGACAGGATGAACCACCTTTTGACGATGACCATCTTTCTCCGAGAAGTGTGAAAGGAGCTCGCTTGTAACACCACTAGCTTAAACTCAGCGTTTAACTTCCAGGCTACTGAAGTTAAGGGATATCAATTTATCCTGTGTCTTTAATCCCTGAAGTCCAAGTAATATTTTAAACAGATCCATGAACTACGCTACATAGGAACACGGAAGTATGGTAATGAAACCCTGAATCCTTTTTATTGCTTAGCAAGAAGACTAAGTATTTGTGCCTGTTTGTTTTTCAGAAGGTGCACTTCTAGCAATAGAATTTCTGATAGCAAAGTGAAGAGAACATCGAAGTCTTCCTAAATTCATGTCAGACATGTCAAAAACTCTAAGTTGAAGGATTCTTAGCCCCCTTGCACAGGATCCAGAAGTTCTACAAACAGAGAAAGACTCTTCCTCTTTCTAGGGAAGGAAAGTAAAAGACACTGGAAAAAAAAGTCCATCTTATTTCTGATGAGCTTCTAACAATCTCCAAAGAGCAACTTAAAAAAAAACCACCCCTTCCTGAAACCTGAAAGAATATTAGAATCTTCTACCTTAATCTTATAAGCTCTTTGGGAAATTTTTTCTGTTGATATTAAACAGTTAGGAGCAACTGTTTCATACACTATTACAAACAAATCAACTATGATGTCTCTGTTTCCCAGGTACCGCAGCCTTGAACTTGCCCTGGGCATAAGCAGGCGCTCTCAAGGTCTCCAGTTCAGTGCAAACTGTTGTAGAAATGAGAGGTACTCTACGTGCTTCTGGAGGCTGTTTGTTTTGTTGTTCCTACTTTAATATAAAGGTCACTCTGACTGAATGTATCCATTTGCGCTTTTTTCATGATTTAGAGATGAGATTAACAGACCCTATAAACGGAAAGCTGAGGGATGCTGGGAGAAAGCTACTCTTTCCTCTACGTTTTAATTCATTTCAGTTACTACAATTCGTGAACTTATAATACTGAGAAAAATAGTCCTTGTGTTTTGGAGAAACTAAGCAAATAAAGATGAATAGCAATTGATGTGGTTTAACATAGAACAAACAAATAGTGGGAAGACGTCAGCATCATACCTTTAGAAGATATGCAAGCTACATAGCCTGCATCAGGGGTTCTGCCAGCCAGCAAGACTGCTTACACTGGCCACAACGTTCTTCCAACACAAGACAGGCCGTCCTTTGAGAGTAAAATAGTGTTCTGAGCCTTCCCCCCCACTCACCTCCCCTTCCAAGTAGTCAAACAAAGGACTTCACTGTCAAAAGCCAAGACAAATAGTTTATGCTCAGCACTCAAAAACAGAAAATGTGAAGAGAATCCTCTGGCAGTAGCAAGTTAATCATCAGAAAGCAAGACCATTATTCAATAAAATCCTGCACTCAGGCATACCCCTTTAGGAAGGGCAACAGATAACCATTGTCTGAAACAGCTTACTGGCATTCTGGTCGCCCATTAAATGAATGGCGCTACAAAGCCATTGTTCAAAAAGACTTTTAAAACTGTTTTTGCACAGACGGTGTTGCTCCGCTCCTTTAATTCCCCCCACCCCTCCACTCGCTTCACACAGCACCAGGCCCCTAGAGCCAGCTGTATTCTAGCAGGTCTCCTCCCTCCTACCCCAGACTTACTCCATCACAGCTCCCGGGAACTGACAAAAACCTTCAACATCATGGAGAATTTTGTGTTTATAAGACTCATAATGCCACTGCAGACAAGGAGCTGGAAGTCCATGGACAACCATGCAAACTAATCCTAAATTCTGATATGCATGAAACCCACTTATCAACTGCTTTCAATGACAAAATGAGGGCAACAGATACGGCAGCCATGTGCAACCTAAAGCTCCAATGAAAACTATTCTCAGACCTCTAGTTCAATACTCTAAATCGCTTGCCTTAGTTATGTTACTGCCTATTGCAGCAATCACCGAGTTACAGTCTGAATAAAACCCAAATATCCTACTTCCAAACCACAGCAATTTGACCACCTAACCAGTTGCAGTGCTGTAATCTCCTATTACTGCAGAGCCAGAAAGGGGCCTATTGTATCACACCACAATGTTTCATCCACAAACTTCACAAAGCTTCTCTGTTTTGCAGTTCATAAACATACCATTACCTCATGGCAGAGTGCATTGAAACAAAACAGGAAAAAAAAGAGGAGGATGCCTTTCTATAATCCTGTAAAAGGGAGGATAATTTCTCATCTATTACATTATATTTTCGACTACTGGAAAGTTTTAAAGATAACTTATTTAAGGACACAAAACAAACGCTCAAACCCTCTGCTTTCCTCTCCTATAAGCACAAATGAGTAAAATCATTGTAATTTGTAAAGGTCAGGGCCACTTTTCATTTACCATTTTTGCCACTTCTCACACAGATTTCCAATTACATTGTAAGCTAGCAGCTTGCAATGTACAATATCATAATACTATTTTCAAGATTAGCACTCGGTTTTGCATGCAACTAATGAGTGAGTCATCTGGCAATTGCCTAAGCAGCAGTGGAAGTGTACAGCACATACCAAAGTTTTAATTTATATCATTTATCACATCCTTGATTTCTAGCAGCATAATGATTTTTCTCCAAATATATAAATCTGTTGAGGATACCACAAATCATAAACTAATTAACACAATCATTGCAAGAGCACAGGAATGTAACTGATGCCAATGTATTACTGTAGGTAGATTAGAGACAAGGAAATCTTTCAGTCCCCCTTCTCTCTACATACATCGTGCAAGTGCTACAGACTTTTGCTCTACAGGAAGTATCTATATCACAGAATGCGGAGAGCTTAGGAGAAACAGCAATTATGCTGTGAAAATGAACACATTTCAAAAATTGTCCAGTGCTAAATGCTATGGAAATGCGGATGATGATATGCAACTGCCTAAAATGATTCTGAAACAGACCCTTTTGTCCTGGGCTTCTACTGCATACAGGAGACCAAAGAGAATCCCATTTTGGGGGCTCTGGACAGAAAATGGCTGTTGTAGGTAAAAAGCCTTAAAAGCAAAGAGGCCACTAACCAGAAGAACAAACTAAGAGGACCAAAAGACCATACATGACAATTTGGAGGAGGGTAGGTTCTGTAAGAAGAGGGAAGAGGAAGGAAGATAGAGGAGATAGAGGCGACTGCAAGAATAAATAGATGCAGAAGTCACATAAGCTTCATGTTGAACTTATCACTTAGTACTAGAATTGCATTAGAGGCAAACAGGACAGGAGGAACAGGTAAAAGGCAGATATACAAACTCAGGCACTGGATGGCAGAAAGCACAGCAACAACAAAACTGCCAGATGTGACAGTTCATGCATTACACCTTGAAGAAGGAATTATAAGAAACAGTCAAAGGCTTTGTAGCCATATAAAACAAAGTCAAGAAAGACGACCGTGATGTAGGGCAGAGGGGCTGAGACAATCAAGTCAGGGCTGAAACTCAGCCGAATATTTCAATTGCATTTTCAATAAGAAAAATGATCCTGAGGGGGAGACGAGCCAAAAAATGGCTGCAGAACACAAGCAGGTCAGTGTGCCATGCTCGGATGGTCTCACTAACCTCAAACCAGGAGACAAAAGAACCAGTACACAAAATCACAACGCTCAGAGCAAGGATTTTCAAAAAATTAGATTCTTCTGAATGACCTTATGTTTTGATGTACCCTCTCAAAATGATATTTAGTGACCTGCAGTTCAACCCAAAGAGGAAGAAATATTTTCATTCTCGATGAAAACTCTAATTTTCCATTTCAGCCAGATAGATGAAATTTTATTCATGCAATTCTCACATACCACTTCATTTTTCTGAACAGCTCCCTTTCAGAAGAGTTGCTCTTGTAAGCGTCCAACGCTTCTTCAGACATCAAGCTGAGAGCCTTAAGCTGGAAGTCCAGAAAAGGCGGCAAAATCAATTAGTAGGCACTGGAAGAAGCTTGGTTTGAATAACTTGACCAGCCTCAACACAGTGTGCCTGAAGCAATGATAGAAGCCAGCACGATTCAAGTGAGTATCTAAAAGTCTTAGCAACAAGATCTTCTTTAGTCCTCTTCCATTTTTCTCCCTTGCTCGCTGCTTAGCATATGAGGAAGGGTCTATGAACATGTTCTCCACTGCACAATCCCAGAAAGTCCTGGGTACCAAAGGACGCAAAGGTCCTGTGCAAAATGAGTATGCAATCATTTAGTTTAAAACTATATTATACTGTATTCACAAAAAGCAGCGAGATTAAGCTTATGTGACATTTATTAGTTGTTAGCTTTACAGTCTTCGAGTGATTGCATGACAGTGTGTGACTTCCTGAGGTCTTGATAAAGCAAACTAAAAAATGGCTAGCAAAGGCATCATGTTAACATACTCGTGAACGATGAGTAGGGTTGGAACTTCAAAAGCCACCACCAAGCTATTGGCTGGCAGCGGCAAAAGATTAGGGAATGTTTGGGGCGGGTCTGCTCTGATTAAATGGGTGTCTCTATAGTTGGTCAAGGCTTCTGTAAAGTCACCAGAGATCTGGTCAATATAGTTAATGGAGTTTAGGGCAAGATTCATCCAATTCAAAACAGATAATTAATTTCTTCAGATGAACTGAACCCTAAACTCCAAGGGGAGATTGCACAGCTGACTTAGATGTAGATCTCCACAGGGCACACAATTCTGTGTAGCTGAGATGAATCCTACCCTTGGTTCTGGAGGAGAACGTGGAAGAGAACATACTTCTCACTCTGCAGTCCATGGACATCTAAAGCTATCAGGAGATACTCTATGAATTGAAATACTTGTTTTTTTCCCTTTTAAAACATGTACAAACCCACTTCCAAGTCAGCATACAGATAGACAAAACTTGTGGAAATATAAAAGACTAAATAAGGATCAAAAAGTTTAGCTGAATTTTGTATCTGGTTGTTGCCAAAGTAAAAAGCACTATCACACTGCATAGAGCTTCTTCCGAAAGGTGACATGACTCTTGGATTAAAAAAGTCTTGAGAAGGACTGCAGAGAAGGTCACAGTCCCTTACCTCCTCCCTCCCACACTCAACTCTGTCTGCTGATTCTGCTCATACAACTATTTTTATAATTAGGTTACTTCTGACTGAAAGATCACTATTTTCACCACTCAGTTTTGTGGGCTGACTTCAAAGCACCCAGGTAGCTCAGCTTTTCCAAGCAAAAATCATCACTACATTTTAACCTCATTACAAAGTGTTTCCCTAGTATAATTCCTGGAAATGGCTCAATTGTCTTGGTTTAAGCGTAAAAAACAAACACAATTAGAGCTCATATAAACAAAAGCAGACACTCCATATGATAAATCTCAGCCTACAAGGTTAAAATATTTGATTCCAAAAAACAGGTCCCATAAGAGATATAGACAGCAGTTCTTCAGCCTTATTGCCCAACCAAATGGAAGCAAGCTGGGTCTTGTGAATATATAAGAATGACCATGATATTAAAAGCTATTAGACAGAATTTGTTTCTAAAATTAAATGCAAATTTTAAATTAAAATTGTTTTGCTTTAAAGTGATCTCAAAAGGCGTTAATCTGGGCCACGTGTGATACCCGTGGGCATATCAGATTTTTGACATCAAACTGAATAGCAAGAAATGCTTGTGATTTTAAAAAGGAGGAAGAGACAACTTACCACCTTTAAAAACAATTTATGCACAAAAGAGTCCCCAAAAGCCTGTGCAGCAATGATATTTACCACAGAACACAAGAATTAACTCACTTTCTTTTTTTGTTCTGTATTCCACCTTTAACAAGAGCAACTGCTCTTTTAACGACAAATAACGTAAACAGAAAATGATGCTGACTTATTTCTTACATTTTCTACACTTTTTGAGTCGGCTACAATAGAAGCGAAGCAACAAAACATACAAGAGCTAAGGCCGTTACAGAAATCCATGACTGTTGCATCCTATCACACAAAGGGCAAGAAACCTGCGAGATAGCAGACAAGGGCATTTCCTCATTCATCTCATGCAAATCTAGACTGATTCCTCTTATTTATCCCAGCAATCAGCAGGGGGAAAAAAACAATAATTAATAAATTATTAATAATAAAAAACAGAGAGCTATTTTAGATTTAAGATGAAATAGGATGCCAATGGTAGATGCTGATGGTTTGTCAATTTTAGGCTTCGTTGTCAAGCAAGTAGACATATTTTGTAGTTGATAAAAGATAAGAGAGAACATTCATTCATTCTTATGGCATCCTCTTACCCTGGCCTAGCCAACATCACTGAAGATTTAATAGCTCCCCCCTAACCATCAACTTTTTAGCTTCACCCAACTATCAGTTCACACTGCTTTTTGCCAGCAAGCCGTAAGCGCACCAGGTCTATGACTAGAACGTAGTGGGAGTTGAACAGTTGCTTGCTTCTTTTACTCATCAGTTAGCATTTATGCAGCAGTAAAAGTTCAGCAGCAACCACGACTGAGCATTAAAATTTCCTATATAGCCTCCTTTTTTAACCCCTGGAAAAGGACCAACTTTTTTTAACCATTAACTTGTGAAACAGACACACACCCCTTAACATTCTGCAGCTCCTTTTGTACATAACTTCAGCTCTTATGTTATTTATTCATTTTCCTACCAATACAGTACCTTTACTAATGTTTTGTGCAGACTCAGTTTGAAGGCTCAAGTATCAGAGAACCAAAGTAGTATTTGTAAGTTTTTGTTATGAAATCAAATACATGATTTAACTAATGAATTAAAGGAATTTTCTAATTAGGAGATGCTAACTACCCTCCAGACACGTTCCTCATTCTAGGATGGTCTAATAGTTTGTTTGCTCAAACGACATATTGGTGCAGTAACACTCAGCATCATGTAAATCATTTTTACTTATGCTTCTACAAAAAACACTTTGCTATTTATGTCTTTGGTATGACAGCGTACCCCACTTTCAGAACAACCAGCTAAAAGTCTTCAAATATTCTGGTAACAATCACAGAGAAAGTTGAAACCCTAAAACTAAACCATAGATTAGAGTTGGGCAATTTTATGTTGAGGAGTGCATTTGTACAGAGTGAGAATACTTTATTAAAAATAATGACGACTGCAGTTCTTGTCATCCCAGAGTTATTCAAGAATTCAAGTCAAAAATCACTGAATAGTTTTGGCCGGAAGAAAAAAAAAGCGAGGAGTAGAAAGCATCAGTGGTGTCAAGGCCACAGAAGACCATATTCCAGTGACGATAAGGGAGACTCGGGTTCATGTTCTCAGAAAGGAACACAGGTGGCCACAGAGGTGTTTTAACCAAGATACTCCTGTTTTCCATAATTTCTATTCCCAGAATTTAAACAAGTCTAGCAGAAGGAAAGGCACAGACAACTGGAAAATTAAAAGCTGCTTGAAAAGATGCAGAAAGCAAATAGGCAAAAATTCAGAAATATTTATACCATTCAATCCACATGCTTGTTCTTTCTCCATGGGGATCGCTCGTCTTCTCCTTAAAGCATTTCGAAGGATATTCGCCCCATAGATAACATGGGGATGAGGTGTTCCCTCTTTCTGTGGATGCTTTTTAATGGGCTCGATGAAGTAATCCCCATGGGGCAGACGGAAATATCCAGTCTGAAAAGAAGCATAAAATAGTTAATCTCTACTGTTCAGTACTGGAAGTCAAAAAGAACAGAGACTCTGAGCTTTTCTCTTAAGGCAGTCATTACACTGCAGCATCAAAATATGAAAACAACATGTTTTCAGCATTTATTTTGCTGCACACATCGAGGTTGCTTTGTACCTCACAAAAGCATAACAGGCTAAAGGGGAATGTAAAAAATGTCTTTTCTCTAATAACCTGAAATTCTGTTTATTGAGGCAAAGGTTCTGTATTTGCACAAAGCTGCTGAAAGGTCAAAAGTTAATTAGTCAGACTTTATGAACTGCGTGGTCCACTCTCGTCTCAAGAGGGCAAAAACATTCAGGCCCCAGACTTCCACAGGAACAAGTAAGCAGCTGTTCACACATTTTAACAAGCTCTTGTGATCATACAATAGACCTGCAAAACAAGGCTGTAAAATTTCTCATGCTCCAAGTTCGGTACCAAACTCCTGACTTTAACTGAGCAACAGGGCCTTTGATGTCCGTCTGGACTACACAAGACTCATTTATATCTCCCTTTCCTGTTACCTAAGGGATGGTCTGGGCAGCTAGACAATCGTCTTGGTCCCTTGTATCCTTGTTAGCATTTTGTACAGGGATTACTAGCATTGCAAGAGCACTGTACAAGCTTCCACTTTGACATGCACAATATATACAGAACAGTACTAAATCTAAAGCAAAGGCTCTACTAAAAACCCTGCCTAACCCACACTGGGGAGCTGATGGGAGATCTAGGCATCTCCCTCTTAAGGCTTTCTTTCCCCTCTTCAGCTTCTCTCTTGTCAGTACAACCTTCCTGACTTGCTCTGGGGCAGGAAAAGAGAGCAGCAACGCTGCTCCTGCAGCTGCTATATTCTAACTTAGGATAGAAACAAGGATAGAAACAAGAAACCCCTTTTGAAACCCTGCAAGCTTTACAGTTTCCCTAGATAGCTGGGAGAGCCGGTAGGTGAGTGAGGGGAACAGGGAGATCATGGGAATGGAGGAAAAGCAATGCTTAAAGAATAAGCAACCATGGGCTATGTATTATCAGCCCATAGGTAGCTCAGCAAGAACTCCACATAACCTGCTTCAAAGTCCCCTCCAACAGATGCCTTTTACCTCCCACTGGTTGCCACAGGCCCATTATGTCCCATAACAAATTTGTCCAAATATGCAATTTTGACTGTCTTCTCACAGAGTCTCTATCAGTTCCTAAAAGCAGAAAGTCTTTCCTGCCAGGTTTCCCTTGCAAGTGAAAGTTTAAAAGTCAGAGGTTGTCCTTGGTTTGAAGCCTTGGTTAAATCCATGCTGTTTCACCGGTTCAGGACTCAAAGTCATAAAGGTTTGCTCATCTGGGATTGCTGTTACTGCTTTTATGTTTTCTTCCTTTTCTTCTTCTTTTTTTTTTTTTTTTTTTTTTTTAAGAAAAAGGAATCAAGCCTTCTAAATCTTAAACACGAAACCAAAAATATTCATGTTTCTTTTTAAATTATAAAGCAAGGCTTCTTGAGTCTGAGGTGCACTACAAAAGCAATAGATCCCCTGTTCAGAATGGATAAAAATGTCAAGCAAGCACGAAATCTATAGCGTGAGAATGCCTACAAGGAGGCTAGAGCAGGAGTTCAGTAGATGTGGCTTTCCTCCTGCTGCTCAAGGAATCAGAGTATTGGCACAAATCCTTGGTCAATTCTTTTCATTCCACAGGAACTCAATCTTTCTTTGATACTCTGAAAGTCTGGGTCACTCTGACCTTCTTTTTCTGTTGTATTTTTCCGTGTTTTTCTGTTTTAACTCAGATTCTGGAGGAACTACCTATCTTTACTGCAGACCCTGACTTTGTAAGGCAGGTTGATGAGTCACTGGGCTACTGTGTCAAAGTTGCATCTGTAAGAAGAAAGGCAATCATATAAAAAAGGTTTATACGAGTAGTGACTTCATTTCCACAACTTCTCCCTGCCAATGCTTGCACGTAAAAATTCAGCTCTCCATCCACACTTTATGGGGCAAGACAAACATACATTTATCGTATTTCACGTTGTGCACACATACAGAAAAACAGCAATAAAGGTTGTTCAGTAAGCCACCAAACAGTTAATACAGAACCTGACCTCAGACATCCCCATTATTTTTTTTTTTTTAAACAGTACTGTTTTTCAGCATAGAACATGTTTTCTCAGTCTTACAGCTTTTTGCCCTAGCAACTCTATCCCATGTTATCTCTGTTCCAATACAACAAAGACACCCCAAACCAGCCAAGATTTTGTGGACATCATTTGTTAAGTTCAGCAGCATGACCTTACTGGCATTTATTTTCTCATTGCCTAGCTGTTTAAAGTAAAATTTAAAAACACAAAGACTACCTGCTACTAAAACCTCTCCACAAACAGACCATAAAGTCTTGAAGGATGCGCCGGGTCATCTTTCTTTTTCATTAGCCAGACACATCAATCTGGTAAGAATACCCAAGAAGCTTGGAGCATGCTGACGCCACAAGTCCTGAGAGCTACTGGAGACGCAACATGCTGCCTGGCATCTGTGCACTGCCAGAGATCTCTACAGATGCGTGACAAGTCATTACAATAATTGATAGGAAAGAAGGTAGCATTTCATATCCATGCACTTAAAACATCTTAAGCCCAAATACCTTGAAGCGGCTTAGGAAAGCTGTAGAAATTTCTTTCTTTTTTTGTACAACACTGACTGCCTGGGCTGGCTATATTTTGTCAGTATTTGTCAGCTAAATAAAAAATTGTTTTTGGCTTAACATTGCCAGCCATGTAGAAACACGGGCAATAAGAAATATCATATAGGTACAAATTCAGCACGCTTCAAGACGGAAAGCAAGCTCAGGAGTTGTAAATCTTTCTGCATAGACATATCCATTGGTAGTATGCCTGTGACTGCAGAGGTAACTTAAGAGCAATTCTAAAAATGTGTATTACTCCTTATCTTCTAAAAAACCTGTAAAAAATTTTCACGCGTTCCACTTTCATCATCTACAGATGGCTGCATGGCATGCAGGAGCCCATTAGGAAAAGGAAAAGATGCAATGTTTAGCTCATGTAAAGGAGCATTGGATAAATCAGTTCTGTAACCTCAAAACTTTCCCTTATTTCTAGTATAATGTAATGCTTAAATGTATAAAAATGTTTGCCAGTTCCACTTTCAAGCTGCAACAAGAATAGGAGAAGATACCCTCCAGGAGAACAGCTCTTCTCAGGACTGCTCCTAGAAGTGATGGGAGAGAAGTACGGGAAATCTTGCAAGAGAGGTCACTTATATTTCTTGCCTAATAGTGCAGATTTAAAGTCTGCTTATTGCAATTAACAAACTAACTTTATCCAACTCTAACTCAGCTGTCACACATGACTGGGCATCATTTTATAATTTACAAGTTGTGGGAAAAGATTTCCTCTGTCTTCAAGTCAGAAATTCACTGCTCTGAACGACTACAAGAGCAGTTCGATCACACGGCTTCTTAAATTGTTCATCTTCCATAAAGGCTTTCTGTAGCAAGAAATGCTTTGCCCATGCCAAAGAGGCATCTGTAGGTCTTCTAAAACAAGACCTTCAATCTTTGTTTTGCATATCCTGGAAATTACTTTATTCTTGACAGATTGAGCGTCATGTAGAAACAATGATTTTCGTTCCTGCCCAGAAGTATAAAGAACAGCATATGCAGGCTACACACTTAGTCATACATAAGTAGTTTATCAATTATGTAATATACCAGCTGGAAATATAAAGACCCTATACATCAGCAATAATGAATAACATTATCACAGCTTTAACTGTGAGAAACGTGGACGGGTTAGAAATAGCCTATTATTGTAAAAAAGATGAATACTTTGTATTTCAAATGCTAATCTTCCCAGGGAAATATTTTTTATGATTTTAATTTCCTGCTCCATCTTAAATTTACACAAGTATCGTATTTCTAATTATGGGCAAACCAAATAAGGAAATCACAGTGGTAAACACTGCACTTATCAATGCTGCTCGGGAGGAAGCAATTGTAAAAGTCTGCTTTCAGCATGCAGATGTGCTTTCAAATCGCTTCCATAACACTTCCGTTACTTACTGAACTAGCACTTTGCACTTGCCCTTGGGTTCCTCATAGGCTAGACGCTCTGAAAGGAAATAACGAGACCAAATGGAAGAAAATACCAACAATCTCTGCATTAAATCTACTTCATAGACTCAGAACTGGCATAATTCCCTTTGCTGTTTAAGTACTTCCTTAGATTTGCTCTTTATATTTGTTCTTCCCCAAGCTGCAAATACAACAGCAAACATTTTTCATTTTGAAGTCCATCAGATTTCAAGCTCTGCATACACATAACATATGCATTTTTTAGGACATCCATGTTTGATGATGGTACTGCTTCTGAGTGCATTCACGCCACCTCATCAAAATAAATGAGCCTCATTATGAAAGCCTCATCATAAATAAACAACCTTTATTTATGCTCATTGCAAAATCCAGATTGTAATATTTAGTTTTTACCATAAAAAAAAATGCTTGCAGCCAAGTTTCCATCATTTAAACTTCTTAACGAAAAACTACTGTATAAAATGGTAATAAAAATGGCCAGAAAATGGGGTTTTCCTCAATGCCTACAAGTAAAGGTCTACTACAGAAATTTCTTTTCTTTTTTTTCCCCCTTCAGAAAACCTCCTACAAATGCTGACATATTTTTGCCAAAAGTGTCTCCCAGAGTGTATTTGGAAGAGCTGCCTCATTGTTTCATAAATTTTTAGTCCAAGTGTCTCTTCCCCCCACCCCGGCTGCCTGGACAGATTGCACCTCCCACAAAGCATGGCTCTCATCACAAGGCAGTACTAACACATTGCTGACTCAAGATTTTCAGCCAACTTTTTTGATTTTCAGCAGAAATTTGAGTTTTCCAGTAGAGAGCAGATATTTTTCACAAAAATATTTATTTTCCTCAATGAAAAGGGTTTTGGTTTTGTTTTGTTTTTTTTTTAAATCAAAAATATATTTTCTGGCAGAATTTCCTCAAGCCACCCCACACAGGAAACTGAAGTAGAGTCTTGTGGGAAGGGAAAAAGCAGCTTTAAACCTTGGCTAAGTTTTGCAGTGCTATCCCAGAAAGGAGGGGCTGGAATTAGTGAGAGTATGGGGCAGAAGGGGGAAGGTTCCCAAGCCACTATGTGCAAGACTCAAACTTCCAATCTAAATCCCTATGACTGAGTACATTGACAATAATACCAAAAAAAAAAAGCCAAAAAAACAAACAAAACCCCCCACATCTGTTGCAAGAACAGTGCATTTCCCACCCAAACAGACTGCAGTATTTCTGACAACAGGACAGCCGCAGACTCTGAAAACATGAAGAGCTTTCAGAAATAAAGTGAAACGAAAAGAAAAAGAAAAGAAAAAGGAATAGATGCTGGGCTTACCTTTAATACTTTGCTCCAGTTGCTTATCACAACTGTAAGGCATGCTAACAGAATTTCAGTTTGAGTAAAAGAACTTTCTCATCAAAGGAAAATTTGTGCTGTAGGAAACAGACGTGTTCCCACTGTCTTTACTAGAGAGTTTCAGCCTTAAATAATCAAAATCAAACTGGTGAAATAAATTATCTGTAAACATTACAACACTATACATGTTGAGTTTATTTTCCTTTTTCAGCCTCTGATTTAATTGCTTTCTATGTGTGGTTATTTTTTTTTCCTAGGGATATTTCTGCTTTTGTCATCACCTGATGCTTCCTCAGCCAGAACCCAAACCCC
This sequence comes from Struthio camelus, assembly GCF_040807025.1. Lineage (NCBI taxonomy): Eukaryota > Metazoa > Chordata > Aves > Struthioniformes > Struthionidae > Struthio > Struthio camelus. The sequence goes on along the minus strand of NC_090982.1, from coordinate 75,981,887 downwards.
GTAACACAAGGATGCAGGCTAAGTTTTCCACCAACTTCCTCATGTTCAGCTAGAGCCACAAAGAAACAGTTCTGCCACTCTGCTGCTCAGGCAGAAGTGAGGACGTTGAAATGTTGATTATCTTTTAGATGTCAAGAAATTTGTCAAGAGTCTTTTGTGCACATCATCCACAGAGAAGGCCAACATCCTAGCTCTTAGAGTCTTACAGAAAGAAATGAGGCTTTCAGCAGGCTTTGGTGAAAAAGGTGCTAAGGCACTGGCACATAGCCTTATAATTTTAGGCCAAACCTATATTAAACTAAAACAGCTTATTTTTAAAATGACATGTGAGTGGAAGACGAGGATCCTATCTCAGCAAAACATTTTATGCTCTTTTGTCATGCTTGCTAGCTTGTACATTTTAGAGCAAAGCAGAAATTAGGCAGAAATATGCAGCCCTACACAATGTGGGCTCAGAGAGTTCAATCAGAAAAGGAGGAAAACAAACAAACAAAAAAATCAGTGCAAACCCAACTTTAGAGCACATTTGCAAGATGGACTTTTCTAACAGAAAATAAGGTATTAGAGTTCTCCAGTTCTTAGGTTCTTAAGAGTCAGACCTCAGTCCTAGATACGTCAGAGACGAGTCTTCCTGGCCGGTGACACCACCTGAGCAAAAGAGAAGTCAGCATGGGTGTTTATACAGCCATATCTGTCAGCTACCATACAACCATTTACAAGACGCAAACCGCCCAGCTGAGAGACCTCACGGAGAATAATTTCAAGAGCACTTCACTCCACTGTGAGAAATCCAAAGAAGTGAGGGCGATGAGGAGGCCCTTATCTTCACCAAGTCCCCTACCCTCATTAGGCGTCTCCTCCAGCATGTTCTCAACAGGACTCACGGGAGGAGACAGGAGTACTTGGGGTTACAGCATCAGCTTGCTGGAGACCACACTCAACCTCATCTCTTCTTTTCACTGGATTTGAGCAGAACAGGTTCTCTTCTCTTCCCACACTTGAGGGGAGATAAGAACTTGAACAAAAGTTATCTAGGAGACAATTAATGTGGTGCCATCTCGGCTCCTTTAAAATTCCACCATTTATATAAACAAGTAAGAAAGGCAGACAGCCCAAATCCTGTTTTCATCCGTTCTTTTGCAGTGTCCCAGGAACAGCTCACCAAGGAATACTGATAGCCAAGAATGATTTTGATAGCAGATCTCTAATTCACTGTGAGCTTTGTATTTCTTATAGAATCTAAAGTACCCAGAAATATTACGGGAAATTCCTTGTAAAACTGCAGTGTTCTTTGGGAAGCCGAGCGCGCACACACGAAAATGTAGAACTCAGAACATACAATTTTAAAAGATATCTTTGTTCACAGTTCAAGTCATCACTTCTTCTATTATCAGTTTTCATTGTCTATCCTACCGTCCTCATTTGTATTGACTCTATGCTGGTTGCATTTAGAAGAGTCAGTCTGTAATCTCATTTATGCATGCACTTGTTAATACTCTGTTGGCCACTGCTGCATTTGCATCGCAGAAATATTTTGTCTTCTCTCTCATGATAGAAGATCCATAAATGAGAGATGACAATTATTATCTGGCTGTGAAATTGCTTAGAACCTCATTAGTTTCTGTACAGGCTTCTGCTTAGACATCTCCAGTATTTCATGGGGAATATGAAAAATAGGTGTTTTCACAGCTTCTACATCTCTATCAGTATCACAGAGCCCCAGTAGCTGTCACTTCATGTTGTGCAGTTCCCAGAGCTCCCATCTGCTTCCTTTCACATTCTCATCCTCTGCTTTTTGAAATATAACCCATTTGATCTGCTTAAGCCAGAACTGTTCTTCTTTGCTCCATCTTTGCTCAGACACACCATTAAACTCCAACAGGGAAAAAGTTTACTGTCCTTTAGCAGAGATATAATAACCGTCCATTTTTATGGTCTTAAACTACAGCAAAGATGACATTTAATAAATCTTACACAACTTTGAGTGCTGCCTGAATTGAAACAAGCCTGTGTTCGCCACAGGCTAAGAGCACCCAGCAGAGAGATGGTGTGGCAGAGCTGGCTTGTAATCCATTAACTCGATGACAGTTTGAACCCTTTTTCTATTTGCCATTGTGAATTCCACGCTGCAGCTGACAGTTCGGCTCCCAAGGGCTCTCTGAAGCCCCGAGCACTCCTGAGAGCTGGGACACCTTTTGTCAGCGTTTCCCTTGTTGTTCGATTACTGACAAGTCCACTCTACCTTTGGAGAGGGCAACGTTGCAGCCCTTGAGGCTGCCTAGTCTGCCCAGAGTCAGTGAGGTGACATCCCCACCAGGTTGAGCGGGTGGCACCTTGCTTGTGCCCGTACCTGTCCACACAGCAAGTTAGCTCCTCCTCGAGCATAAGCCACATGCAAAAGTTACTCCCTGGAAATATCCGCTAGGTCACACTGGAGCACGCCATCAGGCAAGGAATATGAAAAAATAGCTGATACAGCCTCAAGCTCTAATTCACAGTGAACCTAATAGCAGTTCAGATTCAAATTACAAACTCAATCAGCTTTGCTCTCCAGCCTGCTCTCCTCCTTTGCAAAGTATTTGCATACTGGAAGATCAAGAAGTTGTAATGGTAACTTGTGCTAAAAAAATATGACTTTTTTTCTCCAGATGCAGGAGGCTTATTTTGATTATAGTTGCAAGAGAGTGAGATTCTTGCAAGCGTTGTCTTCATTTGGGATCCAAAAACAACTTGGCAGGTATCACTGTTCTAAGAGAAAACAAAAAGTTTGCTCAATTCCTCCAAAAACAACCTTCAATTTGGAAGGGTAGGAAAGAGCAGCAGCTGCTTTATTCTACAAAAATACTCCTGGAACATCAAATTCATATCTAATTAAGCTTGTTCAGAAAGTACTGCATCCACAGGGCTCATATTGTCTAAACCCTTTTTTCCTCCCCTCAGTCTCAGAACAGCCTCTTGTGAAAATGGAAATAAACATTTAAAAAATGGTTTGCCCTTCCCATCCTGTTATCGAAAGTCTCAAAGGGAATTTCAAAAGCTGGCAAGTTGTAAAGCTCTGAGTTAGAGGACAGTAAACATTTACCATTTGCAAAGCAGATCAAGTTTGAATGTTTATAACTTATATAACACTGAAGAGTAAAGACCTAAGCACCAGAGAGGTAAGAGCTTCCTCATCTAAACTTTGCTTTCTAGTAACAGTGCAAAGGCAAACAATATCCATAGAACGGATGTGATCCCTAATCCTAGCGACAGGAAGTACCATGACTGTTTTGGCTTCCTCTTCACTTATGTTCCAAAACTAATTTCAAGCTGGCGAGCATGACAATACAATAATATTGTAGAGCCCGAACTTTATTAGGGAAAATAACTAAATGGGGAATTTCATCAAATGACAAGCGGCATTTTGCAAGTATTGTTGGTATTACTGTGGCCCACAGGAACCCTAGTCAACAGCCAGGAAACCAGAGATAAAAATGCTGAACCAAAGAGACAGCTGCTACAACACATGCAGACAGATGGAAGAGAGCGCAATCATCCCACGATGCTCTTCCCCTTTGCTGGTGAACGAAAGCCTAGCAGAAGCTGTGCTCTCGTGAAGAGCAGAGCGAGGGAAGGTCACGGCCCACGTTCCTCCTCCCCAGGAGCAACTTTGCTTGAATTAAGCACAAGTCCAAGGGGCAAAGCAGCTTCCGACTGGGCTACGCTTACCTATCTGGAGAGGCTCTTCTCTAGCGTCATGCTATCCCGCTCCATCACACAAGCGGGCAGAGCTGTCATGAGTAGACAGTATATTTTAGGTTTGCAGCTGCAATCATAGCTTAGATCCAGTATGGCAGGGGACAAAATTTTGCCTCTGTGACAAACTTGTGATGCCTCCAGCTGTGCACCACAGATGTGATTGATGAATGAAGTTCAGCACTCCAAAGAAGGGTGGTGTCACTGTTTTCCATGAAAACATCACACCAATGTAAAAAGGCAGCCAGTACTGATGCCCTCAGTCTCTTCTTCATTTATCATTTATGCTTCCAATGCCTTTTTGAAAGGTCACTTCCCCATATTGAAGGATAACCTCAGAGCAGCACGGTGACGTTGACAGCTTCAGTCCAGTGCACACAAGAGGAACGATGGCTTCTGCTCAGTAACTGCAGCTTGAAGCACACTCCCCTTGGTGGCATGAGGAAACAGCTGCTCCCATTGCTCTGCACTGCACTGCGGCAGGCTGCAAGCCATGCCAGGGCTGCAGCGGGTTGCGCTGCCTGTCACTGGGGAGGAACGACGGAGGAGGGAGCTTTATCACAACCAAATACCTTACAGAAGAGGAGAATTCAGTCCCCAGTTGAGGGCAGCTGTGGCATGTTCAGATGTTTGTGTCAAGTGAGTGGTACTATACGCTAAAAAGGTTATTTTGCACCACAGCTGACGGCTGTATTGAAAGAGGATGGAGAGTAAGACATGGGAGTAAGGGAAAAAAGGAGAGAAGAAATTAAACGAAATGGTAAGAAGAAAGGTTCAAATGTGGTCCTGGAATTCACAGAACTAAGTACAATCTCTAGTACGCAGACAACACTTAGCACTTGGCAATGTGGGAACCGGCACGATGGTAACTGGCAATTACAACAGAAGGGCTGAACTTCCGCCAGCCTGAAGCAAATCACATGTCACTCATTTGACACTCCCTGTTATTTCCATCCGCCTGAGAAAGAAGAGCTAGTTGACTTTACCACTGCATCTGCCACACCACCTTAACACTTTCCACACCACCACCTTCAGTGTAGCATGAGCTCCAGGAGCCACAGCAGAAGGCTGATCATATTCAGCACTGGGTTCAGGTCATTTTAAAGGCATAGAGCACTTAAAAGTTAGCTCCAGATCTCATTTAACCCACCTTGAAGCTTGAATTCTCATTGATTTCAATTTCTATTGACACAACAGGTACACTGTATGCTCCACTATATCATCAACGTTATTTATATGTGTGAGAGACTACAGCTGACAGTTAGCAGAATATTAAACTTCCTCAAAGAAAGAGAGAAAGATAGCCCATGCTTCCAGATTTAAGTAGTGCAAAAAGCCCACCACCACCGAAAGCCTGCAAAACAAACCAAAAACCTCAATCCACTCACACTCAAGTCTCAGCTCTAAACTTGGCAGAATTTATATTCAGTAAGAACCAAATCAAAGGAAAAGTTGGTACAAAACCAATAACTAAGTAAGCTACTTTGCTAAGACTAGCATAAAGTCTCTACTATTAATTCCAAGTCCCTTTTGGTAAGGAAGAGCTCGATCTGATGAAACACCAACTACTTCCCATGAGGTGCGGCACACTTTCAGCTCCTACTGGAGACGGGGAATTTGGCACGTTCAAATGTTTTCTAGAATAAGGCCTAGAGAGAATTTTATGTCCCTTCAGGCTCAGTCTACTCAGAAAGGGATATGCGCCCATGTAGCTGTACTGGCCTCCTGGGGAAGGATGACCAGTAGCCCTTCTAAACAGTGGTTCTAATGGCACACACAGAACAATAATACCAGATCAAGGGATTCTCCTGTAACATGCAGAACTGTCCGGGGGAGAAAATGATACAGTGTGCTGACAGTGGCATAGGGTAAGCACAAAAACAGCCTGTTCCTCTGTGATTCTGCTGTTACAAGCATATTTGTAGCAGGAAAATTTATGTCTGTGCTAAGCCAAAAAAAAAAAAATCTAACCAAGCATCTGTGGTACACACATTACATGAACACTTTTTCTTTTTTTTTTTTTTTTTAATTAAAATATGAGGTGAAATTCCCAAGGGATCAGTGCTCTAGAGACACACCAAAAAAGTGAACTCTGAACAGGTCATTGGGCCAAGCAATCACACAGCATATGATGGCGTGGCTGTACTGAAACAGATGACCAGCTGCACTAACGCAATGTCCTCAGGGAGGTTAGCTGGCAGGCCTCTCCTTACACAAGAAATACCGAGCACAGCTTAGGGCATGAAGGGGCAGCCCCTCTTTCATACCACTGCCTTGACTTTCTGGAGGGCAGGTTTGACTCAAAAGATTTGCCTAGCTCTCAAGGACTCGGCAGAATCAGAGATTGTGGTAAGGGAGGAATAGGAGAACATCCTTTCCCATCTCTTCCCATCCACATTGACATCCAGGTTATAGTCGTAGCAATAAGCCTCCTATTTCAGGCTGTATCTGTCACTTCCCACTGAAATCAGTTAGAGCCTTTACAGTAGCTACAGACAGCACTGTAGCAAGCCCCTATGTCCAAATCCAGCAAATATACAATTTGCATATATTTAGCTCTACTACGCAATATCCAACAAAAATGCAGGTCAACAAGACTGGGGCTTTCTTTTTTGTTTAAAAATTATATGAAAAATTCTATAAACCCACTGGTAAGAATGATGTAAAATTACTGTATATTTGAAAAAATATAGAGAGAACATGGACAACAGGAAGTCAGAGCAAACCAGAGAACTTGACAACACAATTTATAAATATTTTTATAAATCCACGGCATGCCTACACATTGCACACTTCATACAAGTTTTTGTCCTGATTCCAAAAACAGTGCAATGGAATTAGAAAAAGTACACAAAACCGTGATAAGGCTAAACAAGGGAACAGAGTAGCTTCTGTACAATGAGCAATTGAAAAGGCTGAGGAGAAGAGAGAAGGAAGGAAGCAAGCAAGTAGTACAGAGAAACTGGAGAGAGAAATATTTTTTGCTGGCTCTTCTAGCACACAAGCTAGGGAGCTTTCAATAAAGCTAGCAGGCAACAAAAGAAGATTCTTTTTCAACCAAAACACTTAAGCTGAGGGAGCATTTGCCACACAAAGCTGCAAACGGGAAATTAATTTAGAGGGGTTCCAGAAGTGGCTGGACAAATCCATGAAGGGAATAGTAATCTAAGGCTGTTAAACAGAAAAATATCACCTACAGCTCAGAGACAGACAGCATGCCAAGGAAGCGTCTCTATGTTCTAACCCTATTCCTAGGTCTCCCCAAGCACCTGATGGTGACCACTATTTCCTTTTGAAAGTCAGTCGTTACTCCAAGCCGAGCGTCTGGCAAATTAACACTTTCCACCAACTCCAGGAGCAGAAACCACAATCTTCTCCTTAGGCACTTCCTTTGTAGGAGTTTTTTCAGTAGAAAAAGCAGCTTTTTTAGGTGTGTGCTCAGCCTTCTTGGTTTCCTTCGCAGCCCAAGAATCTCACTCCTATTGTGCCTTTCATGCTCTGGGTTCCTGTTTTCTTATAGCTGTAACAGCAGCTCAAGATGACAAGAATTAACCTTCTGAGACTTCACAGCAGAGCATGAGCACTCCTTTATTTCTTTAGGCTAGCTGTTCTTTCCTGAGGCAGAATATGGAGCAGGCTGGACTTCCGGGCTGACCTGGTGCAGCCATATGTCTTGCATCTTTATGCAAGCAGCAACCACTTCTCAGAGATACGCTTCTGTCTCCTTGCACAAAGGAAATACCTTAGCTGTGCAGCTCACCCATGGAGATCACAGGGATAGATTTCAGGCTAAAAATGATGAACTTGGGATTCTCCTTTTTAAGCGTTTTGATATACATATGTTTCTTTCTTCTATAGGATAGTTCTGTAAAAAAAATTAGGTTTTGTCCACTGAAAAAGCTTTATTTTGGTTCGAAACTGACAGAGGAATTAGACTGTTCATGAAAATCACTTTTGTTTGACTGCCGAGAGATTACTTCTGCTATTTGCAAAACACAGCATTTTTTGAAATAAGTGTTTCATTTTGTCTTGTTTAAAAGCAGCAGCCAGCCTCTTCAGTTTGCATGTGGTATCTCTCAGCACATTGTGTTAGTTAAAAAAAAAGAGACAGACAATCTAGAAAAAAAAATTGGGCTGTTTATCTGCAATTTTTCTTCTTCTTCTTCAGTAAAACATTCTTGGGAACCAGGCAGGTGAGGAAATGTATTTTGCTATAGTAAAAGGATTAATTTTCTCTCTGTTAGCGTCCTTTGAGGAAAAGAAAAGGTGACAAGTCCTCAGAACTGGCATGTTTTGAAATCCTCAGAATGTATCTTCCAGAGGTTCTAGAATGATGCAAATCCTTTTTTAAGTAAAGGAAAAGCATAGACTTAAAAATTCAGCACTTTGCCTCTTTAGGATGTATAATACTTTTTATAAGAAACAGATTCAGTAATAGAAAGTATGCAAAAGAAAATGACTTTTTTTTTTTTAAAAACAGACCAGATGTTGTACACAGATTAAAAACATTCCCAAAGACATGCTACATGCTTGTAGAATAAAATGCTGTTCTGCTGAACAAGTGAAAATTTGCAGGATTCAAACTGAAAAGATACTAAGCAACTTCAGTTTCCTACTCAGAATGATTCTTGCTAGCTTAGGAATAGAGATAAACCAAAGGCTTGATAACAATGGAAAGAAAAGATAGTAAAGAATAGATTGTATGCAGTCCTGAGACAATTCCAATGAACTTAAAGAGCTCTTAAAATAAAGGTTTATTTAATGCTAAAACTCTAAAAGCCATTTGATCACCACAGGATTGTTTCTAAATAAAAATAATTTGGGAAGGAAGCCAGGACTGAATCAAAAATAATTCATAATTTAACCCCTCACAAAGGTGAGCTCACAGAAATACTATCTACAATGAACAAATTATTCTGTTCTCACTATTAATAAAGAGCTGAATCGCTACCTTGGAGTGAAGTCTGTGAACTAGAATTTTACTGCAGAAACCTTTACAGCTGAGATGAGATTGTAACTTATCGAGAAATATGGTATTTTCAAAACTGGGATTTTCCTACAGGATGATGCCATACCATGACGAAGGCACTGAAAAATTAGCAACTGAAATGTTATCAGTGAAAAAACAATGCTTTTGCACTAGCCAGGGAAAAGCTATTTTTGCTCCCTCTTCCCCAAAACAAATCAATGAAGATTTCCTCAAGCTGATGTATTTCCCTGTTAAAGCTATGTCTTTTTTCCTTCTTCCCTTGAACAATGAAAAAAAGAAAACAAACACTGAACCAAGTTCATCCCTGGCTGAATTTCACTGAGTTATTTGCAGCAGGGACAGATCTGACTGCCTACAGCCTAACAAGCTACGTGCATCTTTCAAAGGCAATGAATAATCAGTCGCCTCTAGGCTCACGTGGGAAACACGTGCATTGCTCTCCTCCCTTCTGCTCTTTTAAAATATGCTTGATTTTACTCTAAGATCAATCATCAGCACATGGCTGCACTTAGAGATCCCTAATACACATTTTGGATGGGAATACTTCCAAGGTAGGTTCTGCCAGAGCTGAGCTGGAGACACAGAGGTAAGTTAGTAGAACTGGCTGCAGCAGTTCTATCACCTGCAGCAGGCTTTTTCTCCCATCACGGCTGGCTGTTTTCCACAAGTTGTGCCACCTACCCCTAGCTCAGGGCACAGGTTCTCCTCCCCTTCCATGCTCTGGTTCATTCCCAGCAAAATAGTTGTTACTTGGCAGCACATTTCTGGATTCTGCTCATCCCCTTCAGGACCCCAAGGCTCATCACCTTAGGCGTCAGACTCTGTTATGAAGTCAACACCCAAACTCCACGAAAACCTGTGTTTAGTGTCCAAATCTAACCTGATTCGATTGATTTGACACTGCCTTTTGACTACCTTTGGTTGTGAAGCATATGGGACTATCTGGAGATAGGAGCTGTGTGCAGCCACTGAACAGGCTCTGATTTCATCTTCAGTCTCCTTAGCAGTCAGAGAGCCTTTTCAGAATGGCTCTTTCTGTAGTGCAGCTTCAAGTCTTACCAATTATGCTGTGAGGCTGTGGGGAAGCTGTTGGGATTTTCTTGTCTGCTGTTTTTAAACAGTAATTCTGCTGATTCAGGAAGAATGCAACCCAGGCACAGAAACGAGAAATCAGCTCTAGCTCCAGCATTTGAAAAGATGTCCAACTCTCAGCCACGGCAGTGTAAAACGCAGAAAGCAAACAAAGTGAAGGGTGCAGTCACACAAACAGCATAAAATCAGGCACATGTGAAACACAAGAATTATAATAAAAATCTCAGTTGGCTAACTGAAATTAGAGGGGAGAAAAGAGCTGAGCTATTGTGCACCCCAGCTAGACTAGACCTGAGAAGAGAACTCCTAGCACAGTAATCTTTAATTAATCATTGACTTTCAACAATCCAGCTGACTTTTGCTTGTCTCCTTCTACTGTCAATGCATAAACACAAACAAGTGAGCTTAACTGAAATTTGCAGCCCTCCAGATGGATACGTTTTACATTCCTCCCAATTTTAGCCTTTTTCAATCTGTAGATAGCTAAATATTTTCCCATACAACCCTAAGTCCTTCAGAAATGTCATACACCAGCTTGCAGTAAGCACGTGCGCCTTTATATGAGAGAGACAGACAGACACAGAGAAAGAAGTTCAAGGCACATGAGTCCATTTTTATTAATCATCTGTCATAAGGGAACCATAAGGAAGAAAGGAACCATCAGGCTTAAGGGAACCATAAGGATTTGCGGACAACGGACTGTAAGCCACAACTCTGAATTACCTGTAGGACTAACAGGGCCAACAAGGTTAACAAGAGGAAGATACTGACCTGCTGACACTAATATCCAACAGCAAACGTGTTTCACTGGTGACACACGCTCCCTGTACTTTTTAGGATTACTCACAGAATTGCTGGTGTTCATCACTGGCTTTCTGAATTGAAAGATGAAAAAAATTCAGAATCAAATAGAAAACTCAAGTTTCTTTTTTTGAAAGGAAAGTTAGAAGACAAATTTGTCAAACATATCATTTCCCAAGGAAAAATCATCCCCTTCTAGCATGCGTTCATCCTACTGCCTTTTGTTCTACAATAAGGTCTCAAAGGAATGACTGAATTTTTAGTGATGCTTATACAGAAGCTAGCGCATCACCTATGACTCGGGCACCCAACATTACTCATGGCAATAGTAAACATGAGTAATACTCAACAGCAACAACATTTTCTTTACTGCTTGGGCTCCCTGTAGAGATACTGAGATTGGCTTGGAAAATGTCTCACAAAATATGAAGTACACCCATTTGTCTTAACAGGGTGCGTGTGTGTGTGTGCTACAGACCTCCCTCTGAGTCTCAGCTGTTCACAAAATGCCTATGTAACAGCCAAAACTACAAGATGGCACAGGTCTTACTTTTATCTCGAGGTCCCCAGTAAGCCCTCTGTTTGGTGGCCAAGACAGTGTTCACCCAGGCACATTTCTTACCAATCTTTACAACCAGCTACCACTTAAGTGAGTTTCTCTATGCCAGGTAGACTTCAGGATCCATTAAACGTACTAAATATAGAGGGCTCAGAAGCACATCAGAAAGCCAATCTGTAACTGACAGACAAACTGCAAGCATTTTGTATCTATGTAACCATGCATCTACAGGCATGCTCACTGAGACCACCACTGGCCCTTCAGAAAACATCAGTGTATTAGTTTTTCTTCTTTCAAATTTCAAAAAGTCCTGGAAGGTTAAGTGTATAACTTACATTGCTTTACTTGGCAATATTTGCCACTTTTCAAATGTATTGTATTTTCTTTTCAAATACTGCGTTTTCACATTTCCTGAAACGCTTCCTAATCCCCATATTGTAAACTGAACACAATGTTTTCCTGGGTAATTAACATCAGGCATCTCTGCAAATACTGAAGAGATAAGGATTTCTTTGCAGTCCTCTGCTGCCACAGCATGATTTCTAACAGGAAAGCCCAAACGGAAACAGAAATCTGCAAGCAGAAGTATGAAATGCAGATCTACAAGCACGTGAGAAGTACATTTGAAGTCATTCCTATCAGATCTCTATTCAAAATCAAACCCGTCCACTCAGACCACAGCACGATCCTGCCAACAAGTGCAGTTTGAAAAGCATAACCATTCAGCAAGTGAACAGCTCGAAATGTAATTTGCAATTACAAAGAACATCATCATATGTTTTACAATACATTTGGAAGCCCATAGAAAACTTTACCTTGGTCAAAGATTTTGCAGCAAAAAAAGGCCCATAATATTTCTGTTCCTCTCTTCAGATGAGGCCTGCTTTCATCCCTTCTAGATAAAAATTAGATCCTCATGATTCAATTACCCTCCTGCCAGCCCTTCCACAGGCACTGGTTGTCTCAGTCATCCATCTGTTAATGGTCAAACAAGTGATAAGACGAGGGCAAAGCCAACATTCCCGCTATCATGTCATATTTCTGCCTATATCCACAGGATATAGCAGAAATAAAGTAACAAAGTTTGGGATTCTGCTCAGCCAACTTCAAAGGTCTACAAAGCCAAATTCTACCTCTGAGACAGCTGTGCAAGCATCAGCTTTAAAACATCTACTTGGCTCGTTCTCAACCAAGGTATTTCTGGGACAAATTTTGGAAGGACACGGACAAAGAAAGAACAGAGGCAGAAGGCTGACAGCCTGATGTGATGGAGCTGTGAAAGCCTTCAGATAAGCCCCAGTTATACCACAAAGGTCAGTATCTAGGAAGAGGAAGGCATCTGGGCATCAGTGTGAGCTCAGGTGATATTTGGCCACCTCATGACAAAGATCTGATGGGGGACCTGGACTCTTTAGTGGGACACACTTCTCCGCAGAGGCACTGCTGGGCACTTCACTGCTCAGGCAGATATTCTGGACCATCTCATGTCCCATGTGAACTCTCAAATGCTTTTTGGAGTCACTTTTGTATGTAGGATATCAGACTGTACCCTGTATTGTACAGGAATCAACACTGCTCCTGAAGTGTTAGCATTGTCTAATTTATTCTGTATTTATAACTAGTCTGTGCTGAGCTCTTTCAGCAAGGTCAATATGATACGTAATTAAGTCTCATGTGGCTACTGCTGTCCTGCAGTTAAATATGGAGGGACACTGCTGGAAACTCAAGTAGGGGATTTAAGTAGGCAGAAAGCTTGACAGTAAAGAGCTAAGGTTTGGGTTTTTTTTTTTTTTTTTTCTTTTTAATCTTGCAAAATTAGAGCCTCACAAGTTTAATTTTCTCAAGCCTTTTGAGCTGGACAACGCAATTTAAGAGACATTCGTATATTTTGAGATTCAATGATTATTCAAGACAGAAAAACAGTTCAGCTTGCTAGAAAAAAATAATTTAGCTACCTAGAAAACATTCTAGGAAAATTAAAAGTTTATTTTCAATGCTGGCCTTAGTCAATAGGTATGAGGAAAAATAGTTTCAGTCTCTTTGCCCGTAGCTTGATGCAGCATTACCCAGTCACTTGCAACTACGTGGAGCACTAAATTTGGAGAAAGTTTGCACAAAGTTTGGAGAAACGGACAATCTTTTTCTGTTTGAAATAGAAAGGAGCAATCTTCCTCTCCAGACAATGACAGCTTGGCCAGTTTGCCTGTGGGTGGTTTAACTAAGGATCTGCAATCTCCTGGCGCTTGGTTGAAAGGCCACATCTCCCCCCAGCCCTATTCTTCGCTGTTATCGTGTGTTACCATCAAGACCAGAAGCATCTGTTCTCTGCCTGAGGGAAAATGCTATTCGCTTTTAATTGACAATATCCAGAATGCAATATTGTAAGTGCCTTTCTTTATTCCGAGAGAGACAAGTTGGGCTGACTTGTGCTGTGATGCAATACGTGCAGTAAGGAGTAACAATAAGGGGGGGGGGGGGGAAGGGGGATTATAAATTGCTCATAAGCTGCATTACCCAGCTTCAAGTAACGATATGAAAAAGAAGGGAAGCGAAAAAGCAAGTGCAGCATGAAAAGACAATATATGTAGCACTGCCTCAAGAGAAGCAAGTATATTTCCCAGTTCTAGCTGGCCACCGTTTAAATCCCGATCAAAGACACTTACGTGTCTATTGCACAGTAACAATCTTGTTTATGCTCTGCTTCCTGTAAGTTTAATTTAAATCTGGTTTAATACAAAAAGTTCCTCACTGGAAACTATCTAACTAACTTCTAGTGATAGAGAAGATTGCTGAAAAGACTCAGAGGGTCAGTGATCCCAAGCTGAAATACACAGTGACAAGCAGGAATTTAAAAAGGAAGAGAGAAATCAAATTGTTACTTGTGAAAGGAAAGAAATTCATGCTGCTGCCACCCCACGTTATTGCAGCAAGATGACTTCAGGGCCTTGAATGGCACTGCAGAAGTAACTCGGAAGATGCTACTCAGCAGATTCTATGAACAATTACATATTTTGTGGATACTTATTAATTGCTTACAGAACAGAACTACTACTAATGAAATCCGTTACTTTAATCATGTAAACCACTGTTTACTTGAGTAGCATATTAGGAGGCAGCCCACATATTATCCTACTTTTAGGTAAACTTTTTATTATTGTTTTTATCCCCTTAGATTTTTCTTCCTCCGTCCATTTCTAGTCTTGTATCTGGCATCAAATAACTAACTGGCAAAGCTGGTTAAAATTAACCCCAGATGTTTTTTTTCCTTTTACCACAAGCTGAAAGAAAGAAATTACCCTCGCAGTGCCAGCCAAACTGAGCCCAGTAAATGCTATGCATAATTTAGTATTTTCCAAGCCTGAAAAAAAAAAATAAAAAAATAAAAAAATCAAACTCCAGATGCAGCATTTGTCTGACCAAATGTAAATCTCTGCCTCTGAGCTTGTGTCCTCAGGATCTCTTTCATAACCAGTGAAGAAAAAGAGACAATGTCTGACCTATTTGAGGCATCAGTCTTAGGATGAGTCAAATTTCACCCTAGAAAGTATCTGCTTCTCTTCATTGAGCAAGAAGAAGGTCCAGACAAGCTCAGATATGGACTTCTCCACAAAAGATTTATATTTGGTCAGATAAATCTCATTTACGGTGACTTAGGTTAATGTTAGAAGAACGTCCACTTAACTGTCTTCTCTCCATGAACACAGGCAACACTGATATAAATATACGCAGCTATAAAAATAGATGCTTCTAAATCTGTATTTTTCTGTGAAGTTCAGACACTTGGGAAGTACATCTCCATCTGTAACAGGTAGAATTCAGAGTGCGTAAATAACACTGCAGCCCAGAAAAAGCAGCTAGCTAGTAACAAAGCAGTTTGTTTCAGGAGTAACGTCTTTCAGTGTCTATGGGATGTCATTTTTACAATGTCTTTTAGTCAGTATTAACTCCTATAGAAGATGCTTATTACACATTCACGTTTGGCTCTCTGCTCTATATAGTCATGGGAAAGCTAGTTTAGAGCACAGACCGTACATATACTGCATCAATTCCCAAACCACAAGGGGCAGGATCCCATAGAGTAGATGAAGCTAGCAAACACTGCAAACTTAACCACAGACTCACTCTACTACCATTCCAAATAATTTAGCTTTCTTTAAAGATGGATTCTTCCTGTTACAGAAGTGAAATACACACAAACGCAACCAGAGTATGAACCAATATTTGCTCGAGTTTGCCGAAAGCCTGAAACAAGAGCTCTGAAGTATGTCCTATTCTTTCAAAGGATGCTACCTTATTAAATCTGTCCTCACTCAAAGCACATACAAACGCAGAGGAATTAAGCCACAAAACTCTGCCAGCGCTTTCCAAGCAAGTGTAATCCTGAGTGCAGAACAGGGTGCAAGGAGGAAAGCCCTTGTCAGTTGGGCCCAAGACAGGTGCATTACAAAGGGTCAGCCTAAATTTAATTACACACAGGTAGAAAACACAAGGAGAGTCTTCCCCCAGTATAATGCCAAAAATGCTGTTATACTATGTGACATAAAAATCATTCTGACATAGTTGCTTCTGCAGCACTGTGAAAAGATATTTTGGACCATTTTCCTGAAACTTTGCTTTCAGCTCCTTAGTGTCCTGCAGAAATCCTTCCTAGACAGCAGCAGCAGCCAGAAATGCTTGGCTGTATGTGCATAATGCTTGGCCCCTTTGGACCCCTCTCCCTCACCCTTTCATCTCCCCTTTGCTACAGCTCTAAACCTTGTTCGCACTAACTGTGAGCTAGACTTAGCAAGCAGCAGCTAAACTGGCATTAGCCTAGTGCCTCACGTACTACTGTGTTTTCCTTGAGTTTAACCACTTCTGGAACTGAGGTGCTAATTAGACAAATGGGACCCTTGCTACCTATTTAGGAAACCTTAACGGGTGACCTCAGACCTGCGTTCCCAATGGTGATGCGGGTAAAACTCTGTATGTATATTGTAAAGCGGTCTTCGCTACCAGCTCTCTGTAACAGACAACTTAAATACCTCCACTCAATTCCATTACCTATTAATGAAGATAGTTAGCCTTCATTTGAAAATAGCATTAGTTTTAATCCAAATTATTATAGCTTTGCTCAGTCTTTGTGAGCACTTTACATACTGGTGCTGCAAGATACTAGGAGAGTGTTAAAACCTGAGTTGTAACGAAACGTGGTTTGCCCAAAACAATTTGCCCATAACAATTAAACGTTAACTAACCATTAGAATGACATTTGTGCGCTTATAACCATGTTCATATTCCAAATTCCTATCTCCATGTGTAATCATTCTAATAAAGTTGTAACCGATTGCAGTTATACCCAATATGGTATTAAGTTCAAGATTTTGCTCCATAGCAGTATGCTATGGGCTATTTCTAAATAAAATGTGTCTAATCAGCCAAGTTCTAAAACCAACAGAACGAGAAGCTGCACGTTCCGCTTCAGTTTATGCGCCGACTCTGATTTTTTCCCCCCCCCAAACAAAATCAGTTTCTCGAGAACTGTGCGCATGTTTTACTAATATTTTTTAGCTATCATTATACAATTGGTAGGTAACAGACAATGCACAGAGCTAGATTCTCCAATCCGTTTGCATTGCTTTACCTTATTGTATTAACTTACCATATTTTAGAGAGGGAAAGAAAAAGGTTACGTGATGGACTCCTGCTTATCTACATCTGTGAGCAAACGCTGGAAGAGAATGGAGGACCTATTATTAAAGCAGTCTTTGATAATTCTACCCCTGCAAATGTTGCAGCATTCTTATTTGATGCTGAGCGCATCACAGACATTCATAAGTGACCCTGATAATGCGTTATCCTTTTTTGGATAGCTAACCTTACTGAAAGCTGGTGGGAACTGAACAAACAAAAGTGCGTAACTTTAATTCCTAGGGAAAAAAATAAAGCCTCTGATACTTTTCAGAGAGTATCTCAAAGCAGTACACACTTCTGATTTTAATCTCTCCGAGTTCATTATATGTAAAACAGGATAATACTAGCACCTTACCACTTTACCTCTGTGAACATACCTACGTGTTTGTGAAAACCACACAGGCGAGCACACAAAAACAGAGCAGGGATTGAACTGTGTGCAATCAAGTAAAACGTGGGTCCACGCAGTGAGCAATGAAAAAAGTTGAAGCAACAAAAATTAAGTGTTGTTAGGAACATTTGTAAGGAAAAAAAATAAAAAAAAATAAAAAAGAATATATGATTGAATCATTTAAAGATGGTCTCATGCACCGTGGATGCCCGACTTGAGGTTATAACAGCAACATTGTTGCACTCATTTTTCAACCTTAATGCTGTTATAGTAGGGTTTTTGTTTTTTTTTTTTTTTAAATGTCAAACATAAAATAACTCATTTTGCTGTAGATCTTCCTACATATGGCACCTTTTTGCAGGAGTGATATGAGTACATTTGAAAAGGCACTATGTTTACTGCTCCAAAGTACCACACACCAACATGGCCATCAATAAAAAAACCAGCATACAGCGGCATCTATATTATGTCAGGTGGCATGGGATGACAACTGGAGGCAGGGGGGAGAAAGAAAAGGCAATTCTTTAGTGCAACTGTTTTTACTTCTCCATTAACAGAATTACTGAACTGTAGGAAAGTGAGACTGTACATGTAGCTTGCAAGTATTCCCACACAAAAATCAAAAAAAAAAAAATCTCATTTTTGAAAGCTAAAAGGATGCAGGAGACAAAGTCTGTCCATTTCCTAGAGACTGAATCTTACTTTGAATGAACATCCAGACGTAACTAGGGATACATGTTCTTGAACAAACTTCAAGATTACAGTAATCCTCTGGGAGAAAAAATATTTTTGCTGCTTTTTATATCAGCCCTTCCTTGAATTCCTTTTGCATGTAATCAAAAGTCTAGTCCTAGAGCCCAAGGAGTTGTTGGTTTTTTTTTTTTTTTTAAATGAAGTTCTTCTAGCGTAATTAACATCTTTCAATACATATTCTACAATGTAACTATGCATAAATGCAAGTCCTGGTCCAAGACAGCTTCTTCCTTTCCCAGTATTGCTAATGACTTGCTGTGAGGCTCAGACAAGCCACTTCGGTATAAATCTAAAACTTATTAAAAAATAATAAAAAATAATAAAATGGGCACTTCTATACCTCACACTAATAGAAAATTAAGAGGAATAAACAGTGGACCATGGCAAAATGTGCTTAGTGAAAGAAAAACTAAGTATCTTCAAATTTCAGACCAAATAATAAACTCAAACCAGCTTCATCTGACTGCTGATGATGTGGATGATGAGTCAGATGCAAATGAATCCCATCTTAAGGATGGGGGAAAAGCATTTGTTTACATCCTTCAGCAACAGTCTGACAAAATTTTTAGCTGCACATAGCTCTGAAATAAGCCTAGAGAAACTGCCTTCAATTGACATTTGTCTTCGATGAAGAAAAACAAAAATTCGGGGCGGGGGGGGGGGGGGAGATTCAAACCCAAATAGGTCACTCCTTTAAATACTGCAGAAGCACAAGGAATGTTTGTACAAACCTACCACCTTGTACATAGATCAATGAGCAAATTACAAAGCCCATTGAAAATATACAACATTATTCACTTTGTAATGGTCTTTCTAGAGAATAAGTGGTTACCTTTTTCATCAGCAGACATTCCTCCTCAAACCTAACCATGGGAAAGGAGAGAAGAGATTTCCTCTACCACACAATCATCCAACAGATTGTTATTCCCAGCTGTCATACATACAGAAACCCCAGGCTTGCCAGATGTAACAGGGAAATGATAGATCTTACACACTTTGGAGCTTCTGAGGTCTGCTTACAGCGTGCAATATGTGCATATTTGGGATTCTGAATGTCTATTTAGAACTAACACAGCTCTCTGAAGAAGGAAAGAACGTGAATATAATTTGCGCCAATAAACATTGTTCCTACATGTCTAGCTGAAGCCTTGGAAATTAAATGAATCCCCAGATGCGGGATAATGATGGTTTCCCCTCAAATCCCACTGCTGGGGACTCCAAGAAAGGAGGTGGTACCACCTTGTGCAGTGTGGCACCAATTACTCACTACAACTCCCTGGACAAGTCAGCAGTTAGTTTCCTGTCACTGATGGGACTTTAGGCATTTACGGTGCCTTGGTTTCCCCTCTGCTTTGTTAACAACATGCTAAAGTTTAGTTCCCTAATGTTAAATATGGCCAAAACAAGGGTAACTGGATTAAATTTAAGATGAGCAGTTTGATGTCTCAATTCAAATAAATAAGAGGTGTTCTGTGCTGTTATCTTTCTAGGCCACTTCAGTTAATTGCCATCACTTGGAGACAAAAAAAAAAAATCTTCTCCACTATTGCTGCTTCACTACCATTTTAATAAATAATTTTATGGCATGTTTCATGCTCCGGCTTGAAAATCGTAATTCTAAAATTCCTGAACCTGAAGCTTGGATTCATCCATCTAGGGCCTAAATTCAGTCTGAGCTCTTCAATTTCATTTTCTGCATTAAGGCAAGCTGGCTGCCTTACAGAAGGGGCACACTAGGGACTGTTCCGTTTTCATGACTGCACAGTCGTACATGCCTGCTGGCAAATCCAATAAAGTATACAGGCACATCTCTAACAAGGCATGATATCCTTTCCTGTAAATAGGGGGAGGATTTACTCAAACCAACAAAAGAACCCAGAAGAATAGTCAAGTCTGTCTGCTTAACACACTTGAACTTTAGGATTCATCTAGAAGCACCGCTTAGATTTTACAGGCTTAAAATACAATCCATAATTCAAACATAAAATACCTGAATTATAAATAAAACAGGAAGCTAGTATTTATGCTAGTTTGCTTAAAAAGCTTCAGATGAGAACGAAAACACTGATAAAAAAGATTTGTTTCAATCATACACTAAAATTACTGAGTATGATAGCAATACCAACAATGTTATCTTTCGCAAAAATGGTAGAAAACAAACACCTTTGACTCAAAATTGGATAATACAAAAGCACTTCTATCTCTACTAGAAAAGGGCAACATCTGTATGCATATTCTATACCAGACTCACCAGCACAGCATTAAATGCTATTCAGTCCCCAGAACAGACTGGACAGATTTTCAGCGACAGAAGTACCAGCTAGAGCTGTCAGGTGTTTGCTTTCAAATGGGATTTGGATTTCTAACTACCATTCACGCACGTCACAAGTCTTTCTCAAGTCTACTCAGGTTTAGCAAACTAGGTGCTGAATGCATTAACACAAATCAAATACACAACAGGTTGCACATCATCCACCAGACTCTCTACTGTTGTACTGACTTGCACTGCTTTCCTCAGCACACAGCACCAGCTTTCTCTTTTTTTTTTTTAAACTAACTCTTTCCTTCATTTCTGTAGGGGGAGAGGGTGCCTTCACCACCCCCCAGCCCCTCCTCCCCCCCCCCCCAAAAAAAAAAGAACAGGACTGAACTCTATCTTGTCTATAAGCAACGCAGATAAAGGAAGATGCAAGAACTATGTTCCTCCCCTTGCTCTGGTTGCCCATCCCCTGCAAAGCTTAAGGACCAGTCACAACATAGTCCTAAGGAACCTACAGGTACTACTAGAAAAAAGTCTCCCTTCCCAATTACGTTATGGCCAAACAGCTCGTAGATTTTGTAGGTTCAATAAGCTCCAGGGAACAAAAAAAACAAAAAAAAAAAAAAAGGAGCTGAAGGCTGAAACATCAAGTTCTTTACTCCAGGGATATTAACAACAGGTTTACATTCAGAAAGCTTAGAGATTCTTCTTTGAAGAGCAAACACAGGATTAAGGTTAAGAGCTGTGTGGGCTATCCCAGGAAAGGGCTGCACAAATGAAGTTCTTCTGTCAGCTCTGCAGTGTTGAATGCTTCAAGTGAAATTCATGTAGCAGATTTAGTCACCTAGTACGCACGGAGGGACAAGTCTTAGGCACATAACCTTAGATGGTAGAGATCCAAGGCCGCTGCAATTCCTAGATGCGGCAGGGAGATATTTAAATTTTTTTAGCCGAGTCTTGAAATGGGTCTCCCATCTATGAGGGAAACATTATCACTAGCAGGCTGTAACACAAAAGATGGAACGCCAAAATCATAGCCAGGATCGCAACCAATATTACTGATCACAACTAATACTACCTTCAGGAGAATCACAGTTTGTATCACCAGAGAGCTTTAGGCGAGAGAGAAGTGCTTTCGGGGGGAAACAAAGCACTTCTGGTACAGATGCACACACGACTAATTTCAGGCATCTGCTGAACTCCCAGGCCCTTTCAAGATCACATCAGGCTGGACCCCTTTTAAAGAAGCATAGGAGCTTTCAGGGTTAGACAGTCCCAGAAAGTAAGTAGACTGAATCCTTTTTATAGGACTGAGGTAAGGTTTTAGACACTCATCTTACAAATAGATAGGATTTAGCCAGACTGGATTCTGTCTTCAGATACCTGGTCTCCCTCTCTACACATTGTAATATCTTTTACCAGAATGCCATGGAGTTTTTTTTTTTTCCCCCCTTTTTAAATAGTCACTACTTCAAAAAGTAGAAATCCTCTGGAAATTGCTGAATGGTCAATATTAATTTTACTGTGCATTAGAAATATCTTTGAAATAAATTTTGTGGAGTATTGTTTAAAATTGCTTATGTTTAAAATAGTGTGAGTATTTTTTAAAAATAAGCATTAGCTAGCAGCCTGAAGTACATGTCATTTGAAAGCAGTAGGTATTGTACAGACTAAGATCGTGACCACCCAAAACATGTATTTTTCAATTACTTATTGTCACATGAGAAAGGAAGGTCTGCACCCAGGCTGGGTTTGGAGCAGCCATGTCAAAGAAAGGGACAGTCTTTGCTCCTGCAGACAAATTCTTCAGGGAAAAGATACTTGAAAGTTGAGATCTGACAGGTTATAGTGATTAAAAAAAAAAAAACACACACACCCCACCAACCACACACACATACACGTTTGCAATGAATTTCAAGCATGAATCAGGCGGAAAATTCACTCTTCCCATACCATCTCCATTCAAGTTAAAGAGCACTTCACTGAACAGCCCTCTGAACCTCATATAAGAGGACTGTGACGAGGGAAAAAAGAATTTGATTCCATGAGGTGTAATCTGTAAAATCGTTTGAAGGATCAGGATTTCTTCAACTTCATTTGTACTTGACTTTTGTTATCCTTGACAACAGGAAAAATAAAAGGGTTATGATTTGTTTGAAAAACCATACAGAAAGACTAGCTGTGTCAGTCATGCACATCTCCGCTTTTTCTACAAGAGCGGCTATGCTTTCAGACACTTCTTTTCCTCTCCAGACAGTACCTCCTGCTGTTAAAAACCCTATAGCCCAGAACCAAATTGAAAAGGCCTTTCCTATTTCATTTATCACTTGCATACATCAGAGCTCCCAAACATGTAAATGACAATGCATGGAAGGGCTCTGGACTTTGTTATTTAAGTTTTTAAACAGAAATGCTTAAACAAATCAGCCTCACATTGAATTAAAGGTCCGTAGTACCTTTAAAATTCAGGGCAGAGGTAGCATTTAAGCAACCAGAAAGTTAACCAAGTGATGACTTGGCAGCTGTTGGAAATAAGAACAAACCTTAATATCCAACTTTTTAATACGCTTTGACAGTTCAGTAAGCTTCTTTCATTTAATGAGGCCTGTATATGGTTATGGTGCAGCGCAAAACAGCTTTGGGATGAAACAATATAGGCAAGTTTGAACAGCTTGTTCAAGATTAAAGAGATGTGTTTGGGTTATTTTCAGGATCTGGAGTTCACCGGAGCTAGATGGTTCTGGCACCTGAGCTGGTTTGATTCTTGCTGGTATATCTTCATGTTTCACTGTGTTATAAAGCATAGACATACCCAAAGGCAGCCAGATATTTCTTTTGCAATACCACTTAACTTTGGTTTTCTCTCCTCCTTTACAACTCAGATCCCCTAGAAAGAACATTCAGGAGACTGCTGAAAGATCAAAACCACAGAGGAATACACAGCATCCACCTCTGATAATTTAAGATGAGGCACAACAGGTTCATGTAACAATTAATAGGAGAACAGAGGGGAGCGAGGGACAACAGTGTTCCAAAATTAACTCTCATTTCCACTGTTAGCTATTGCTGAATTTGATTGCCACAGGTCATTAACAAGTTCTTAGATGAAATGGAGAACAGTCAGAAATAAAACAAGAAAAAAAAACACCCTGGGGTTATATTTGAAATGAGAATAATGCACATACTTTTAACCAGATAGTTTTCCTTCTGAGTTACAAGCGCTAATAATATGAAATAGTTACTCTGCATAACAAATATTTTCATTCTCTTGCTTACACGCATTTTTAAATTCTAAAGAAAATGTAACGCTGCTGCATCAAAGTGGAGATTTTAATTAAACGTTAAAAATCAGAGTACCGATCACTTCAGGATCAACTTGTTTGTTTATTAGTACCACACAGCTGAAAATGCAACCAACTGTGCCATGGACATACTCAAACCAAGTAGTCAAATATTTGGGAAGTTGACTTTCTCTGCTTTGTGTGGAGTTTTAAAAAAAAAAAAAAAAAAAAGGAAAATTGCCAGTCTCATGAAGGAGGCCAAAGGCCACCATTTTTTTCTGAGAAGATGTTAGATTAGAGCCTTGCCGTAGATAAAAAGTCCCATTAAACCAGTCAATGGGCACAGGGACTCATGATACCATTTTAAAAAGCCTCCAGATCTGACATAAACGTGAAGTAAGATTGGACTAGAATATGTAAAATACTGGTTGTAGTAACTTCATTCCTTTTTGAACCTGTAGATTTAACCCCTGAATAAGTCAGGGACAAGATTCACTCCATCCAGCTTCAGGCACCTAAATGAAGTACCTACCAAAGTCATCAATGAAAAGTAAACATTAACAGTGCTAGACAAGACTTTTGCAATACTATGAAGTGCCAACAATCTGAATTAAGAGCTCAGTCACTGTAGGTCCCTTTTGGAGAAAGTAGAGAGAAATTCTTCCAAAGAACAGTGCTGATCCTTAGCAGGCTCACCTGCCCTCTGAAGCAACACAGCTCCTCCCTCAAGGTCCTTAGATCCTTGAATCCAGCTCTAAGAGCAACAGCAAACATGAACAAACCTAGAATTGGTGCTCCACAGATTTCGCGCAAAAGCATCTATTTCTGCTCAAAACCTCTTCCAAATGCTGCCTATCAAACAGGCATGTAAAACCCCCAGTTACCCAACCTACTTAAACAGTCCATAGGAAAGCAGAGTAACATCTGTGCCTTGACTTCTTTCAAAACAAAGGCAGGACATCAATCCTCATCAAAATATCATACGGTGGTGCCAACCCGCATTTCATATCTTTCTGTACAACTGGTTTCTCAGAAACAGAGGAGCACAAGTGTTTGGCCTTCTAATTCACAGCAAAGAATTATTTTATGAGACCTCTCAGCAAACGAGGGTAGCACATCAAATAATGTTTCTAAAAACTACAAGAGCAAGTTGTTATGTATTTTTCAGCAATAATTAACTGACCATCAACTTTGCACAAAATGCCACTTTTTCCTTCTTTCATGTGACAACTGTTTTATCTCCAGTTCCAATATGCAACAGCCTAACAGAAGATTACAGCAAACAGCTTTCCGGATCACTGTCCTTCAACCTGAATGCAAGCTGTATTGATGTTCTTATTCCCAGTGTTAATGTTTTTGATAGCTAGGAGAAAGACTCCACAGTGAAAGAGCGAGTTGCTAGATGAGGGCATCCCACTGTGGGTTGTATTTGGCACTTCTGCCCTGAAACGGGAAAGCATGACATCCATTAGTATAATTGGGATTTACAAGCCTGCACAATGAGACAAAACTTACGAAAGACCCAAGAGAGCGAACATAAGCTATCATCAACAGGGGTGAATTTGATGTGTATGCTGTAATGCTACTTCTGGAGCACTTCCGGTTTTCATTAAAAACAATATTCTTAGTATTGTTTGACTGATGCTTATACTTCTTCTATTTTGTCTTCTCATAGTCTCACACTAATTCTTAGAAATAGTAATGAAAAGCCAAAATAGACTATGTAATTCTAAAACTTTTAACAGCCACATAATTTAAAAAAAAAAAAAAAAAAACGCACCCCCACCTTTGGAAGTATAGCAACAAACTATTTTTTTTTTTTTACACTGATAAATTGAAGGAATAAAACCTGTTGGGAGACAGATATACCAGTCTTAATTTCTTCGGCTTCCTTGGCTTTGCCAGGGTATTCAGAAACATTTAAGTTAAATAATTTATCTAACCTCTCCTGCCAATTGTAATTTGAACTGCAATTCCTCTCGTGTTCTAAGAAACTGATTTGCATCTTTTAATACCTGCTAAGGTCATAGTCACATTTCATGGAAAGCAAAGGGGTCCTTCTGAGCTAACACAGACATCATACCTCATTTAAGGCAAGTTAGCTATATTAAAGGATCACCCTTACCTGGATGGTGCAGTTCAAATACAGATTTTCTCTGAACAATACTAGTGAAAAGATATTTTAAAGACTCTATTTCCTTTTAATGCTGCTCAAACTGCAACCTAAAGCTGGTTAAAACAAAAATAAACAAAAAAACCCGAACAGCTATGCCGTGGCCCTGCATTTGTCTACTGCAGCTTAACTTTTCTGATGTCCAAACTGAGAACACAACTGCTTATCTGCCTGAAGACCAGTGCACACACTGCAAGGCCAGTGTACATTAAAATAACATAGCAATCTCATCTTAATAGACCGTATCCACTACACGCCCATTTATATTCATGAGCAAGTCATGCTACCAGAATCAAAGGCAATAATAGGTATTAACAAGTTTCCCTCAGAAGTAACCTCAAATCAGCTTTAGTCTTAAGCAAAATATGCAGATGCCTGAGTCAGCAGAGAAGAAGGATCAGCAAATTCGGTTGAGGAAGACAGGATCCCCTCGGACAGCGATTAGAAAGCCCTTACTAAACAGAGATGATAGAATTTTTGATAGATAGAAGACAAAACCAATAGAATTGTTCAGCAAAGTACTCGTTTTGTATGTGGAAGGACAGTCATGCAACGTAGTCATACCATTCCTACTTCAACAGTAACTAAGGAAGATATTAAAGGGCACCTACTAAAGCTAGACCTTTTTAGGGTCAGGAGTAACTTGGTAACTTTGGTACCTGGTTTGGTACCTTGTTTGGTTACTTTGGTAACTTGTCTCCAAGAGTTGTAAAAGATAAGATCAAGGAACTGTGTGGAAATCTGTCCTTCAGCGTGGAAAATGTCACTCTTCAATAAACACCGGAGCAAGGCAAACGTTCTCAAGAACTGACAAGAGTCAGTGCTGTGACCGTATTTATTGAGGACATACAGCACAAGGTACGTTATCACAGTCATGTGAACTCAACATGATTCAGGGTGGGCAGGGGAGGGAAGGGAAGGACAACTGATATTAACCAGACTAGAAAGAATTAACAGCGGGAAATATGGCTAAAGCCAACTTTAATCTCATTAGACAGGATCTGTTGTTTATAGAATTTTACATTTTCTAATTACATCTCCTAATGAGATTACAAGTTTGACTGGTTAATGATGTAGCATGCGTATGACACATTTAGGATTCATAAGGCATATATCTCGGCACATTTTGAGGAAGACTGATTTAAATCGATGCTATATACATTCCATCGATTCAAAAACTGGCTAAATGAGAGAGCTTAAGATACGACTGAAAAAGAGCAGCCGTTATCAAGCAGGTGCATTTTTACTTAAATCCTCTGGCCGTATGAATTTTTTTTCCTCCTGTCACCGAACAGCTTTATATGGATGTGAAAAAAGGCATAAATACATTCCTGGCGAGTTCTGTAGCTAATACAAAGATTGTGGGGAACGCTTATTTTCCGGGAAGACAGGGGACGGACACACAGAAGAGTCATTTGTAATCCGGGCTCCAGGAAAAAGCGCACATTTCTATCAAGTCAAATGAAAAGTTGTACAACACAGAAACTAAGCCTCACAAAATGGGGCTGTACTCACGGAAGCAGCGATTTTGAGAAGAGTTTAGGGACACCTCAGCTTGGTTGGACACCAGCTCCTAACAGACCTGTGCAGTTAAAAGGGCTAATGCAATCCTGGGATACAAGCAAGGGGCTCTCAGAGTCTCTGTGGCATTACCAGCTATTGCTGCAGGCGCCTGCTTGCATCTCTGCAAGTTGTCCTTCGCCTACCTGGTAACTGTTACTCTACTTTCATCAATATGTAGGCTGTCAGCACAGAAAAGTTTTTCTAGAAAGCAGGTAATAGGCTAGTTACTGCTTTCTTTGTGTACAAAGCTGCCACAAGTTACGTGAGGTAAAACACATGCTTTAAAATTGCATGTTACTACCTACCGTCATACGTTAAGTAGTATGACACTCCATATTTTCTCCACGGTCTTTTCTCTTCAGCTGCCTGCACACAGTTAGGCCTTTACCTACGCGCACTATACTTACTACGCCTTGCTATTCTTTCATCTGCCAGCGCTGATTCGCTCACCCCTGACTGCAGCAGGCTAGCTTCTGCTTCTTCAGAAGCAAGAGAAAAATAAAACTTCTCTGCGGCACAGAGACAGCCATAATTTTACCCTTCCCTCCAATTCTTGTCATTAGGCAAATTCAGTGCAGTACTTATCCTTCTTAGAACAGGGTAAAAAAGTCTCAGAGCTGCACTGTACCTTTGTACAGGCACATACCATCTCCTGGCAATGAATGAGCCAAACCGTTTAAAGCTGTTCCCAGTATCACCCCTTCAATTATTATTCATTGATAAGCGCTAAGTGACACACGTGGAGCATTTCAGGACAACGCTTCAGCATGACTTGCTCTGTCCACTGTCAGCCTTGCACATGAGAAATACAAGCAAAGGAGAACATCCTTCGAGTTTCACATCAGGCTCAAAAGTCAGCACAGCCCAAGAGACCTGTACTTCCCAGTAAGCTCAAAAGCATTACCATGCCTACAGAAGTGGTCTACACAAACGAAACTGTCTGAAAATTAACTTTAGTTACACACCCAATGGATTCTTACCAGCTACCTGCTGCCTTTCTTCTGGGCTTTACTTATTTCAATAAATAGCAGCTGTGGCCTGCTATACTTTTCTGTACACAAAGAGCTATTGTTTTCCATCACAGACTGAAAGATATATATTAGATTAAACAAAACAAAAATTATTTTGTGGATGCAGCTCCCTGTTCTGGACAGAATGCAGTAATTACAAAACGCCTGCTGACTGATTAGAGCAGTTGTGAGTGTGTTGGCCCTGCATCCTTAAGTCAACATCCAGTTTCCACAGCTGCACATGTCACGAAAGCCCCAGCAACAGGAGACCATCCAAACGGCAGCAAGCAAACAGCCAATGCTTACAGGTGCCTTCTCCACTGATACCCAGCATTCCTCCACTACCCACTATGGCCTTGGGATACTCCTCCTGAACATCCCTCTGTTTCTGCTCCAGCCCATCCCCAGCTTCGCTTCCCCTTGCCATCTCTTCTGGCTCCTTACAGAGCTTACTAGATACACTTTCTGGTTTCTTTCAAAGGGTTTGTAAGACTTTACAGTCGCCTTACCTCTATCATAAGTAGTTACATGGACAAGTAGTTTAGTTCATATTTTCTACTAAGCACCAGTTCTGGTTTCAAAAGGTAATGCACTACATTTAACAGGGCCAGCTAGATATCAACATTTCTTCCTCTGCACATAGTTCTTGACAAGACCATGCAAATGCCATGAATGCCATTTAAAATGATCAAAGTTGAACCCTTTTGCAAAATACTTAATCAAGTTGCAAACTCTACCTTCTAGCATGCCTGAGGTGTCAGGCATAAGAAATACTGATTTTTATACTACAGATTACATGCATAACAGCTATGTTGACTAATAATGCTATGAAAATGGAAAAATAATTTAGTAGCACTATGTTCTTGCTTCAGGAGACACAAGAAAACTACTATCAGCATACAGTCAAGAATCTAGAATTTCTTAGCGATAACATTCAACATCACAATCAGGTGTTTGCTCTTCTCTTAGCTATGTTTCTATCTTATCACCTCCTCTATTTCTTTACCAGCTTTTCCTATTTTTACTTCTGCTTTTGTTGGTTCTGCTTTCTCTTAGTCTAACCATTCCCTTATCACCCTGGGTCCCACTCTTCTTAAAACATCAACTTCTTCAATGATAAGTAGAACTTAACATCTCTTTTAAAGGTGAAAACCATGTTAAGTTCTGTGAAATCACTGCATCTTCAATTGCTCCTGATTTCAGCTTTAGAAAGGCAATGAGACTATATGAAGCCATAGAACAGAAAGAGATTAGGTTGCAAGTTTGGGATGGAAAACAGGGAAACGATGAAGTAAGAGTGGGTAAACAAGACAGGGATGGCTAGAAAAATGAAGAGGTAAAATAGAGAAGATTGCAAGGAAAAGTCTTCAAAACACAGAATGGATTTGCAAAAAGCTACAAGAAACACTCATAAATCCAAGCAGAGTACGCAGTGAAGAAATGAACTTGTAAAAAACTTTTCATTACATTAAAGGACTCAGCTGTTGATTTGAATACCAAAGCTTTTACAATGTGCAAGTTGGATACCGATATGAAAATCATCATGGTATCATAAGACTAACTGTATAAGAACTGTAAGTCAAAATCCTTTGACCTGGAAGTAAGTGACCCTTAGTGGGAAGTCACTCTTGGTGTGTCAGAGCTAGATGTGAAGGTACATCAAACACTTGGAAAGCCAAGGTCTGCAGTCACCTCAGGAAATGAAATATCTTCTCCCACTGCTAGGGTTCATTTGTGCTTTAGAGATATCAGTCTGAGCTCTGTCATCTAAGGAACGAGCCCATTAACTCCAACATCCCTTCAGCAGCTTCCCCACCCTCCAGCCAGCTCCAACGCATGGCAGCAGGTAGTAGCCAAAGATCCAGAGATAACGCTCTAATATTGTGGAGCGCTTACTTCACGCGGCCTTCGAAAGACTGTAGCTCTTACACAACTGATAGAGGACTAAACAGAAATGGAAAATGAGACAGACGGAAGCATTTTGCATGAGAGGACTTTCACAGACCACTAGAATCTCACTAATCCTCACCCTTCCTGCTTACAAGGCATTTCCCCTCCCCACATCTTTTTTGCCACCTGTGAAACAAATACTGACTGCCCTTTTCAGCATTTTCCCCACCTTTTCAATGCTTTCATTTAAAGCATAAGACATCATATTGAGTCTCTGCCCTTAAACTGTGTTTCTCTATGAAAGCTTACCTCCTCTCTTAGGGGATGTTTCTCTTCATTTTTAATGGCACTGTTCTTAAAGTCCTAAAAGTAAGTTTTATTATGCAAAAATACAAGAAAAGAGTACGCTCTGAAACCAACAGGGCAATAGGAAAATACATGCAAAGATAGTGAGGAAGAAGGGAGGCAGAGGTTCTCTAATTCCATGTTGCACAAGTCAAGTGAGACATACCAGCCTTTCCCAGTCTTCCTTTACCAGAAACAAGATAATGCTGGGAAGGGGAAAGTGAAAAGGAACAGATCCAAAAACTTCAAGATCCTTTTTAGCATTTTTACTACAGGTTTAAGTCCAGCAGACATCTAGATGCTCACGATATCTGTGCCAAACACCCAAATATCCTGCTTTGGCTATGCCCATAGGAGAAAAGGATAGGTCTCAAGAACATGTCTCATAGTGAAAAGTCAGACTTTTACTTACAGTACTGCATGAATGCTACATAATTACCGGTAACAACACAGCAAAGCCTGAACATTTCTTTCTGTTAATTCCTTTGGAATCTAAAGACTTAGGTGTTTGTTACTGTCATTATCCTTTTCAGATGATAATTAAATATCAAATTCTTTTCCAGAGATTACTCCTATATTTAAAGTGCCTTTCTGAAATACATCATTCCTCTCAAGTCATCATAGTTCAAAAGAGGAACAGAGAAAAAATTCCAGACTTGAAAAGTGTTTTTTCCTCTGTCTCACTTTGCTGTCAAGATTAAACTCCTATTTACAGCCTCTTCCATCTAAAGAGATGGCCCATCAGTGAAAGCACACCAATAACTACGTCAGACAAATTTAAAAGTTAAATTCTCATTTTCAGAAGCAAGATACTGGACATTTTTTACTCTAGATCATTCAGCAATGACCATGAAGTAATTCTCCAAAATACACTATTATAATGTGCAGCAAATACAGTATGCTCATTCCAGATGTTTATGTTCTGTTGTGCGCCAGTCACATGATGCATCCAGTCGTTCGAAAGAAGAGGAAAATGAAGGTTGCAGCCAGACATCCATATTTAATTTCTTGCACCTGCACCATTACAGGCTTTTTGTCTGACCTCTGGCAATCCACCAAGCTTCTCGGCACCTCCATTCTCAGTCTGTGAACCAGAGTTAAAACTTCCTAACAACTCAGTAAGGTACAGAAGACAAATGCTGTGAGATACCCAGCTGCTCCAATCAACAGGACTACATAAACACCTAAGGCAGATTAGAAATCAATCTTTCACTTCAAGCATCCTAGCTTGAATTTAGCCTGCTAAGAACTGATGCTACCAAATGGATGCTTAGCAGTGAAGGATGCACAAAACAGCACAACTGCAAGGCAGGCTGTGCTGCCCTTCCTCTCTCTGAGGACCACTCTGTTCTCCAGAAAGTCAAACTGACAGACTGATCTGGCAGTTGCGGGGAAAGCTGGTCTCTCAGGCCGAGCTGAAGGTTGACTAGAAACCTCCCTGGGACCTAACCATCTCATGAAACATTTCAATCTCAGCATACTAGTATTCTCCAGCGGAGGAAAAAAAAAACAAACAAAAACCAAAAAAACAAACACACTCCCTCTAAGACTTCCTAACCAGTTCAGTCAGTCTGGGACTGGCCCTTACGAGCAGCACTGGCAGAATTTGGTCCTTAGCTGTGAATGCCTTTTGCAAATACTCTTGTTGTCTTTTGTTACTCAGAAAATGCTAAACTGTTTTGTTTACAGCAAAAAAAAAAAAAAAAAAAATTCTATTCTCCTCATACTCCAAAACCCAGTGGGGATACTATGCCAAACTGCTGCTGTACTACCATTTAACTAGCACATGTACAGAGTAAATTCATGTGCAAAACCAAGTACTTTGCATTTAAACAGTACTTTTAATTTTTTAATCATAACTACCCATTTTAAACAAGCTTCACAACACGTCTAACCATCTGGGGCAGTAATTATCAAACTAGGGGACATTAAGAGAGGAAGGCACATTCCCTGGAAGGCACCGAGAGCAGAGGGAGCAATGCCACTGGATCGGGCAGGCAGTGGCCTGGCAAGGAGCCAGTCTATTCTGGGAGCTAGAAAGCCTGCCTAAGACTACCAAGACTCAAACCCCCACCCTCAGCCCCACTGTCTGCTGTCCATGGAAGTACGCTGAGAGAAAGCGGCAAGGTCCTCGGCAACTGCGGACATCCACTACTCCTGCTCACTCTGCTGTCCAGCTGGAGCTACCACCGCTCCGCTCCTAGCCCTGAACCCAGCATCTCTTCTCAGCTCTCCAGCAACACACTTGTTTCCCCTCAGTCCCATTCCACAGGGGTAACGCTTCCCAGTGAGTAAATGCTTTTCAGGTAGGGAACCCAGGGAAAAAGCTTGAAATGTTTGGAGAGAAGAGAAGAAGAATAAAATTAAGATGTCTGAGAGCTGCTAGGAGCAGTTCTGCCCGTTTTACAGATAAAAAGAATTTTGCCCAGTTAATGAGTCAAGAGCAGCTGGGTAAATTACCTGGATTACTGTCTCTTTTGCTACTGTAACCAGAGCATAAAACTGCCTCTCTGGAAAAAAAATCTTTGCTCTGATAGCATATAAAAGAACATGAAGAACTGTATTACAAGTCACCCATTAAGTTTAAGTTGCTGCAGAAGAGAGAGAATGCATTTCATTCTTTGACGTTATAGTAATACAGAAAACCAGAGATGTTCTTTGTCTCAGCCTTCTGTACAAGACACGTCTGGAAGCACTACAAGAGTATTTTCTGTGATGTTGTCCAACGCTCATGCAGAGTAAAACAATTAGAATTTCTTGACATCAGCATAGAGTTCACCTCTCTCTCTCGCCACAGTCCCTGGAGCAGGATCTGCCTTTCAAAGATTAAAAAAAGCAGAGCCTACAGAGTAAGCATCGTGTCGGCTGTCTGACTAAAAACAATGCAAGTCTATACAGAAAGAATCCAAGCCAGAAAATAAATAGTTTGATGCCTGACATACTTTCCCAGTAACTTCTTAAAGCAGAAGGTAACACAGAGAGCCTTCCCAGCCCTGACAGAGTCTTCAGAAAATAATTCTCTAAAGAGTTAATCAGGCTCTTATATTACAGAATTTAGCACGCGAGTTCAGGATGCCCAGGCTTCTCTCCTATTGGCAATTCCAACACACTGATCATATAAAGGCATAACATAGAGTCACTATCCTGTTTCAGCAACAGAAAGCAGTGTATTCGAACACTTCATGAAACCAATACCAAAAGAT
This sequence comes from Struthio camelus, assembly GCF_040807025.1. Lineage (NCBI taxonomy): Eukaryota > Metazoa > Chordata > Aves > Struthioniformes > Struthionidae > Struthio > Struthio camelus. The sequence continues at coordinate 75,948,168 of NC_090982.1, read as the reverse complement.
GTGTTATTACTAAAAACTATAGTACCCTTAGGCCTTTTGGACAAAGGGTTAGTGAGTTTTAGGGGATTCTGGGCAACACCATATGTTCCCCAGTTACTCTGCTCTTGCTGAGAAGCAAGGATGCGTCCCTGGGAGATACCAGCAAAAGCCAGAGACTGTAATTAGAGTAACTCTTTCTCCCTGCCATCCCTTCATTACCGCAATGTATGGGACCTCTGCTCTGAACCTGCCCCTCCTAGTACTGACCCTTTCTGAAACCACACAAAGGCTCTGCAACAAGCCACCACTGCATCCCAGACCCTGGAGACCATGAAGAAAGCCTGGAGAAAGGAAGACTCTCCCTTGGTCGAGGAGGATTGGGTTAGAGATCATTTAGGCAAATTTGACACCCGTGGGTACACGGGCCCTGACGGGATGCGCTCACAAGTGCCGAGGGAGCCAGCAGATGTTATTGCTAAGCCACTCCCCATCATCTTGGAGAGGTCCTGGAGATCAGGAGAGGTGCCTGAGGACTGGAAGAAAGCCGATGTCACCCCAGTCTTCCAAAAGGGCAAGGAGGAGGAGCCAGGAAACTACAGGCCTGTCAACCTCACCTCCATCCCTGGAAAGGTGATGGAACAGCTCATCCTGGAGGCCATCTCTAAGCATGTGGAGGACAAAAAGGTGATCAGGAGTAGTCAGCATGGATTCACCAAAGAGAAATCATGCTTGACCAACCTGCTAGCCTTCTATGACGGAATGACTGGCTGGGTAGATGAGGGCAGAGCAGTGGATGTTGTCTACCTGGACTTCAGCAAGGCTTTTGACACTGTCTCCCATCACATCCTCATAGGGAAGCTCAGGAAACGTGGGCTAGATGAGTGGATAGTGAGGTGGATTGAGAACTGGCTGGATGGCCGAGCTCGGAGGGTTGTGGTCAGTGGCGCGGAGTCAAGCTGGAGGCCTGTGGCTAGTGGTGTCCCCCTGGGGCCAGTACTGGGCCCAGTCTTGTTCAATATATTCACCAAAGACCTGGAGGAAGGGACAGAGTGCACCCTCAGCAAGTTTGCTGATGATACTAAACTGGGAGGAGAGGCTGACACACCAGACGGCTGTGCTGCCATTCAGAGGAACCTCAGTAGGGTGGAGAAATGGGCAGCGAAGAACCTCCTGAAGTTCAACAAAGGCAAGTGCAGCATTCCTCTGCTGCACCTGGGGAGGAACAGCCCCATGCAGCAGGACAGGCTGGGGGCTCATCTGCTGGAAAGTAGCTCTGCAGAGAAGAACCTGGGAGTCCTGTGGACAAGTTGACCATGAACCAATAACGTGCCCTTGTGGCCAAGAAGGCCAATGGTCTCCTGGGGTGCATTAGGCAGAGTGTTGCCAGCAGGTGGAGGGAGGTGATCCTGCCCCTCTTCTCAGCCCTGGGGAGGCCTCACCTGGAGTACTGTGTCCAGTTCTGGGCTCCCCAGGACAAGAGAGACATGGCACTCCTGGAGAGAGTCCAGCGGAGGGCTACAAAGATGAAGGGACTGGAGCATCTCTCCTATGAGGAAAGGCTGAGAGAGCTGGGCCTGTTCAGCCTGGAGAAGAGAAGACTGAGGGGGGATCTCATCAATGTGTACAAGTATCTGACAGGAGGGTGTCAAGAAGTTGGGGCCAGACTTCTCTGTGCTGCCCCGTGACAGGACAAGAGGCAACGGGCAGAAACTAAAACACAGGAAGTTCCATCTGAACATGAGGAAAAACTTCTTTCCTGTGCAGGGGTGACAGGTAGTGGAGTCTCCTTCCCTGGAGATATTCAAAACCCGTCTGGATGCAATCCTGGGTAATGCGCTCTAGATGACCCTGCTTGAGCAGGGGGATTGGACTAGATGATCTCCAGAGGTCCCTGCCAACCTCGGCCCTTCTGTGATTCTGCTTAAAAGAGAAAAGGATGTCACCTAAAGTGGGGAGAGAAGGAGATACATAACCTGCCTCCACACTCTTTACCCTCCTCGGTCTTGGATTGGAGAGGACATGCAAGCAGTCAGCTCCAGGTGCAAGCAGTGCTCAGAGGGAATAACAAAAGTCAGAGCAGCAAAGGACAAGTCTGAGCCGTACCACACAGATCATGGTAAGACAGATGACAGTCACATCTAACAATGCTGGTGTAACTAGGCACTGTACATAATTACCCTCACAATGCAGGGCCACATCAGTATGTCATCCACCCAGGGACAAAAGGGGCTTTTTGTCAAAGCTACATTAAGATAGAATTGTTCATTTGTTTAGACATCATATTTTCTAAGATTTGGCTAACTGATACAGAACAACAAGTACAGTACGATCAGAACAAAGGGGAAATTTCAAAAGAACCTTTTTCTTGCTTGTTATTCTTAAAATTACTGTGGACTTGTACTCTTTAGTGCACCCTGCCTGAACGACCTAGCAACCCTCGCTATTCTGTTCAAAAATTGTTCTTTTCATGAAAATTAGCCAGGAAGATGTGATTGGAAGGGGGGGGAAAAAAATAGCCACTCTAGAATACTGATGCTCATAGACATCGCTTTTATCAGGCATTGCCTGGTCAAAGCACACCACACAATCACAGCTCCCCAAGGTTCACTGTCTAAAGCATACAGGTGTGAAAATGCATTTGTGTCAGTTGTCGGTATTGTTAGTTCATCTCAAAACGGGACAAAAGAAAAAGGTTATTTAAAAAATAAGCAAACACACACACACCCCTTCTGAAGCCCTGTCTCAAACTCATGCTTGCCTCCTCTTCCCAATATCCGTTTTGTCATGATAGTGTTTCCTCCCTTTTTCCACACAAATCACCAATACACATGCTGTTGTGGGTACTGCACCCTCCACAGACTTGAGGTACTGATATGCTCTCTCTCACTTTTCTGATGAGCAGAAGCCTGATGAGGACAGGACGGTATCTGATCAGGCCCAGAATGATCTGGCAGAGAAGCTCCACACGCAAACCCTGTTTTCAGGATCCACTTTGTTTTTCCTTGCTGTCTACCAGTGATCAGTGGAGAAACACTTACTACTAGGAAACAGAATCTCCCCCAGTAGACACGATAGCCAATTTGCAAATACACTTTCTGATTGGAACAAAGTTTTCCACCATGACCAGAGAGATTCCAGACACACAAGTGCAATATTGGGGCATTCATACCCTCCTGCCTATACCTGGAAGGACCTGAGATTTGTGCCAAAACACTCTGAAAAGCAGGGTACATTTCAGGTATTTTGGTATTCCTTCAAAAGCTCTTAAGCAGCTTAAGATTCTGCTGCAGTCTCCCTAAACAGCTGCATTCCCAAATAAAGCCACTTGCGAGTAGATTCTCCTGTTGCATACCACTGCTAAGCAGTCCCTACAAACCCTACAGGAGTACTGCTGTGCTCAGAGGCCTTTAGACATATACACACTGCAGTGGCTCCGTTTCTGTATACAACGGATCCCAGACAACTGAACTGTACAGCTGCCAAGATCTTTCCTCTGCAATCAGAGTTACATAAGCAATCCAACTTTCCAACTTCTATCTTAAGTTCTGTCTCTCCTTTACCTCTTCTCTCCTCCATCTCCCTGTGCTATCCATTAATGGGTTAATTCAGCTCATTTGTGAGATGTCACTTCAGTTTTGAAATTTTGGGGGTATTTTCTGTTGGCTGGGGAGGAGGGGAGAGGTCTAGTTTTTTTTGTTCGTGTGGTTTTTTGGACTCATATGATAGAGGCTCACCGCGCTCTCAAGAAGTGCGGTCACTTTAGCCTTTATATCCTTTAAAAAAAAAAAAAAGGATAAAAGCTAAGGCCACTTGTGAATGAGATAAGATGTTTATCAATCAGATTTCAGAGAAGTAGGGCAAAAAGAGAATTTCTTGACTGTTTCAAATCCTACCCTCAGATAGGCTAGGTATGCCCAAATCATCTCCTGGAGTTATCTAATCTCTTATGCTCCAATTTCAAAGCTTTCTCCCTGCCCCATCTCTTCTCCCTCCTCCAAAGTTTTCCCAGGAATGTAAGCCCATTTGTTTCAGGAAGAGTCTGAGAGTCCTCACAAATGACTGATTTGAGAATCCAGACCAGTACTCAGGCAGCTACAAACCCGACCGGAAGGTAAAAGCCTCTAGCAGCAAACCCAGGAGCCAGACATCACTTAAGAACACCAGAATTGGCTCAGGCCGATATCTCTCAACCTCTATCTCGTTGTCAAAAACGGCCAAATACAGACACCTCAAGAAGAGTATAAGTAGGACGTGACACTTCCCACTAATGCTTTCCCTGCCTTTTTCAGACTGAATTATGAGAAACATCCGCTGTATTTTAAGTGACCCTTCAGCCACATCTTCACTTTATTTTTCTTTCATCTCTGCTCAATCCTAGGATCATGTTTGATTGTTTCATGACAACATCCCACAAGTAATAAGCCCATCTTGGCACCAGCTAATATATCTAGTTTTGGTCTTATACTTCCAGCAAATAAGTTTCTAAAAGCAGACTTCACAACTCCCATCTATGACACTCCATTTTCTTCTCTCCTGTTACTCCAACCTTGACATTATCTGTTTTAGCAATACAACATCCCAGATCTCTGTACAGATGATACTTCCCAACTTTGGGTCTTAAACAAATTTCATTATCCATTTCTCAATTTTGTCCCATGATCATTAATTAAAATTTTAAATAAAAGCAGCCCCAATACAGAGCCTTAAGGGACTACGTCAAAAGGCTTACTTCTCCCAGTAATTTCCCTTTCCTTGATATTCTCCAGATATATGAAGCCATGCAATTCAATAGACTTGTTTAAAATCTTTGTTGTAGTATTTGCAATATTATGGGCTTCTTTCTCCAGTACTCTGGAATGGAGACTACAGTCTTGTCCAGGGCCTCTGGCACATTTTTCTCCCCCCACACTGCCACTACTCCTGCGAGAAAGTATCTAATGCAACAGCAGCTTTCTGCTATCTGCTGAGTGCTGCAGTCCATCACACTCCCTGGCACACACTGGAAATCTCTGCAGTCACAGATAATTACATGCCTAGGCCCTTTGGGTTGCATCCAGGTTCCTACTTACTGCTGCCAAATTAGACCAATTGGTCAACTACTCAGCTATCAGTCAGGTATCTTGCATTCAAGAGAGCAACAAGCAACTCAGGCCACCCAAGTCAGCCAAGCAGGCTCCATCTCTAGCAGACAGAGAAGAGCAGTGCCTAAAAAAGCAGAACTGAACATGGCTCATGTCTTGACCATCAGATAGGGGAAAGGCAGGTTACACTGACCTGTGTTTATATCCTGAACCCCAAATAAGATCATGCTGTAAAAGACAGAGCTATCATTAAACTTGATCTGTGCCAAACACTGGAGAGTAAATGTGCCAAACACTGGAGAGTAAATGCTACATACAGGTACATACACACACATCTTGCCATATATATATTGTCAGTCTGCTTAGTTGTCCACAACCGTGTGGGTAGAAAGGATGAAATACAGTTCCCAAATGCCTAACCAAATTCCTTCCAGTCAGTAACAATTGCTCCATGGGGCAGCAGTGCTTCACAAACTGCAAAATGCCCATGTGCACATATGAATCAGAGTCCCAACTTAATTCTACAGTGGATGTAAAGGATGGCAAGAAATACTACCAAGTTCTCTGTAGCACTGCTACAAATCACTGCTCAGTCTACTGTTATGGTCAGGTTACATACCTGAACAGCCCTTATCCTGTAATCAGGATTACAAAGGATAGGTCCTGAGCACATTTCTCTCTTGTTCTCTGTTATTATTTTCATTTTCTTTTTACAACTGTGTAAAGGTAGGCAGGAACGGCGCTACATTTGGATCTCCTGACTCGGACAGAAATGGGACCCAAGTGACTTGCTCAGTCACAAAAACAGCCTGTAGGGAGGGGGCAGGGATCAGAAATGCCAACAGCAAACTGACAATTCACAAATTCCTACACTTCAGAAACGCATGAGGCACAGTAGCTCAGACTCACAAAGAGGATGTGTTTTTCCGATTCAGACTTTTAACTCCCAAGACTAATCCATTTACAGGATTTGTACGTCACTGCGTCTGTATTATGCCTCTTAGGTCTTTATACTGCAGCGTCCAGATAAAGAATAACTTCCCCCAAAACGTTAGATGTGACTTCACAATTCACAGAACAGAGAGACTCCTAGCAAGGGGGAAACGCGTTGTCAAAAAATGAAAAATGCAGTTCAATTAGGTTAACTTCAGTCTCCATAAAGAAGCTGGACATAAATACTAAAATATAAACCAGCCAAGTTGCTTAACAGTCTTTCAAGGTCTTTACAGAACACGTTTCTTGAGAGCGTAAGAAGCTTTCAGTGATAAACTCAACTAGAAAGAGCCATATAAAGCAACATTTGCAGGCATAACATGAAAAGACCAAGCCAAAACCTGCTCTGCTATCTTGCTGGAAGATGTCCTGTCTGAAGTGCAAGAAAACAGCCAAAAAGATAAAGGAACTGGCTTGGAGATCCTGTTGCGTTCTGACCTCCAGCAAAGCAATTCACATCACCGCTACAAAACAAGTTTGATAGCCCAGAACCTCATCAGTATAGTTGAGGATCTGGCACTGTGCGTTCAGTCTGTTTTTTAATACATCCTCACCCCTTTTTCCTGGAAAGCAATGATAATTGCTGCAAGCAGGGCCTTTGCACTTAGTCATAGTTAATTTATGCTCTCCAGTTTCATTCTTCCTTCATTGGCTCCTTTGGGAGCTGTAACAGTCAATTACCTTTATATCCCTCCTTGGCATCTTTCTTCTAAATTGCTCCTACGCTCAGTTTTGGAGTAGAATTCAAAAGTCTAAGTGAAGCCTATTTCCTCTTTTGAAACAAAACAATGTTTAATTGGATAAACAAGGGGCATGTTGTCCCTGTAGCTTAGCTAGCATTAAAAGAAGAAACATGCATTTCTCTGTGCAAGGAGAAACCTGCACTATTTTAATTTCTCCCTCTGACTTACGAGCATAATTATTATGACGTACTATCATAACAGCCGAGCTGGCTAAAGAAACTTAGCTAGAGCAGAGTGTATCTGAACTACAGCCACAAGGGTGGTTATACTTAGGCAGCTGGTAGATTATGCCATGATGCACAGCAGGCAAGGGAAGGGGGGAGGAGGGAAAAAAAAAAAAAAAAAAAAGTCAGTGATGCTGCAAGGAGCAGTTTTATTTCATTCATGTTTCCCTGCTCCATGTAAGACGCTCGAGTACACAGCCACTAAGCAGGAAGTGAGGGTACTACAGCAGCTGTACTTGCCAAGGTAAAACTGGGACTACACATCAGGTGTCTACTCCAGAGGGTTGTGTGGGCAGGATTCACTATGGTTATTCATGAATCACCAAGGTTGGACATCTTTTCTTTCAAGACATAACTTTATCCCACTTCCTGCTGTTCCTTCAGATTGGAAACCGACAGGCTTACCCCAGAGAGATCTCTAAATGCCTTTTGCCTCCTGCGGTCTCTCTGCGAGGCAGGCTGGCTGAGGATCATTGGTTTTATTTTGTATACTGCTTCATATTACATCACCCTACTCCAGTTAGGGTGTCAGCAACCTACCGGTACATTGCGCTGTGTCAGAAGCACTTCTTTTTATGCCAATTCTGCTAAAGAAAAGTTTAAAAAAAAATCCATCACAAGAGGAGACCTCCCCCCGCCCCCATACACTCATGGGATTCAGACCTCAGTCCTATTTCTACTAAATAATATCCTTTTAAATGTCATAATATAGGATAAGTTATGATACACAGGCTAACACCTGGAAGCCTTAACTCTATCCCATCCATCGTTCAATTACGCAGCGCTAAAAGAGACAGCGGAGACAAGAGCGCATTAGAGACTGCAAACTAGAACCGAGTGCAAGAAAAATTACTTAATGAGAACCGCTGGGCAATGCTTTGACAGATGAAAAATGGAAATGGCAAGCAAGTCTCTAGAGTCATATCCAAATACATGGGAGAAAAGTATAAGATGAGATGAAACTTCAAACAACAGAGGTAGGCTCTGCTTCACTTGGCATGGTCCATACCAAGGGCTCTCGTCTGTATTGCCCGTGTGGGCTGCCTACTATGGCAATAGCTTATTTCTTATTTGCAAGCTGAGCTACTACAGCAATACATTGCAACCTACTTCAGAAAGGAGATAAGAAACAGCAAAAAACAGACCAAAAGTTGGAAGGTATTTGCAGAGCCTGATTTCCTACCACTCAGTTGCAAGCTGCCCACACAGGGCTACCCTGCCAATCTGCAATGCAGTCCGGAGCAAGGGGCACGGGTTGCATTACCTCCAGATAGAGGCAGAGACCCAAGGCTTGATGTTTTGCCTCCTTGCTTCTCCTGGAGGAAAGATGTTCTGAAAACGCTGCAGCACGTGTTTGCAGGGCAAGCTGTCGCGGCCGCTCCGTGCTGCCAAATCTTGCCTGCCTCCTGCCCCTTCATCCCACGCAGGAGAAGCAGCAGTAGCACAACCCGGCACCAGCACGAGAGCACAGGGAGCATTACGGTCCTTGCTGCGCCACTCTGCTGCCCAACAGAGCCAGTGACTAAAGTGGCTTCGTGCAGCCCTCAGGTACGTCTGTGCACTGCAAGAACCCAGCACGCAACGTCGGCGGCTGCTCGCTCAACCCTCCGTCTTCATACCCGCTCCTTACCTGCTCTTTCCAGCCCCTCAATTATTATTCCAAAACTTAAGCCCAGCAGCGCGTTCAGGCCCTGAGCAGGAAGGGCCCCGTGCCATGAAACATCACGCAAAGGTACAGCGAGGGGCAGGCCTAGTTCACATGCACCAGGCTTTAATTTATGCTCCTTCTCCATTTAACTGTTTGCACGTGGGCAGAATTGTGAGGGGTCAGAGCAGTCACAGCACTGAGATGACGTCAGCTCAACAGCACCAAACTGAATTTTGACCTAAAACCATTTATTTCTGCAACCTCCCCATATCTTATTATAATTTACCCCTCAAAGCATAACCTCTAAGTGATACTTGGCAATACTGACAGCTAATGAAAATGCTGCTTTTTAAAACGCGCTACTAGGAAGAGGGGGGAACCACAGCATACATAACTCCTTGAAAGAGAGTGAGGATTTCTGGCTTATTAAAATAAGTTACAGAGAACTGCAGTAACAACTCTCTTTCATATATAGGATCCAAGAGAAGAAATCTTTATTAGCATAAATTTAGGAAACTACATCCCAGGTCTGTTCGCTTTTAATTCAAGAAGTTTCCGACTCTAAATAATCACAGACAACAATATATCCCCTGCCAATCATCCAAATACCAATTTAATCTACTGTAGAAGACAAAATGATTTTCAAAGAATTGACTATCACCCTCAAAACATCAAAGACACTATAAACATTTGCATGGGTGCAATACAGTATCATTTCTATCCTTCCATATTGATGGGAATACATCGTAAAGCAAAATTCCACTAATTTTGCTTTCCCCCTCAAAAATAACAGGCATCTAATTGGAGACTAGTTAACAGCATTTTGGAGAAGGGAATAACTGTTAGGGGTTTATTGTTAAAGTACCTGGCATTCAGGAAAATAAAGCTGAAGATTTTTTTTCCTGCCAATTTGCTAGCATTTTTCCAAAACTGCATATTGAGATCAAGTAAAATAATTTAACAAACAAACTGGGGGAGAAAATCCAGCATTTTTGCAATTCCAAAATAAAAATGTTTTTCTAACATTCATTTTAAAAAGTTATCCAAGCTTTTAAAGTATGTATCTAGAGGTAAACCCCACCTAAAAATTTAGTTTTGGATCTAAACAAAAAAATTACACAACCTAGGTATGTAGAGAAAAGGAGGAGAATTTAAAAAAAAAAAAGAGGTTTTGTTCAGTGGTAAAACTCTCCAAATTAAAATGCAGTTGTTCTGAAATGAATTTGTAGTTGATCTGAAATCACCAAAAGTAATTATTCATAGTCTATCTCTGGCAGAGATGCTTGTCTCAAATGCTACCTGCAAACCATCATGTAATGGAGTTCAGTAAGGGTGAAACACTACCTACACTGTCATTTCAGCTCCATGAATCCCCTTGGTGGATGCTTACAGTAATAAATTCGTTCATATTTCTCTTGCCAACACAGAACCATGTTAATTCCCAGCAGAAGAGGTTCTGCAAAAGGAAAATAAATTATTTAGCAATTGTTCTTGCCAAAACCAAACATGTCTTGTTCCCCAATACTCAATATGCTACTTGCTTGATCTGATTTAATCACAAAGACAGTGGACCTGATGAGATCTCAATTCATCCATTTAATAAACATCAAACTCAGAAGAAAAGTTGGGGGAATAGCAAATGAAGGTGCAAACTAAAGGTAACAAAAATGAAGAAAACATTTGCTTCAACTATTAAGTTCCATTAAGCTCCAGAGCTACGGCCACATAATGATGTTGCAAAGGAACCTTAGGTGGACATTTTCTTCATGGAAACTTCCTTTGTGTTTGTATTTTGGATTAAAAACTAGTTTAGAGTCTGTTATACAGGACATATAACTACACGTCTTTTTTTCTTCATTTCATCGTCTCCTGTGATAAGGAAGTTCTTTCCAATGTGCTACACTAACAAGAGGCAATCTATACTAAAACCTCAGACAAGCTGAACGGAGCGAGACAGTCTATATAAAGACAACCCAGATTTAAGTCTCCAAAAAGTCCTATAATCACAAATAACCAGTCGCAGATACAGCTGTGTGGGAGATAATGCACATCTGTGACAATTCATTGAAAGGGCTGAGCACAAAAGTAAGAAAATCCGTTAGTGATATAAAGTTATTCAGGAGAGTAAAGGAGAAGGAAAGACTCATGAACTTCAGGAAGATGCAACTCAGTGAAGGTTAATGAAAACAGACGCACGATGGCAAGAGAAGGGTGGAAGACAGAGAAATAATCCTGATCTCTGTATATTAAATGATGGGCTCTGACCTAACGGTTACTGTGCAGAAATAAGAACTTAGCGAGTTGACATTTTCATGGGGGAAAAAAAAAATTGAACTATAGAAGCCCATTTCAGCAGCTATCAAAAAGGCATATCAAGTGTTAGGAATTATCAGGAAACAAAGAGATAACACAGAATACACTCGGTCACTGAGTAATCCACCTCAAAAACTGTGATCGATGTTTGACTATTCATTTTCTCTGCCTCGACAATACTTTAGGGAGGCATCAAATGACGCTGATAGGAAGTGAGCTTAAAAAAAAAAAACAAAAAACAAAAAATATAGACGGTCTAAATCCACTTTCAAGTGTAGAAATTCACAGTAAGGATTCATGTTTCTTGCACCACAGTGACTCAGGAGAGACCAAGCAAGTACATGAAAGGCAAATTCATTAATAGATACTCAAAGAGAAACCATACCCGTATCAAGAATTCTGATTGGAGCTGAAAACAGAAGCAGACAAGGACACAGGGGAGAGGTCCTACATGCCTGCCCTGTTCTTATTCTTCCCTAGATATTTTCCTGTCTCTATCATTGTTGGAGATAAGACACTGCACAAGACAGAGCCTTTTTCCTATGGTCTTAGCCAGATTTGGTCCATCACTGTTCTAGATAAGGAAACAGATCAAGTTAACATATTGCTTACGAATAAACATACTCAAATTCTGACTCACCATTTAGAACCTGTTCTGTTTTAAATATATGCATTTAAAAAATAACAAAGAGCAGACTCTGAACAAAGCATTTAAACAAAAAACAGTGTCTGCACGAGCCTCGAGTGTGAATTAAAACACCCGAAATGGGTTTAGATCTTTGGATTTCCATGTACCAACAAGCCTGAGTGGCTTTACTAGGGACTTGCTGTTTGCCATCAGAACTATATGGAATACACAATGGATGTGTTCAAACACAACAACTGCTCAGCCAGAGTGAGCAGCTTGCTTTATTTTAAAGCTTGCAACTTCGTATTAGTCTTTTTCCAGAGCTACTAGACTCTGGCATACCTTTGTGCAACTGGTGTTCATACTGCAAAACATGCCCTGGAGACAGTGAGAGTAAATCACTGATGTATCCCAGCCTAAATTACAGAATACTTAAACTCTGCTGCAACTAACAAATGGGTAGGGAAAGTCTTGTATTAAGCTCCGGTTTCTGGAGGAACCCAGTATATCTGGCATGGCTCGATAATACTCAACACATATGATAGCACTGAAGTCTTCCCAACACACAGCATAAATCTGAATCCACAAAAAATTGCCTTTGTTACAAGTCTAACCTGTCCGTAAGGAGAGCGCTATCTACGCACAAAAGTGCAAGGCTCAAGAGGATCAGACACAAAATAAGCGAGAGCGCCTGACGCTGGCGAAGCAAACCTTCAGTTCTGCCTCTCTCCCGCTTCTCTACTTCTACAGCCTCCGATGCTTACCCCACACAGGGACTGACGCTGCTCTTCTTTGACCAACAAAGAAAACTGAAAAAATAGGATCTCATTTCCCAGCTGCCGGTTTTCAGCTGCAGCCAGAAGCCATGCCCACAGAGCTGCTGTGAAGATGCCATCAGCCCATGCTTCCTCTACTTGCAAGCAGCAAAACCAGGATCTTTTGGTCTTTTGTTTGCATCACCCGCTGTCATTCACCCCTTAATATCTTGCAATTGTACATCTGCTGAGAACAGGAGAAGGACAGGCTTTTTTAAAACAGCTAGGAAATAAGGCATGTAATCAGTGAGATTTGTCCCTATTAATGTCACATTATATGCATCATTGACTGGGAATATAGAAAGCTTCAGTTCTTCCCCTCTCTTGCTTATCATTAATGACTACATACAAAGCACATGCTGCAGTGGGCAGCAGGTACAGCAGATAATGTCAACCAGGGAAAGCAATTCTAACTGTTAACTCCCACAATCCCTAAAATGGATTAAAGAATAAGAGAGTTCTAAGAACAGCAGAACGACGTGGAACCAGGCTTTGCTAGATTTGCTTCCCACAGAAGCTCCATCTCCTCACTGAAAGAAGTTCTCTAACATCCCTTGAACCTCCTCCTCCAGGACTCCTCACTGCCAGGTGGGCTGGGGCAGCTTGGCACCCTACTCAGTACCAAGTTACAGCTGTGCTGTTCCGCAGACCAACTGGCATGTGTTGATCAGTCATTTGATTGATCAGAAGTGCTCTCCTTTACCTGCAAAATTTGTAAGAATTTAAATTTGATATCTCTGTTTCTTTCAGATTTGGTTGAATTCCATCAATAAACTCCAAAGATACCAGAAGGAACTGAAACAGATCATCTTAAAAGCCTCACATTCTTATGCAATCAACATGAAAAAGATGTTATGAATATTTTCATTTAACTCCTGGCTTGTAAACTTCTACGGAATTGTGGCCCCACTCTAGTTTTCCCTCAATCAATGAGAAGCTTTTTCTTTTCTTTTTTTTTTTTTTTAAATAAAGAGATGAGATTCCCAAAACACTTGTCGTAAGTATAAGCTTTCAGAAAAAAACATATTCAAAGATTCATTTTAAAGACTCATAAAAGCTTGAAATATGATGAATAGCTCTGTTTCATAACAGTATTCCAAAGTAAGTAGCGAATAAGTAGATACAGATTTAAACAAGAGAATAACATTTCTTAAAACTCTGTGAAACATCTGCCTCCTGTACCTCCCAAAAAAATAAAGTTATCTTGAAAGAGCAGGACAGTCTAATTCTAGGCACTCCATTCAAATTGGTAACTACTTTAACCGTTATTTTAACCTCTCCCATCAATAACAGTTTCACTGAAACGTACCAACTCGTAATAAAAACCTGTGTCGATATCCAACTGCTGGGCTAACAGCTTCACATTGGTCAAAGGTGACAAGGCCAAGACCAGGAGCAACAGACACAGCCAGATTCTCACGGACTGAGATCACTCATGAGATTCATTTGACCTGTCAATTAGCGTATTCTGCAGACAAAAGGTTGGGGGAAGGGAGCTGGCAGATGGATGAAGCTGGAGTTCAAACAAAAAGGGATGGATTTTGAAGTAAAGTATTGCAGCAAATACTGATCAGAGTTTGAATGATAAATCTGCAAAAGTCTAACTTCAGATGTCTTCAAGAGAATTAAAAACACAGCACTAGTCAAGCAAGGAGAATATCCAGATAGTCATTGTTATATAGAGAAAACTCACAAAACATGACAAAAAATAGATATACAGGATGGCAGAGTGCATTGGTTTTACTTTCAGTGTAAATTTTTCTGCTTACAGCATTTTCTATGCTACTACCTAGAAGCAGCAACGTACAGCAGTAACATAGAGTTAGTAACAGTTCTTTCAAAACTTCTTTACTCATTACAGAAAAAGCCAAATCACAACATTTAGACTTTGAAGGCTCTATTATATCCAAGCATTGAGGAAACCCCCAGCCCCAAAGAGAAGACAAGCAGTCTCCTTGACGTTCCACAGGCTCCTTATTCCCTACACTTTGATTCCAGCAGATTTTCGCCGACTGGCCATACCAAAGGACTTTGCTCTGCCAATGTCACTAACATCTAAACAGAGAGGTCCACTGGCAGACGGACCAGTCAGCTGCAGGCAGGATCAACCAACTACTACAAGGTAAGGGAACAGCAAATGAAGTGAGAAACTCACTTGAAGTCAGTAAGGAGAGATGAGATAATTTCTCCACGTTTTTACCCATTAAGAAAAAGCACAGTATCCTCAAAAAAGAAAAAAGAAAAATTTGTTTCCAAGCAGCAAAATAGTCAAGGGAAAAAAAAAAAAAAAAAAAAACTTTCCTTCTTACGTTTCAGTAAGAGAAAGTACTGAATCCCATCCTCACAGTTATTAACAAAATAACTTTTTTAAGCAAAGTTGCAAAACACAGGATTCAAAAAAAAAAAAGCATAAAATTGTTCCAAATGGGAGCTTTCAGGAGAAGCATTTAGAAAACGTGGTCTAGAGTTATTTTTGTTATCTCCTTGAGAGTAAACAAAACTGATAGAGGAAGAGACCTCTGGAGAAAGACTTATGCATGTATCTCTGCATACACTTGATCCCAGAATACAGTTCATTTATTCAGGTAGCGCAATAGCGATACGCTTCATTACTTTGCCATCAGCATCTCTTAAAATAACGGCCATCAAAACAAAACATTTTTCTAAATGTATTCTGGGGCTGTAAGGTTCCACATCAGGGCGAAGAGCTGAATTCAATTTCAGGTGGTCATAACAGCAACTTAAGAAAAAGGGAAATGTAACCTTTACTTAAGTGCATTTCTTCACTGCCAAATCCTTACCCACTCGTGATAATAGAAAACCACTTGTATTTGAAGAGAAATAATTTTGTTAGCCTCACAGATTTCAAGAACACTGCAAAGATGCCTAAGCTTAGGCTTACGATAGAGACTTTTTTTAAAAGGCGAGAAACTGTTAAGTTTCAGGAGAGATATAAAATGTCTCATTACCAAATTATCACAGATAACTTACTTCACGAGACTGTAACAACAATCCTGAAAGCTTCCTTCAAATTATCGGATTACAGGTCAGTCAATCCAGATGCTCCATTACTTAATTTCATTTTCTGTTTACATTTGAATATTATGTTTATAGAGCAAGTTGATTTCAGTAACATTGTAACATGTGACTAAATTAAGGCACGTGATACTATGCCTTACTAGACTCGAAACAAGGGAAAAAAAATAGGTTAAAGCTGGAGCCTGAAAATGCTAATTTAGATATGCAACAGAAGTGTTATTCAAGAAATCGTGAGGATGGAAAGGGAAGGAAGTCCTCATCATCACATGAACTAAAATCAATCACAAGGATTAAAGCACAGGTAACCCATCAGGGAATAGAGAGGGAAAGTCATTTCTCTGGGCTACAGCAGTGAAGCATGCAGAATAGAAGTTCTGCAGGGCTCTGGTAGCTACCTTTTACTAACAAACAGTTTGTTAACCTGTTGTTAGTAACAAACCAGCCTCACCAAATGGAAGATGCAGAAGCAGACAAGAATCCCTGTTACTGAATATAAGCTTAGTATGTGTTTTATCTTTCCATTGTTTCGCTTCCTTATTATAAAATCGTTTAAAAATAAACAATTCTTCATCCCTAAACCTCGTCTAAGGAAAACACCGACCCTGAGTAGTCTGACATGCTGACATAGGCTTTCCACACCCACAAGGGGGGAAGTAATATTAGATCACTCTCGCACAGCACACTACTCCATACCTGCACAGAGAGGTTTCACTGGGGACAGATCCCAAGATGATAAAATGAGGGTTAGTACAGAAAAGACATTTCATGCTAACTAGAAATGCCTCTTCATAATGCACCGGAGCAGAGAGAATACCGAATTCCTCAAAACCGAAGCAAGTTTGCAAGATAGAGTGATACTGGTGGATTTTGCACTACATTGTTAAGTGGACAAGATTAAGAATATAGGTGGTACTGCGTAAGTACCAGAGATCATTCTTCATTTTCATATAATGGTGATATCCTGCAATAGGGCAAACTGTTACACTGGAGAGTAATTCAGCACTGCCCTTCAGTGACAGCTTGTTGCATGCCTTAGGGCAGGCACTGATCTGCCCAGAGAAGACCCACTCAGTGCATCTCCCACCAGCTGCTAAAGTAACACCATCACGCAGCCACCAAAGTGGTCAGAGGGGGCTGCCCTGACTGTGGCCGGGCACAGAAGGAAGAACTGAGGTGGGGGCAGTCTTTTAAAAAACCTTGGCACAGGCAGCAGACTTCATCCAGTTTTCTACAGAGCGCCAAGGCATGAAGCAGCCAACAGGTTTGATGAGCCCATCACAGCTGAGGAGAAACACCGCAGCATTCCACAGCAGCTGGATTTTGGGGGAAGAAACAGATGGTTTCATGACTCTGTATTTCATTGCTGTTGTCCAGACTGCAGAGAACAACAGCACATACAGCAAATGCTAGGCTAACGGTCATCAGGACAGAGGCAACTAGCTACAGGCAGTCAACGCATGCCTTGCTCACACTGCTATGCAAGGCCAAGTAGGGAGTTTGAGAGCTCTACCAGGTTATAAGCATAAAGGCTGATCTCAACTTTCTTCTTCTGTTTCTATGCTAATGTTTAAGTCCCCTTTGAAAATAAAAAGATAATCAGAAGTTCAACAGCAACTGTCTATTGACTGTTTTGCATTTTAAATACATGTCAAGGAAACAAAGTTCTAATGATGCCTTCTCGTCTAAAAATACTATAAAAAATGTCTACGCTACTGATGAATGAAAGAGAGCCTTCCTTCTTCCTAACGAAGAGACCACATTATTGGAGAAAAATTTACCTTCCATCTCTATAGGACTCAGTGCATAAACTTAGGGTATTATTCAACTTTCCTGAGCTTTGTTCCCTTCCCAACTCCATTTTCAGGATGACTGACATTACTGCTGCTATACAAGGGATCGCAGGGCTAACACACAACTGAGTATTAACACACTAGTGTTTGTAAACTTTCACCACAATCTTCTGCTGAAAGGCACTGTAGAAATATAAAGCGCTATTAGAAGCTTGCCCTAAACAAACTGCCAAGACAAATCCAAATATTTCCATTGAGAAAGACAAAAACTAAAACATTTCCTCCATTTACTTCCACTTGGAAGAGTCGATGTCTGCTCTCCTCCCAAGTGCCACTTTTGATTCATTTCTAGCGTTCCAGTGGTAACCTTTTCTTCGGAGTTTCCTCCTCCATTTGTGCCCCCACATAAACACCAAGGTCTGCAACAACATGAGAAGCCTGGGTCAGTCTTATCTCAAGACGAGTAGGGCAATCTCTTCTACTTGACCCACAAGCGCAAAGGGCTTAACTAGACAACTGATCCAGAGAAGGGACAGAGTTCTTCCATTCGTTAAGAACATAATGACCTCCTTAGCATGAAAGGGAGAAAAGGATATCACAAGGAGATAGGACAAAAACGCATTTGGAAACTACAGCTCAGTTCCTCCAGATCTCTGCTAGCTTTTCCTCTTTATCATCTTGTCTGTTTCTGCCCAAAGCCCTTTATGAACCTAGCCATTTGTTTCCAAATATGTTTCTGAAAATAAAGACAAATTTTAATCAAAAAGGAAAATCTCATACAATGACTTCTGTTTCTTCCACATACAGGCCATTTGGGAAATATATGAATACATAAGAAATTAAATTTGTAAAGTATCTGGGTTTTTTTTTTCCTCCAAACCACCTAAAAAGAAGTGCTGCAGATTTCAAGTACGATGGCTTTCTAGCTAAAAAAGCAATACATTGTCAACCTGGAGAAACACTGACAGCAATCAGGCGGAAAGTTGTTTCCCACATTTTACAAGTGCTGCTTCTCTTTTTCAATCATCTGTAAATATCATTCAGTCAAACATACGCCCCCTGGAAATTACATCTCCTCAGCAAGAGCTGTTTTATCTCTGTCCACTTGATTTATGGAGGAGAAAAACTGATTCCAAAAAATATCATGAATAAAAACAAATAGTAAGAGCTATACCATTGTTGCATGAAAAAGTGATGTCCGTAATAGTAATGTCAATGGAAGCAGGAGTGTACTTCAAAGTAAAAACACAAGGGAGATGAAAGTCCATTTCTATGATTTCCAATCAGTGCGGTGTTTGATCTTTACAACAGGACATAAACCTACACCACACATCTTTGTTCTGCTCTTATACTATGCTATTATCCAGGAAAATCAGGAACTTTTAAATGTCAACAATAGTTCAAATAGAGATCATAAAAGAGAAAGTCATTCCAGGAAGAGGATTAAAACTAAGATTCCCCTACCACAGTCAGCTGTAGGATTTTATTCTGTCTCAGTTCCAGATGGAAGGTTTCTAGGGGCTTTTTTGTTTGTTTGTTTGGGTTTTAGTGCACAACTTGAAACATTCTTTAGCACATCACTTCGACACAACTACAAGACACCACTTCAAACATTTCCACTAAGAAGTTCAACAGGTTGCCCAGAGAGGCTGTGGAGTCTCCTTCCTTGGAGATATTCAAAACCTGTCATGTGCAAAGTGCTCTAGAGGACCCTGCTCGAGCAGGGGGGTTGGACTAGATGATCTCCAGAGGTCCCTTCCAACCGCAACCATTCTGAGAGTCTGTGAAAAGGGACGTTCTAGTGAAACATACCGATTCAGTCAGATTGGAGTTTTCTTCCAGTATTATACTATTTTTGACCAGTCCATTAAGAAAGCCAAAAATTAGTAGTTCAGAGATAACACACTTTCCTGCCACTCATTACCACAGTATATTGGTGCCTCACTTCATTTATTAAAGACCATCTCAACTAAAGAGCCTACATTGTAAGATGATAAACGTAGTAGCTAAGCTGTCGAGCCAAAACACTGCCAGGAAGGGAACATCACTAGTATTACTGTTTCATGTACTTGAATGCCAAGATATTAGTTCCTACCTGCTTAGTTATCTGCTCAGGAGGCTTGAACACCACCATTTCAACTTGGCCAACTCGCAATGGCTGCAGTTTACTGGGACCTGCTTGCCGAAGCGAACACACAAGAAGTCCAGTCCTGATCCAGGCACTCACAGGTAAGGGCCCATGCAGTGGTCACTGCTGCCTAACTGTATTCTGGGAAGCTGATACCTTTGAACCACGCTGCTTTGTTGTCTTTCTCTTCTTTCCATCTCAGTCCCGAAGATCCTTATCAAGTCATCCTATGCAATGCACTATTTCATACACCGTTTTACCACAGAGTTTAGAATTCATCTCCTACAGTAAACAGTCTTATAACTTCTCCCCATGAGATAGTTCTTTTGTATCTCAAATAATTTTTGCTAATCCTATAGTGTTACCTGTTCTCAGTTCTCCTTCCCTGTTTATTCTCATGAGGCAGGAAATGTATTTTTATAGAGAAATATAATACAGCCTAGGAAAAAGACACAAAAACAGACATGGTACTGAAGAGCAAAAAAACGGGCATTTCCAGGATGGCAGCAAATAACCATTACCTCAGGACACAGCAGACCACCACAAATTGGTTCAGAGCATCTGGATTCCATTTCTCAACGCTGCCAAAACCCTATTAGGCATTAATAAATGTTTTCATGACACAGTGGATCTTTGAAGAACTTCTAGAGGAAAGGCAAGCTGAGACACCTTCCCCAGCCTGTGGCACTCACAGCAATTAAGAGATTCAAATCCATCTCCTACTGTGTAGTCTTCAGAGCAGAGGACTCGGAAAGAGTCTATCTTCATCTCCTCTCTACCACTTTCGGACTTGAAAAATCATCCCCATCAACCATCATGTTTTCCCCCAAGGTCAGTTGCAAGCTAAATTAAGCCATGAGTCTGTTTTCCAAGTTTCAGTTTTGGGGAAAAAAAATCCATATTTTTCTGATAAAAGCATTCTGGCAAAAACAAAAAAACCCACAGCTCTGTCTTCAAGTAAACAATGTTTCAAAGATCTCCAAATCAAACTAAACTTCAAAGGGTTTGTGACCCAAACGAAAGGGTCACTTTTGAAGCATTTTACCAGGCTGAATTTATAACAATTTGGTGATTTTTGTAAATTCTTCTTGCAGACTATTTCAGAAGGCATAATGATGATCAAGCATTTCATTTTCAAGTTCTCACTTCACGCATACTAACAAAGGTGCTTTGGGGAAGCACATGACAAATCAACAAAAGGAACTACTCGTATCATCACATCACCTTTTTCTTACTGCCCACTTATGACTATAAAGCATGTCAGAGAAGCTTTAATAAATTGGCCCGCTAGAAAAATTAGTTAGCAAATCTCTAATCTTCAAAGTGCCAGTTCCACAGCAGTTATCGCAAGAAATGGTTCGTTTCCCCAGGCAATATGCCAAAAGGGTTTTCAGCACTCATGCATGATATTCCAAAGGTTCCCATTTCATCTACATCAGACCTGTCTTCATGTTACTTTTCACACATCGTCAGGATACTGCAAAACCCCACAGATTTCTAAAGCTTCCAAATGCTTTATACTTCTCTACAGCAAGGAACCCCGTTATACATTGATAGGCCGACAGGGAAACAATATAGATATTCAGCGTGACGTTGAGTTCAGGCTCAAGAGCGAACTCTCATTCCCTAGCCTGTGCAGAGGGAGATGCGTTAGCCAAAAGGGGTCAGTGCACTGGTCTATGCACTTTCAAAGGCTATCATTTGTCACTCTAAAATCATGGTACCAAAGCAAACGTCTACCTTACGCATTTTATCACCTCTGCAGGCACTCACAAGCTCCTCGCATTTTGCCTCCCACAGATTGTGTGTGCCATACTACACGGCTTCCTAAGATGTCTCCTACTCCACACCCACGGTTGTCACCTCCTCTTCCCTCCCTCCCAAGGTAGGTCCAGCCTTATTCTCTAGAACTAGAAACCTCCTTACTAGTGTTCACAACATTTCAGGTTCATCTGAGCTACAGTTGCTAAAACCAAAGCACAGCAAAAATAAGGTTTCTACCTCCTCATCCTAGTCTGAACCACAGGCTTTTGAGAAATGCAGGAATTCAAGCTCCAGCCTTGGAAGTACTTCTTTGAAAGAAGCCTAGCACTGGTTCAGGTTCGAGTTTAAAGCTCTAAGCTTCCATCTACACGAACATTTACCTCTGAAGCTGCAGTGCACTTCTGAAGTGAATTCCCCAGTTGTCCCCACTTAGCACCTACTACTTTGGTTTGCAGAGTAGTTTTGGTGCACCTGAGCTGAATTCCTTTCTCAGGAAACTGAAATAGAAGCTCCCATCCTGATGCATAGCTAATCCACTCTGACTACTAATGGGTTCAAAGCAATGACTGAAGCTTTGGATGGCTTAACGCCATCCAAACAATAGAGATGTTCAGTTCAGGTCACCATTAAAAAAAAAGAAATCTAATCAAAATTAAACCCCAAAAGGCCTTAGCACCAACTCTTTTGGAAGAGAGGATTGGCAGGTCAAAGATCTAGATCATATCCATAGACTTAACTTGACACTCTCAGAGTTATATCAGTAAGACATCAGATTGGCTCATCCAGTTTCTTAATGCACATATTCATATACAAATGCTCTACCTCAATTCTAATAAGACCAGTATTAGCCCAGAACCCCAGGAAAAGGTTACAGTCACTTACCAGACCATTGCAAGTGCTGATTGCTGCTGTCCCGCTCCCAGAATCTGGCTGCAATACTGTGCCAATGAAATGGCAAGGAACTCCAGAGCGAGTTGCGATCTTTGCACTAGTGTGGTTACCACGTCTCCTTTCTACTATGTAGTTACGGGAAAGAAATCCCACATGGACAGTCAAGTTAAAAAACAGATTCTTCTCCTCGTGGTTAATTTTATAATACACCACATTTTCCTTTTTGCCGAGGTCTCTCTTCTTCCTCGTGTTTGAGATGTGATGGCGTAAATTAAAAGAAAGAAAATGCCCACTTGCATCTACTCTTGCTGGATCAACCACGTGGTATTCTTGCAATGTCTTGATAAAGTGCTCTGAGAGGAGGGGAGAAAAAAAAGAAGCAAAGCTAGGGTAAGTTCTAGCCTGTTTAGAGTTCGTTTAGTTTAAAGGGAAGCTTGTGAGTGAGGAAAATTCACCACACCAGCCTACAGGCACAATGGTGGGGCAGTACACAGACCGCTGTACAACAGATAACACCACTCACTTTAAAAGATAAACATGCTTCTTCCCAAATATTTTGTCACCTTCCAAATGAAGCATCGACTCTCACCTCCCTCCCTCCATTTCCATCCCTGCAAGAACTATGACCGCCTCCGTCCTTGGTCCCCAATACCCTGGGGTAGGTTCTGATCAAGGAAAAAACTGCCCCCCTGAAGTAGGAAACAAAGCCTTACATATACACACAGGAGAGCAAGAGAAAAAAAATTACTGGCTGGCACGGCAGGCAGTAGCTACTGCACAATTGGTAGCAACCAGCTTTAGCAGACATTGCAACAGAGGAGGGGATTTTAAAGAAAGGTTTGAATGAGAAGAATGAAGTAATTGTACCATTTTGTATAAGGAGCTCCCATTAGGATTAGATTAGATACTTTATCACTTATTAGAATCCAGCAGGGGAAGAAAGCATCATTGGCATTGTCTCTTAATACGATATCAAACAAAAAAAAAAAATAGCTTTTTTCTTTTTTAAGCTCAGTGTAAAACTCAAAAGCTCCACATAAATAAGATAAATCCAGAGAGCTCATTCCCCAAGAACCAGATCTTCAACTGGCATGTTTGATTTTAGTCAGAGAAATTACAGTCTGAACATTTTTCATCAGAAAGAAATCGTGCGGATACGTGTCATTCCAGTCTGTCCTTCCCCTGGGGTGTTCGTCCTTCCCAAAGTCCCAGCCACTTACCCATGAAGGGATTACACCTCATTCATTAACTGATCTGGTTAACTAAGCAATTAACCCACTTCATGAACTTCCACAACAATTTCTCCCTCCCCGGGACTGGTGAAACAATCCTTCCTCTGGAGACGTCTCACTCCTCACTGCCTACATCTTCAAAGCCACAGGGGTTAAATCACGCCCAGACAGATATGTGTCTCGACTCATCCCCTTCGGGAAGGGGCACAGCTCCTTTGCGCCCATTAGCTGCAGTAGGAGACACAGGTGCTCATATTCCTTAAGGCCATGGACACTTGAGACACGTTCACTGAAATACTCCCAATCCAAAAAAGCTTCTCAGTACATATTACATAATTACATAAGCAACTTGGCCTTGTCTCAGTGGCACCTTTATCCCAGAAGCAAGCTTGCTGCATTCTCATACAACAGGTTTGTATGCAAACCTTCCTGTCAGTCTACAGTGACTTTGTGCCTTTATGCCTCAATTCCTAAGCGTCTGCTGTTAACAGCACTATCAAAAGGAGAGAAGTTTAACATCTCCCATCCACACTTTAAGTATTCATTTCTGAATGCCAGTCACTGGAGAGGGGAATTATGCTGGAATATAATAGACTGTAATACAACTGCAGAAATGAATTATTAAAAACTCTGCAAAAGACAGAGGGAATAAGGTAACAATACAACAAAGTTTAACAAGATGAGGCTAAAGATATTTCTGCAACTAATCAGTAGCACTGATGTCCAGACTGTTGCATAGAGGTTAGCAAAGGCAATCCTATCAATATTAAAACAACTTACTAGGCTTTGTGTTAAGCCTAACATAATCTCATCTTTCCAGCTGCAGAAGGGAGAGGCTAAAACAAAGACAGGAGGCATAGTTTGGATGATATTCTATTGCTCTTCTAGGAAAGAAAAACATTCATCAAACCCTTAAAACAGAGAAGCAACTTAATACATGCAATCCACAACAAGGGCAGTATTCTTCAACACTGACGCCTTCAAGTTTTCTAAAGTAGAAATTAGTTCATATTCAAACACTATGGGTTCCCATAAAACTTACCATTTCTCCTGCCCCACCCCTATTAATGCCCTGTGTGCCAGCAAATGCTAAATGCGGGGAAACTGTTCCGGTGCCCTTGACAAGTCTCAGGGCTGACATGTCACGTGTTACCCTAACATGCACTGCTGTACATCCTTACAACATAAGGA
This sequence comes from Struthio camelus, assembly GCF_040807025.1. Lineage (NCBI taxonomy): Eukaryota > Metazoa > Chordata > Aves > Struthioniformes > Struthionidae > Struthio > Struthio camelus. Next base: position 75,923,709 of record NC_090982.1, on the reverse strand, counting down.
GGCAGTTCAGTACAGCTAAGTATTTGGAAAGGAGCGGTTGCTGCCTGATTAGCACTTAAACTAATAAGAACAATGTAATTAGAATACCAATAATAACAATACTATTGCAAATAGACTTTTAGCATAATCTTTAAATGCCATCATAGATGCCCCTTTTGAAAAGGCCCACCATCTTTTGTGTTTGTGTTGGCATTCCCTTGGAGTTGGGCCTTAACCACATGCAAGGACAGACTGTGAAGATAAGCAGTAGAGTAGAAGACAGAAACAGCCAGGAGGAGCTACAAAACTACTTTGCTGAAGTGGCTGAAGTTTATCCTCCTCCTCTGACGACCCTGGCTCGCCTGTCTACTCTTCTGAACAGTATTATTACTCAGAGATTGTGTTCGGATCTAAAGTCAGCCAACATGGTGAAGGTGAGCTAGGACTTGCTCCTCCCACCTCTCCCCATGCAAGTGTCCCTAGCAGCACCACTGTTCTTCCCCTTGGCTGTTTATAGCCCTCTCCACTCCAAGGAAGTCCTAAGCAGAGCCTGCCAGGTGGCACTACTTAGCAGCGTAGGGCAGGAAAGGGAAGACTTGCATAGTGCCTGTTCTGGGAATGCTTTATCTTTCCACAACTACAGCCTGAACGCTGGCTTGCATCAGTGTTGCGAGCAGGACCAAAGTAATGAATTAAGCAGGGCACATTCAGGGCAGTACTTTGCCCTGGAATAATGGTGTTTGCACTGGCCCTTCTGAGCACACAAGGCTAGCAAGGTTCATGAGCAAGGAGCAGGCTCTTAGGGCTTACTCGAGGAATCTAAGAGTTGCCTAGGTCATTCGAGAAACTTTCTCTGGAGAACCTGCTAATTCTGTATCATGACAGACATCTGATAAAACAGAACACTGTTCTGCACCTATGTGGATTCAAACTCCAACAAATGACAGAGTCATTAATATTCATACTTTATACACAAAGTGAAAAAACTAGAATAAAGAGAGAGACATTCATGGTCTGTCACATGTACCAGGAAATGAACAATTTCTTTTAGACAGAAGACATGTGTTTTCTCTGTAGACAAAGTTCCTTTAAAACACGACACCATCATTTGCCATTGTTTGAAGTCTCCTCCATCTGCCTTTCAGACCCTCTGGCTTCTTTTAAAATGATTCCTTGGGAGAACAAGTAGCAATGCTTATCTCTGGAAGAAGCGTCTTCCTGAACCAGAGAAAGGCTCCGTTCCCAGGCCTTCCACCTCCTCAGCACCCCCAAGCTGAGGAGACCTGTCCTAGGAAACTGTCATTCCAACAGGCCTCAAACACGTAGCAAGAGTATCCTTAACTGTCTGATCAGCCACGCTCTGTGTAGATGCTGAGCGAGTACAACACTTAAAAGTCACTTGAGCTATGCAAGGCACAAGGTTTAGCTCTGAGTGTTGCACACTTCATACTTACCAGTACATTCAACCAGCCTTCATACTGTTACAAAAAAAAAAAGGAGCCAAATTTTGAACTGTTACTTTACACAAAGCTTTCTGCAGGCTCCTGGAAAACCCTAGATTTGATGCCTAGAAAATGAAATTCATTCTACATTCATTTCTACATCCATAGCACATAAACAGTGACTACTTGCTAACACAGCTATCCCTGTCCTGCTCCTCTTAAGAGTCACAGAAGGGCAATCACTCTTTTCACTCACTTCAAGCGAAGCTAGTAGAAACTAACTTCCAGATAACTGTTGTTCACTCTTCAGGCAGCTTATTTAACCACTTTACCTCTTCATGAGCTCCGAGGTGCTCAGGAGATTGTTCTTCTGTGCTCAAGCCATCCCTCTGACAGCACGACAGTTAATTACATCTGGAAGGTCTTCAGCAAAATTTCCTCCTACACTTTCAGGTTTTCTACCACTAGGCAGAGCCTCCCCAATAACCTTATTTTTTCTCTCCTGAGGGCTGCTTTTCTGATTTTCCATAAATAAGCAGCAGTACTTAATTCATTAATTACACCACCCCAGCTAGACGTTCAGCTGGCGCAAATTGCTGGAATGAAGTTAAGCCAGCTGGGGAAGCAGCCCGATATGCAGGGAGAGCTTGGCAGCAGAGTTTTCTTACAGATGAAGCCTCCATCCTAATTTGCTCTCCGCACTGCACATGAGCGACTCGCAATTGGTTTTATATCCTGACAACATCACCTCTTTTGCAGTTTGTGTTTCTGCAACAGAGATGTTATTAGCAAACAAAACAAAAAAAAAAAAAGAAAAACATTTTCAGGACACTAAACTTCTTCAGCTTTGCAGTCAGAAATGACACTGGCGTTTAAAGAGATAGCGTCTGAATGAGAAACACGCGCAGAAAGCCGGATGTAGCAAGGCGTTCATCGCCACGGCGCAACTTTTCCCGACAAGCGCCAGGAAAGCACGGCCGCCGGAGCGGTCCGCGTTTGGGTTGTATCAGTACCAACGCTGAGCCGCCCGCGGCCAGCCCGGGGCAGCACCGCCCGGGCAGCCTGCCGCACAACACGGGCTCGTCCCGCAACGCAGCCGTCGGGGGCGGCGAGCCCGGCGCAGAGCCGCGCCGAGGACGCGGGAGGCGGCGGCGGCTCCGCTCCCGCGGGCTCTCTCCGCGCCGAGCACCGAAGCGGGGAGGGGGACGGAGGCTGGGGAGGAGGGGGGAGGCACTGACCTTGCCGCTCGTCGGGGAAGACGCGGCGGCCGGGCGGAGGGCCGCTGCCCCCGCACAGCGCCTGGAGGTGGAGGAGGTGGAGGCAGACGCCGGCCGCCCAGCTCCGCGCCGCGCATGGCATGGTGCGGGCGCGGGGCGGCGCGGAACGGCGGGGCGACGGCGACGGCGACACCTAGCCGGGCCGCGGCATGGCGGGGGGGGCGGCAGCGGCGGCGGAGCGGCGCCTCTCCCCCGGCGAGGGCTGCGCGGCGCCGTCCCGGTGTCTGATTTCTGCCGGGAGGAGGGAGGGAGGGAGCCGCTCCTCGCCTCGGAGCCGCCGGGGTTAACGCCGGCGCGGACCGGCCGCGCGCGCGGCGGCGGCGGCGGCAGCCGGGGCGGGGCCGTGCGGCGGCCCGGCGGCTTCACGCGGGGCCCCGGCGCGCCCGTGGCGGCTCGCGAAGCGCCCGGCGCCCGCGGGCGGGCGACGGCGAGGCCGCCCCGACGGAGCCCCTCGGCCCGGCCCGGCCCGGCCCGGCTCGGTGCGGCCCCCCGGGGCGGCCTGGCCGGGGGCTCCCGGGCCGCGTGCGAGCTCCCGGTGTGTTTAACCGCGTATCTCTGAGCTACCGGGCTGGGCTCACTTCTGAATTTCACCTTCTGGGTCCTTTGGAGGGGAAGTTTTTGATCATCTTGTCCCTTCTTTTCCTTCTTTTCCTTCTTTTCCTTCTTTTCCTTCTTTTCCTTCTTTTCCTTCTTTTCCTTCTTTTCCTTCTTTTCCTTCTTTTCCTTCTTTTCCTTCTTTTCCTTCTTTTCCTTCTTTTCCTTCTTTTCCTTCTTTTCCTTCTTTTCCTTCTTTTCCTTCTTTTCCTTCTTTTCCTTCTTTTCCTTCTTTTCCTTCTTTTCCTTCTTTTCCTTCTTTTCCTTCTTTTCCTTCTTTTCCTTCTTTTCCTTCTTTTCCTTCTTTTCCTTCTTTTCCTTCTTTTCCTTCTTTTCCTTTTTTTTCGTGGGTGCTGTGTAGTCCCGGCCATGCAGCACCACCTGTGTCCAGGGTGCGCTCTGGCCTCTTGGCCCCCCAGGCAGTCACCGGCGCTTTTACCTGAGCAGACTGTGCCGTGGGTTTTGCAAAATTGTTATATGGCAATCTCCGCTTAATTGCACTTCTTTTTTTTTTTTTTTTCCTATTCAAACTTTCCCAAAGGTAAATAGCTGTCACAGTTCAGCTGTCTAACTATAAGAAGCATGAATTTCAAACTTCAGAGAATGAAGGTGCAGGAAAGAGTTAAAAAAATCTCAGCATTCCCGAGTAGGACAAAAATGTTTCTTCTCTCAGGCTTGAGACATGATAGAGCTCTGGAAACAAAACATATTTACAACAGTGTAGTGATATTTGATTTGTGAGTGGGCTCTTTCCTAGACACAGACTACACAAAAGAGGGTGATTTTATATAACATATGCTATCCGATAACGCTCCTGAGGATTTGGTCATGCATGGTATTTGTTTTCATATAGCTGTCTGCATATTTTGCATATGAATGATGTTGTCTTGCATGCTACAGCGACAAATGTCCTGATATCCTTGCCATCGGGACTGTTCTTTGAATAGTTTAGTCACATATTTGGCACTAGACTGTTCTGTGAGATTGGATATTGTAACCTCTCTAGATCTTTATCAGTATGTCCCTAAAATGAATGAAGAGCTAAGTGTGACCTGAAATTGCTGTAACAGCTACAGTACTTAGCATTTTAAAAACATTTGACAGTTGTTGCTTAGGACAGCCTAGACAAATTGCCACGAATGTTTTAAAATAATTAAATTGGAGAAGGAAGTATCTACAGCAAACGGTATAAAATGGAAAAGGGCAGTAAAATGAGCAGAAAAAGCTAGGAGCATTGGAAAGACGAGGTGAAAAAGTTCTAGCTAGGTAGGGGCCTATGTGTACAAAGTATTAATTTGGCAAGCTTCTTGAAGGCCATCAAAAAAACAGGCCTTCCACGTGAGGCACGTAGCTGCCCCAATTTCCTGTCTTCTCTTTGAGTAGGTGTTTGTTGTGTGTGTGTGGTGTGAGGCAAGTAATATGTCATGCAGGATTCCATCTGGAGTCCTTCCTCGGCAGGAAAAGTAGATTCCCGTTGCCCGTAATTCTCATGGAGTATGGTACGTTTTTCCGTCCGCCTTCTTCCGAGAGTGCAGAGTTCTCTTTCTGGACTAACACTCTCAACATGTTACTCCTGCTTATTTCCATCTCTGTTATCTCTTCTCCAGCAGGATCACATGAAAGAAGGAAAAAAAAATCAGGGCATGGAGGAGAAAAGGCTTGAGGAACTTGAGAGGTTTTGTGGGAATTTGGGGTTTTGTTTTGTTTTGATTTCTTTACAACCAAAAATTATAGATGCAAAAGCCATACAGAATGGAGAAAGAGAGCTGTGGGAATCTGATCCCAACCGTCTATAATTCCCTGGGCTTTGTGCCAACATCCACATATACAGCAGAAGTGAATCACTGGGTGTTGTGTCACAAAATACCCTGGGGGACAAGAGGATTCCTACTTAGGGGATGCTGTGACTCTGGCTGACACAGTCATGAAAATGTACAGGATGCCACAAGTAGAAATACTTTCATGCTGTGACGACATACAGAGGCCAGCTATTTAGACAGACAGAATTTATGGCACTATGTCTTCCCAGTACAGACCTGACTTAAGAGAGCATTTGTGGGCTATTAAAACAAAATACCTATATATTAAAGCATTTTAGTCATATGCAAAGAACTGTGGAAAAACTTGTGATAAGGAATTAATTTAGTGATTTCTTGCTCTGAAGGAGATGTAACCTGATATTCTGGAGCTTTTTAATCATTCAACCCAAGGAAAAGGAATTTGCTGCCACTTTAGCTGTGTTCTAGCGACAGTAAAGGTATCGCAGTGCGGTTATTGCAACTCAAGACAGAAAACCTTGTATATGCATTGGAAGGAGATCAGAAGAGAGCAGGAAACACGATCAAGAGATACGCTCAAGCCACCCATACGTGGATCTGTTTACATTTCTTTAAGGAGACCTCTGTGACGCACCAGTAGAGGGGCGGCCGGGATTCTTTCAGATTCCGGGGTTAGTTGCACTGAACTCGAGATCATCATTTGTCCGATGTAAGAATTTTGTTAGATCTAAGTGGTTCTACACATATGACGGACACTGGACAACACTAAACAATTAACAGCAGACAATCTACAAGTATAACAAAGCTAAGAGGTGTACTAAAGAACTAAAAACAGACTACACGTGTCAGAGCTCTATGGTTAAGCCATAGGAAGCATGGTACAATGACTGTTTTCGGTCGCACGGTATAATGACCGCTCTCACCCTTTCCTTGTCCTTATGGGCCACCCCTCCGGTAGAGTTTTCCCTGGATTATTCTCACCACGCTCGAGCTGCGCCAAGAGGATTCAGGTTCTCTCTGGCAGTTGGCATCAGGGGCGTCCCTGCTGATCTGTGGGTTGTCAGGTCCGAGTCCACACAGAGGTATGTTGCTTACTTTCTTTTATCCTTCCCAGGCTTAGTTCATTATTCAATCAGTGCCAGACCGTAGTTGAACAACGGAACATATGGCCTCAGGTGATAACAGTATGGATGCCAACAGGATGGCCAACAGAATGCTTAGCAGTGCAGTCAACAGCTATCAGTGCGCACGTCCAACAGCTATCAGTGCGCACGTCCAACAGCTATCAGTGCGCACGCTCAGCGGCTATCCGTACGAAATTCCAAGGTGCCTAGATGCTTACAGTGTGAGTCTGCGGTGTCACTTCTCCTTTGCTGACTAGGTTTGCTCTGCACTCATGAGGCTACAGCAACCCCACAGTGTGGTGGCTCTGGCCATGGTGCACCCGGGGTTCCTAAACTCTTGGGGAGCACCCCAGAGCAAACCCCTCTTCTACGGGCTGCACCATCCTGAGTCCCACGCTTGCCTGTGTGGCGCCTATCAACCTCCAGTCAAGAGGTAAAAGAACTGTGTGTGTAGGGATTCATATGCTTATGTAAACATGTGCAGAGAGGCGGAAAGGGAGATGTTCTGAGCAATGAGAAATTACAACATAAATTGTATGATTTGACAGTGAGAAGTTGCTACAAAATGAGTCCCAACTTAAGATGGTCAAGATGGCTTCACTGGGAATGAGATTCCCTGGCCAAAGTTTAGGGATCTAAAAGGCATCCACTGTGTACTTCCTTGGCTGCTCCTGCAGGTAGTAGAGAGAAAAGATACCTCTGGAAGGTTGTACATCCCCTTCTCTCACACATAAGGTGAAACACTCTCCAGATGTAAATCCCAGAGACTGCATGTAGGGTTTGCTGAGTAATTACTATTCATCTACTAATTTTTCTTTTCAGATGGGATTGTGTGAGTAATTTTTTTTTTCTTATTCCCTTGTTCTCATTTAGAGAGCACGCATCTCTTAATCAACACCGCCAACTTCTGAGCAGTGTCAGAGGCACTGCTCGATCTCTCACTTTCCATTTCAATTCTGTTCTTTAATGGTGTTTGCAGGTTACTCGTGCAAAAAATACTTGCTCACGTTCCACTTATGGTATGTCCATGAGCAAATTCATGTAGCAACAGAATGAAGCCAGCTCTAAAAGGGTCAATGATTTCATTACATGAAATTTTTTGAAGGCTCACAGTCAGTTTTCTGCTAATTCCTGATCAGTGTTCAAACATGGATTTGTAATTGGTCAGCTAATTCAGAATGTTAATTTTATTCTCTGATTATATAAAATGTAAAGCCCATCTAGCCTTACTATTTATACAAAAAAATTTAAAGCGTGTTTCTGGAACAATAGGTCACTTTGAAATTAACTTTTCATGAAAATTTGTGCCTTGAAAATATGTTCTCACTGATGTACCTAGAAGGTGGATGAAGAGAGGACATGAAAATGGCTAAATCTGTATTCGAGTAATACTTTCTGGAGAATGTGTCTTGTGTTCCATGACGTTTACCAGTGATGTTTTTCTCATGGTAGGCTGCCTATGTTATTTAAGTGAGATTTTGTAACGAAAACCTACGTGTTTTTCCTTCTACACCTTAAAGAAAAGAGTAGGAGTGAAAATATTCCTATGGTGGATACGCACTAAGTCTCACCAAGCTTCTACTCTCAGGGTGGAGAAAGTGGAGTTGTAACATCCAGTTCAATGGTAAAATTTCACCATTGTTATCTGAGTACAGTAAAAAGTATGAGGTCATAGCCATGAGCTCATTAAAAAACAGGGGGAGACCGTATAGTTCCAGAAATTAGAACTGAGAAGGTAAATAAATATGAAATATCCTCCTTCCTATTTCCTTACCCCTTCCCCCCAAATTATTTTAATGAGAAGAAAATGCCATAAAAAGAATTATTCACAAAACAATATTCTATGGAGAAAAGGCAGCATTTGAGAATAATATCAAGCCCATCTAAGCTACCAGATATTAAATATTCTTGTCAATGAAGTCCATTCAAGACCTTTTCTATTATTCTTTTCTTCAGGAAGTTGAATAATAAATAAAAAAAAGATAAAAAATCCTTTGCTACTACAAAAATTCATTTGGAATTAATCCTCTATTTGGAATATTTCTGTATTTAAAATAATGAAGTATTTAATATTTTAAAAATCTGCTTTAAGCTATAAAAATGGCTTTCTTATTGAAAACAGAGCCCCATCTCTCTTGCCAAAAAAAAAAAAAAAAAGAAATCAGACAGCATACAGCTGGTTCAGTCACTGTTGTAATCAGTCTTTCATTTTTGGGAGAGGTCTGTAAAGGAAGTGAAAAATAATAGGGATTCTTCAGGGTAAATTGTAGAAAAATTACCATTTTCAGCAAACATTTATTTGATGTATATATCTGAAACATTTTTAAAGGCTCTTTTAGAAATCTATGTAAGAACAACATAGAATTTTTCAAAAGGATTAAGTCAATTATATACTTTGCAACAAAAGTGCCAGTGGGCAAGGGTGATTTAGACAAAGCCCCTATTCTGCCGATATTCTTTCATGAGAACCATTCTTCTAAAGTTCACTAGACTGACATATGTAATATTGAATTTCTTTGCAGGATTAGGGGCTTTTTGTAATAGAAAGGTTTCAGTAATCTTTAAAAAGAAGTGAGAAACATAATCTGATCTTCACCCAGCATGATAAACAAAAACTAGACAGACTTATATATGTGAAAGTTAATACTGGTTACATTGATGCTTTGATGAAGAGAAGACTCCAGAAAGTTAGGTGTTAGCAACCCATCTTTTGCTGCATTGCTGCACTTACAAGGTGCAAATAACCATCAAGTAATGTATGTGATGAACTTTGTAATGCTTTTTCCAAAAATCTGATAAATTTTGTAACATTTTTCCGGCTCTGGAAATATTCTGAAGGTGTGATAAATTATTCAGTGAATATTTCTTCTACTTTTCATCTAGCTCTAGCAAATTCCTTTACCTACCTGCAGAACTTCGCTGAGGTGAAAAATGAGGAAAAAAGAAGACAAACTGCCAGAGACTGAACAGAAATCTATCTGGGGGGTCAGACTATAAGCACAAAACCAGGGAAAGCATTTCATACTTCCAGCCCTGAGTTCAAAATTCGCTGTCAGTATTCCCACAAGGCATTTCAGTTTATCCTGTTGCTTTATCTGGATGACTAATACACACACAGAAACCCAGCGTATCTTCAGACGTGATTTCCTTCCATGTCCCTGTTATGAATCTTCATCACTGTTCAGCCCCCAGTGTATCAACTAGATATACCAAGCAGAAAAGCATTGAAGCGGTAGCAATTTTTCCAGTAAAATATTTAAAATTGGGCTTGCAGGTGGTGATGTGATCAGAATAAGGCAGAATACAATTTGGAAAAACCCAGTTTGTGCTGTGTACATTGCTAATAATTTACCAAGTGATCTTGTCATTGTCTCCACGTGGCTCAATTATAGATGATGGCCGCTTGTGAGCAAATACTGGAACTAAGTAGAGGGGAAAAAAAAAAATTGAACAAGAACTTTGTTGCAGATACCTTAGTCACCTTCATTTTGGTAAGCGCTGAAACAGGGTACCGCTGGTGCTAGGGCAGCCAGCACTGCTGCGGGGCAGAGCGCTTCACATCCTCTGCTTTTTCAGAACATCTGCACTGGTGTGGCGCCGATTAAAACTTTGCACTTTTACTTTGGTTATATTTCGAATGAAGGTTTCACCACTGTTGTGGAAAGATCCTTGGCTTTCTAGCCTGTACCTTCACAGTTCACTGTGCAACATTGCTGGGGCCCAATTAGGTTTTACTGCAAGGATGGCTTACTTCAATGGCTTGGAGGAAGTGGGGGAGAAATATCAGGGGGGTATTTGTCAAGGCCGGCTGCAGTCAGCCTTTTGGAAGCCCATTATTTCAATTTTTTATTTCATTTTAATACTAATTTATTTACTGTAGCAACTTATCTGGAGGCTAAGCCTTCCGAGAGCATTATGCTGCTCAATTCCAATAAGTTGCTCCCTCATTATAAGCAATATCGATGATCTATAAAACCACTCAATTACTCTTCTTCACCTTTAGCATTCCTATTAGCTGACTGATACTTTTACAGGATCATTGCAGATACCAAACTGAGTGAAGAACAGTCCAAACGGCACAGACAAAGAGGAATTTCAATGAGGTAAATCAGCTTAAAGACTCTGGAGAAATATTTCAAGTGTTAAATCTGTCCTTCAGGTCTCCAGATGTTTGATTGACACTGGTTTATTTAGACATTTGAACCCATTCAGATTTAGAAATGTAGATTTCTTCTGATTTACTTAAAAACAGAACAGGAGAATAAAAGTCTTGCTTCCTATTTCCAGCAATTGCTTTAGGTTTCTGTCGCAAGTTTGCTGGAAAACGTGTTCAGCGCATGCAGCTGTGCAGGGGTGCTGCCCGCAGCCGGGATTTCCAGGGATGCACTTGTTTTCACCACTTTTCTTGCCCTCTTTCGTCCTCAGGCAAGTACTGCACATTACTGGTTTTATTACTTCTCTGTCACATCATTCCTTTTCAAACTAAGGAGAGCCACCATCTTCTGATTTCCCCAGGGCAGAAAAAGATGCAGTCAGTCAGTCTCTGTCCTGACCATCACTTTCGTGATGGAGAAACACTCCCAGGGTTACTGCGGAGGTCTCCTGCTTCTCAAGCGGGAGAGAGCAGGTTGCTTCGGACTCACTCTGAAGCCGAGCAAAATGCAATGCCACGGGCACCTCCCGGCGCCGGGGCAAGGCTGGGACACGGCTTCTGTATAAGCGGAATTGCTGGCTGGACTTTTTAGGAGAGTGCATTGCCTGGGATCAGGCGGTTTTTGGACCAAGCCCCTGTCAACTTGATGATTGGTTCGTACACATACATACATACATACACACACACTCACACACACACACACACATACACACATAAATACATATATATATATATAAACGCACACATACATAAAATGCATGTAAGTGGAGATTATACGTATGTTTCCAAGAAGAGCAAAGCAGCATGCAAACAAGCAATAAGAATAAAGTCGGGATTTTCTTAGGGGTGACGATTCAAAAGAAAAAGCGGGGATTTGGGAGAGTTTCGGGGCTCGGCTCGGCAGAGCTGCTGCGGCGGGGTGTCGCCGCCCGGGGCCGGGGCGGAGCGGGGTCGCCAGGCAGCGCCCCGCCGTCCGCGCCGCCGCCGCGCATGCCCCGCCGCCGCCGCGCCGGCCCCCGGCCCGCGGGGGCGGATATAACCGCGCAGCGGGGCCGGGCTCGGCGCCAGCCGCGCCGACCCGCCGAGCCGGAGGGAGCCGCAGTCCGAGTCCCCGCGCCGCCGCCGCCGCCGCCGCTCCGCGCACCCGGCGCTCGCCCTGGCGCGGGATGGCGGAGCGCTGCGAGCCCGACCCCTGCTCGCTCCAGGGGGGAGCGGACGGTAACCTCTGGGACATGTCGCTGAGCTTCCTGGAGGACGCCCCGACGGGCAACCGGAGCAACGTGTCCTTCCTGCAGCTCCTCAGGAACATCAACCTGGAGCGAGCCGACGGGATGCAGGGGGACAGCTCCGGCGTGGTGCGGATCATCATCTCCCTGGTGTACTCTGTGGTGTGTGCCTTGGGGCTGGTGGGCAACCTGTTGGTGCTCTACCTGATGAAAAGCAAGCAAGGCTGGAGAAAGTCCTCCATCAACCTCTTTGTGACCAGCCTGGCAGTGACTGACTTTCAGTTTGTGCTGACTTTGCCTTTCTGGGCAGTGGAGAATGCACTGGACTTCAACTGGCTCTTCGGCAAGGCCATGTGCAAGATCGTTTCATATGTGACGGCCATGAACATGTACGCCAGCGTCTTCTTCCTCACTGCCATGAGCGTGGCTCGCTACCGCTCTGTGGCTTCAGCCTTGAAGAACCAGCGGCGAGGTGACCCGCTGGGTGGTTGCTGCTCTGCCAAGTGGCTTTGCGCACTCATCTGGGTGTCAGCTATCCTGGCTTCCCTGCCCCATGCCATTTTTTCCACCACTGCCAGCGTCTTTGATGACGTGCTCTGCCTCTTGAAGTTCCCTGAGGGCCGCAGCAGCAATGCCCAGTTCTGGCTGGGGCTGTACCACATCCAGAAGGTGCTGCTGGGCTTCGTGGTGCCACTGGCTATCATCAGCCTGTGCTATTTGCTCCTGGTGCGTTTCATCAGTGACAAGCATGTCGGCAGCACCTGCAGCGGCCCCAGCACCAAGCGCCGCTCCAAGGTGACCAAGTCAGTGTCGATTGTGGTGTTGTCTTTCTTCTTGTGCTGGCTGCCCAACCAAGCACTCACACTGTGGGGCGTCCTCATCAAACTCAATGTGGTGCACTTCAGCACTGAGTACTTCCTCTCCCAAGTGTACCTCTTCCCCATCAGTGTGTGCCTGGCGCACTCCAACAGCTGCCTCAACCCCATCCTCTACTGCCTCATGCGCCGGGAGTTTCGCAAGGCACTGAAGAGCCTCCTCTGGAGAATCACCTCGCCCTCCCTCACCACCATGCGTCCTTTCACCGACACTACCAAGCCCGAGCAGGAGGAGCAGGCCCTGCACGCCTTGGTGCCTATCCACCCCATCGCTCCTTCCTCACCTGCTGAGGCTGTCCAGCCTGAGCTGGCCTACTACCCGCCCGGGGTGGTAGTGTACAGCGGCCGCTATGACATGCTGCCCATCGGCTCCTCCGAGCAGCGCTGCTGAGATGCGCAGCGGGCTCGGGGGGGGGGGGGTAGAGGGGGGAAGGAGTCTATGAAGCATGTGGCCCCAGGACATTGACTGCCTTGGAGGGACAAGTGGAGGGAGGGACATGGGTAAGGAGGACTTCGGTAACGGTGGGAGATGCTCTTTGGGGATCGTGTCTGCTCTCGAAGGCTTGTTAATGGAAATTGTTCTCTCAAAAGTGTCTAGAGAACAAGAGTAGGAGATGGTGGTGGTGCTCTGGGGATAGGGGTGTCTCTAGGAGATGTTATTGAGCGCTCCTCTTCCCCATCCCAGGGAAGAGGAGCGGGGAGGGCAATAGGACCCAAGCTGCCAGCTCCAGGGAGGATGCAGGATGTGCAGGGCACTGAGGGAGAGAGCGGCTGAGGCTGGGAAGCCTCGGCTGTGTCCCCAACCTGCGCCCCAGCCTGGGGGGTGCAGGCAGTGAGGGGCCAGCAGCCCCCTGAGGTGTGTGTATGTTTTGGGGGGAGGGAGCTGGGTGCTTTTTTGCTGCCGCAGAGTGGCACAGCAAGCAGCGCTAGCCTGGCTGTGGTCACTGCTCCGTGGGCTCCAGCGAGGACAGGGATAGGGCAGCCTGCGTCCCACTGCACAGCTACCCTGATGGGAACAGCTGGGACAAGCAGATCTGAGGCTCCTGCTTGCTCGGGCTTGGTCCCTTTCCCCTCTCTTAGGGTCCTGGGAAAGTGCTGCTGGCCTTTGGCAGAGGAAGAGAGGGGACAAGGAGTGCTCTGCTCCCCGTTCCCCTCCATCTGCTTTTCCAGCTTCCCCCATCCCCTCTGGCAGGATACAGAGCAAACCAGATAGCGAAGGAGAAACCTGAGGACTGGACTTCCAGCTGCACGGAGAGGTGTTGCGTTGCCTTGATTGGGAGGGGACAATATGAGGCCCCCCTGGCATCGTGGTCCCCAGCCTCCTCCCCGGCTGCAGAGGGGAAACCCAGCACCCAAACCGCGTGTGACAAAGCAGATGTCTCTCCTGGGGCGATGAAGCAGCAGGGTTTCTTCTTGCTGTGCTTCAGACTGGTAATTCACTCCAGGTAATCAGCACAATTGTAAATAAAAAAGGGGGATCGGGGGTGGGGGAAGCAGCCACTTCAAATCATTTGCTCCAGGATATTTCTGGGCTCAGCTAAAACCGAGCCATGAAGGTTTGTGTTCTGCAAAAATGCTTGTAAAGGGTCTGCATTGATACTTGCCAGTGTTTCAATTAATGCAAGTTCAAATCCTCTGGTGTGAGTAGCCTTGGAGCTCGCGGGTCACTGCTCTCACGTGCAGGAGAAGGGCAGGGACAGGGGATTGTCCCATTGACTGTTCCAAAGAAAAAATGGGGAAATAATTTGAGGTTGATCTGAAGTGAGCTTTTAAGGGCATGACAAAAAGTATCATTTCAAGCTGTGAAACTTCTTATGGCAAGGTTAGACATTTCTTTTTAAAATGTTTTAACAAATTAAGACACTAACATTAATTATTAAATTATGAACGTTAATTTTAAATGGAAAGGTCAAAATACTTCCTTTAGAAGATGCAGAAATTAAACAGTTCTGGTTTTCCTGCCAAAATGCAAATTCATTAATACCTCAAAACTGTGTATGGGATGCATATATGAACACAACATTTGTAACCCCTCACTATTCCCTCTCCCTGCTCCCATAGCCAAATTTCAACATTTGTCCAGAATGCTGGGAGTCCATTTCAACTCTGCTAAAAAGCATTTCTGCAGAGGGCTGTTTGTCACCTCTAAGTTCAGATACAGAGCAAACTTGCTATTTCTGTCCAGGCAAAATTGCATTGCCATTAGCGGCAATTACGCTTTGCAGACTCCTTTAGGTTTACTGCACATCAGTAATTCCTGTTGTAGAGTTCAGGTTTGGGTTGGAAGCAGCCAGCTCTGCTGCTTGCAATGAGAAGCCGCTGTTTCTTTTTCAAGGCAGCAGAGACTTTTACTACAGCCTTGGACGCTTGCTACCTGGGCAGATGCTGAGATTTTGCAAGGTACCTGGAGAGGAACCACAGAAGTGAGCCGGCAGCTCATGGACATATTTATAGAAATGCAAAGACTCTGAAAATCATTGTGTGAAGATATATCCACAGAACTTGGGGACCTAAGCACTGTACAACTGTCCCTCTGGGTTCCTAAATCCTGACCAGCTGCTGGTTGAGATCTGTAGGTACCTAACAGCTTTTCTTCAGTAAAATTTCTTGTGCTTGGAAGTCTGCTCCTGAGCATGCCTAAATCTGCTTAAGTCTGTAGCATCCGCCTGCGTGTGTTTCCCTGGGACCGCTCTGGCAGGGCTGGTTGCAGGGCATATCCCAAGTGAGGGAGGCAGCCTTGCACCCTGACTCATGGAGCACTCCCCCCTATCAGGCCCTGCTGTTAGGAGGGACTGTAAACTTAGTTTAATTCCTCCCATCCCCTTGCACCTATGTCTAGCCACTTTTCTGCTGTCCTGCCTTCAGCGCGTGTGCAGCCTGCGCTCTCTTCTTTTCCCTTTTCAAATGCTACATTAGTGATCCGAGCTCACGCTCACAACCTGGAAGACTAAACTTTCCTCCTTCCACATCCCTGGGAAATTACTGAACCTCTGGGCTACCATGTGTTTCCAGACTGCAGACTGGCTCGAATCTTTTGGCTTGAAATCGTTTCATGTTGCATGAATTGCTCACCATTGCTGGATCAGAAAGGGAAAGAAAATCACTGGACATTGCTTCACAGCCTAGTGGTTAAGGTGTGAGCCCTAGAGAGGAAGCACCAGGATATGTTTTTCCTTGTACAAGTAAATTGCTATAAAATGTAGAAACATAAATTGGATCCAGGTCTGGATACTAGGTTTCCTGTTTCCAAGGATAATGATTAACCACCTGACTCTATAAGTGGACTACAAAACACCTGACTTGTTCTTGCTCCCAGGCCCTGGTTCAGTTAAAATTTCAATATGCCATGCAATGTGAGATGGCTTTCACAGCCTGAGAGCTTTCCAGCTCCCCACTCTAGCAGCCTAACGTGTCAAAGGATTTGCAAGGGATGCCTCTGGGTCTTACACATTCTGGGAGAAAGCCTTAATGCTCGTACTAACAGATAAAGGACAGCTGCATGGTGCCATTATGTGAGACCAGGAGATCATGAACACCTAACTCCAGTACCCAGACAGACCTAAATTAAGGAGGGACGAAGGATGTTAAGGCCACATTTGTTTCTTAGTGTTTGCTCTTGATCATCAAAGTTTCTCCTTGGCTTGCTGGACACTTAACTTAAGCATGTGAGGATAGGAATTATCTTGTGCATTTCATAAAAAGTATCTGGGTATCCAAATCATAGCTTGAATCTCACTGGATAGCAAATTGCCTAAAGGCTATTCTCTGCAGTGTTCAGCATAACAAAATCTTTGTCCTTCTGTGGATATCAATCTGCACATAATTTTAAGTGAGCAACACAACACTATAAAACTGGTGATACTCAAAACAATCCATGGTTAGCTCAGAACACCAGCAAGATACCATGACCAAAGGAAACTCCAGATATCTGATCACTAAAGATATAAAAACCTTACATATGGCAAATCACCCTAAGAGGGCAGGGAAATATCCTGTGTGTGTAGAGAGGGGCTAGAATCCAGACTTAGAGGAACACTGTCTCAAGCCACTGATCCACCAGATCTAGGTCATGGATCTGCCCTTTGAAAGAGGCACAACCCATCCACAACTGGTCAAATGCTGGTTTATGCCTGACCTGCAGTTGAGGCTGTGTGGCTGATCTATGTGTGTCCAGCACTGCTCTGGTTGTGTGTGTGCAGGGATCGTGTATGTGTGGAGCTTTGGCTTCATGTGTGCAGCAAGTCCCAGCTCTCGCTGCATGAAACCTGGGCCCGGTATTGCAGAGGCAGTAGGACCAGCCTGTGCGTTCCATGCCTGGGGCCATCTCCCTGCAGGTGCACACCTACCTGGCAGAGGGTCTTCCCAACTCCAGCTTTGAGGTTACCTGTAAAGAACAACAAATCCTAGGGAGTGGCAGGGAGTTTCCTAAGTAATTAATACAACACTCTCCAAAAATACTCCTGTCTCCTCCAAGTGTTCAGGTTTTCATTTGTAACCATCAACTTTTCACAGACTGTAATAAACACTGCTGAAGGATTGAAAACAATATTTAGAGTTCTTAGGGGATTTTCGTGACCTGCCTTGTTCTATTGGGGAATCCTCGGGGGTGCTAGTAGAGAGGTCCAAATTGCGAAGGAAGAGCAGGAACCCAACGGTGCAGACTGACCTCTAGTGACAACCCAGAGGAACCTTTACAGCTGCAATATTCTGATTAGGCACTGGCTTCACTTTGGGTGCCTAAGGCCTTTTAAATAGCTACCTCCAAATAACTAACCAAACTCTTAATGTGATAACAACCTCCAACTACATTTCCAGATTGTCCTTTGAAATACCTCTTCTGTGGAGGAATTATATGACCTTCTCTTTTAATTATTTTGGCACTCGCTTTAGCAGGAAAGAAATCCAGTACCCTTCATTCCCTTTCACTGCTTTCTACTTTGATTATTCAGTTGAGTGCCTATACAGAAAACTCTGATTTAATAGGTAGCCATAAGCTTGAACAGGGATATATATGGGTGCAGTTCAGTTCAAGGATGCTAGATTGGAAGCTTGGCTCTGCAATTTCTAGTAAGAGTTATTTCTCTTGTGCTTCAGAAGAGAATTCTGACTAATCCATTTGGAGGGGGCTATTGAAAATATCTTTTTATTACGATTATTCAGTTACAAGAGTCTCTTCTAGTAACATTTCTCTGCATCAGTCAGTGCAGTAGCTATTGAGACAAGGTCTCCAGGAAAAGGTTGCACAGTCAGTTAACTCATTCCTTTGCCAAAGTGTAGTTGGTAACATGCCTTAAACATGTTCCCTAATTGTAAGGAGTTGTTTTCCTTACAGTAGGCTCTTTCTGATCCATATGAATTTTCATATCTATGCAGGTTTCTCAGCCTATGTTCATGAGTTGCCTCAGAGTCATTTCCAAAAGTTAAACTATAAAACACAGACTCTTACAGGTTGCCAGAGCAAATAGGGCAAAACACCAGCTGGAGATAGAAACCATTTATTTAGTTGTGTAAGTTTTTCTGGAGCCTTGACCTATTTGCGTAGGGAGCGCTAATAGAAAGTTAAGGTGACCCACTGCAGGCTATTCACTGTGGGAAATAACAAAATAAAGGTAGCTCACTCAAATATCCCTTACAAATCCATTTCTAGTGACAATGAGGTACTATTTCTCCATGAGAGCCTGTGTCATTCCTTGCACAGTCCCACTGAATCAATACATTCATTGCACAATGATTGAACAGCACATTAGCTATTCAATACTGACTTCTAGTTTTGTTGTTCAATTAACCTTTCCATGCTCTTGTTTCAAAACCACATCAAATCTCATGCTGGATAAAACTGGAGTCTTGTGGGAGAAGGACTTTTTTCTATATTTGTGAACAAGGATCTGATCAGCTCAGATGAGAAACCTGAAAATCAAATACCTTCAATTTTCCTTTCAGGCTAAATCCTAAAGCTGAGAAGTTGCTAACAATTTATAGTTACCAAGCTAGCCCAGGGTTAACATGATGAGAAAAATCATGTCAGACTAAGCTGATAGCCTTTTACGATGAGATGGCTGGCTTGGTGGATGAGGGGAGAGCAGTGGATGGTGTTTATCTCAACTTTAGTAAGACTTCTGACACTGTCTCCCGTAACATCCTCATTGATCAACTAATAAAGTATGGGCTAGATAAGTGGACAGTGAGGTGGATTAAAAACTGGCTGAACTGCTGGTCTCAGAGGGCTATGATCAGCAGCATGAAGTTCAGCTGGAGGCCACTGACCAGCCATGTGTCCCAGGGGTCAACCCTGGGGCCAGTAGTGTTTAACAGTACTTTGTTAATGACCTGGACAGTGGGACAGAGTGCAGCCTCACCAAGTTTGCAGGTGATGCAAAATTGGGAGGAGTACCTGATACACCAGAGGGTTGTGCTGCCATTCAGAGGGAACTTAATAGGGTGGAGAAATGGGCCAACAGGAATCTCATGACGTTCAACAAAGGGAAATGCAAAGTCCTGCACCCAGGAATAGCCCCATGCATCAATACAGGCTGGGGGCCAACTGGCTGGAAAGTAGCTTTGCAGAAAAGGATCTGCAGGTCCTGGTGGACACCAAGTTGACCATGAGCCAGCAATGTGCCCTTGTGGCCAAGAAGGCCAATGGTATCCTGGGCTGCATTAGGAAGAATGTTGCCAGCAGGCTGAGCAGGCTTCCCCTCTACTTAGCCCTGGTGAGGTCACATCTGAAGTGCTGGGTCCAGTGCTGATACGGACCTACTAGAACAAGTCCAGCAAAGGACCACAATTATGATTAAGGGACTGGAGCATCTGACAAACAAGGTGAGGCTGAAAGATCTGGGGCTGTTCAGCCTGGAGAGGAGAAGGCTTGGGGGGAACCTCATCAATGTCTATAAATACCTGATGGGAAGGAGTAAAGAAGACAGAGCCAGACTCTTCTCAGTGGTGCCTAGTGACACCACTGATGGGAGGCAATGGGCACCACTTGAAACGCAGGAAACTTCATCTGAACGTATAAAAAACCACTTTTTTACTGTGAGGGTAGCTGAACATTGGAACAGGTTGCCCAGAGAGGTTGCGGAGCCTCTATTCTTGGAGATATTCAAAAGCCATCTGGATAGGGTCCTGGGCAACCTGCTGTAGTCAACCCTGGTCTGAGCTGGGAAGCTGGACTAGACGATCGCCAGAGGTCCCTTCCAACCCCAACTATTCTGTGATTCTGTGATTCCATTGACGGCAAATAAAATTCCATGAATATATCTTTATTCCAGTACAAGAGAGATGGCATATGTCTGCATTGTTTGACATTTATTCTGAAAAACCTCCAAAAATTTTAGTTTTTCTCTTCAAATCATCTTCTATTATATTTATGGTCATAAACACTTAAATTTGAAAACTATTTTACTGCTTTTTACCCTTCCTTGTGCCTCATCATAAGGCATTTCCTACTAAACTCCCCTCCTGTATTTACAGGCAAATTCAGTGATGCATATGGGGTAGAGAGCTACCAATGAGTTCTTGAACTGAAGGGGACAGGGATCCCACAGCTCTCAGGACATACTTGCTGTACTGAATAATTGCTGAACCTGTACAGCTGATCATTAATAATGACAAAAAGAAAAATCTAGTTTGAATTTCAGATTTGGGATTATATTTTCAGGGATGTAGAATAAAATCTTGCATTTTGAGCACACTTGATATAAAGTCATTCCAAATCAAATATTACAAAAGGAATTTATAAGCACATGATTCAGAACAGGAACACTGTTTGATAAGGTGCTGTCTCTCTCAGAGATAAATATAGATTTAATAACTCTTTTGTTGTAAAGTTTTGCAATGCTATGTCAGTCTAGTAGTATTTGGGAAATAATTCTTAAAGGTCTAGCTATTGGGATTAAGTGTTACAGTCTCAGCATTTATTTAAAAAATCTTGCATATTTTTTAATGCAAAATTAAAAGAAAACATATTGCAAGGCAGTACTTCTTATATTAAAAGGTTTCAGATCAGAACATTGAAACGGAAAGCAAACCATCTGGGATATGTTTGCACTTGCATGGCACTCTGCCTATCACGGACTTCAGGCTAGCGCTCTCAGCCTTTAAAAAAAGGCATCACTGCCATCAGCTTCTCCTTTCTCTCATGTCACTACGTAGACCCCAAGCTCTTGTTATTTTCCCCTTTTCCTCTCAGCACTAATGGACAGAGGGACCTGAAAACAGAGGTGCTCAAGAAGTTGATGCCACCTCCTCTCCTCACTACCACTGGTCCTGCCTCCCGATGCACCTTACCTGTTGGGAGCCAAAGCAACAAAAATTCCTGCGCAGAACAAATGAGGGGCAGCTGCACCACAGGTTTGTATCTCCACTTTAGCTGCGATCCACTTTGCGTGGCTGCCACTAGTGCCAAAGGCTTTGGAGGCCAGATGCCAGCAGGGTCTTCGGTGGACTCCAACGGCTGCATTACAGACAGCAACATCTCCATCGGCATCGTGTAGCTGCGTTAGAGGTAACTGCAAGCAAACCTGGACTTGTTGTTTAGATACAGACCATGAGAGGAACTGAACTGCAACACAGCATCATTATAAGGAAACGTCAAAGTAAGGTGAGAGAGGGACAGTACTCACGTTAGAAAGTCATCAAAAAGGCAGCTACGAGGCTCTGGATAAGTGTTATAATGTCATTGAACACTGGGGGGCAAACAAGCACCTGGCCTTTAGGGAAGAAATTACTTGATCCTTGCTAACAGAGAGACCTCATTCCCTCTCTCCCTTCAACTACAGTCTTAGTCTTAGATAACTATCCCTTCAAAAAGCTGCCCTTTTTTTTTTTTTTTTTTTTTTTTTTTTTTAGAAAAGGCAACATATATCTGTTTAAAAGTGACAGGCAGAATCTGCTTTTCTCAGGCAATCAAGAGTAGAGAGCACTGAACTTTTATTTTCCTTCTTCCGTAAGTCCGTAAGTCGTTACACAGAGCACACACAAGGCAATACTCTAGTTTGATGTCTCTGCAGGATGTGAAAGCATTATCATTAATACACAGGTAAAATATTAATATACAGGGAGGTAATAAATTAATTTTCAAAAGAGAACATTACAGAAATACAATATACCCTGCATAACTAAACAAGCAACGTATGAAATTGAGCACACTGTGGAAGGTACCAGAATTAAGAAGAGTTTTTGACAGTTTAGTCTTGACAAGTGGCCCCAAGTGTTCGCTGCTTAAATGAACAAAGCAGCAGCAGCTAGGAAATGAGAAATGAATGCTGGAAACTTAGAGGGAGATTGTTTATTTTGTAGATATATTCTTTTATGACCTTATGATGACAAACATTATTTGAAGAAATTTTACTGCAAATACTTCCAACTCTCTTCCTCCATGGAGCAAGCCATCTACAGTTCAGAAATATCAAATGCTGTCATTGGCACATCTCTTAGTTACACCGCTTTCTCCCTATCTTTTGACATGTTGCAGGGAATCGTAATGATTTGCAGGCACTAATGCTATAACTGAGAGTTCTGCCAAGGCAAGAGACATTTATGATTCATCTTGACTAATGTAGCTTTATCCTGAAGAAAGTGTCTCCCACAAACCATTTGAGTTGCTTGTTTTCAAGGAAGTTAAAGAAACCTAATGAGATCACTGAGAGAGATGGAATGAAAATTGGAAAAAAAAAACCAACCGTGACATTACTAATACGGCAAGTACTTTAAACAAGAGAACAAAAACTTCCTTGAATCTTTTACTTAAATGACAGGCCAGTTTGTTAGAGGGGAAGAAATTGATATGCGTTCCTAAGAAAAAAGAAAGTGTCAGGAAGGCAAGACAGCTGACTTGTTTCTTGCTTTGTTTCCTCCAGCTATTACTAGCTCTGTTAAAATGGGCGGGAGGGGGCCCTGATAATACCAAAATGTCTCCTCTTTTTCAGCTAAATGTATCCATTTGCCTAAATGCACCACCGATCTTCTATATATATGAAAGCAAAACTAGATGAGGAAGATCAGTGTCCTTCTAACTTTGACACTCACATCATCTTAATAAAAGCTCACAATAAGTGCAATAACTGATCATACTGATAATTTGATCCAAAGTCTAAACCCATTAACTTAGTACAGAAAAGAAAGAACTTTTTAAATTAGTAGAACTGCAGTGTAGTTCTTCAATGCTTATAACACATCTCTAGTGCTGTTTACTGTGAAATATTTACTTTCTCTTTTCTCAGGAATTAGTAACATTTTAAATAGCTTTCAGTGGCATACGAAATATATTTTTGGCCTCAGAATGAGCACCATCATAATTCTTGT
This sequence comes from Struthio camelus, assembly GCF_040807025.1. NCBI lineage: Eukaryota > Metazoa > Chordata > Aves > Struthioniformes > Struthionidae > Struthio > Struthio camelus. The sequence goes on along the minus strand of NC_090982.1, from coordinate 75,900,959 downwards.
TTTAAACTCTTTTTTTAAAATTGTGCTTACTTTTCTGGCTGTTTGCTATTTTTGAGAACGACCCATTAAGCTGGGCCTCATTTTGAAGTCTTAGAAACAAATATAGATAGCTTTTATAGGGAGATTTCCAAAGAAAAATGTAATCCATTCTGATCCTTATTCTATAGTGTGCAATTAATTTTAAAAGGAAGGATCATGAGAAAGATGACAAACTGATCCCTTGAAACAGCCTCCTCTGAACAGATTTCTAAATAGAACCATTGATATTTGATGCTTGCATCTCCCTTTTCTTTGCAGGTTCACACTTCTTGTCATGTTGCTACAGATCTACAGTGAGTCCACAGGTCTGGATCAATGCCAGCTTTCTCTGTGTGTAACAGAAGAGAGAGAATGCAGACCATCCAAATTTTCATGCTTTGATGGCATTAAACCTTAAAGAAAGTATTGACAAAGAGATAGGTAAACATTTCAAGGTTCCATTCCACAGCTTCACATTGGCATCAGAGTTTTACCCTTAGTTATCCTACAGTCCCCTTAAAAATTCCTCCTCCTGCAAGATATTTCTGAGCTACAGTAAGTTAGTGAGTTAATGATGGCAATATTTGAATCAAGATGATCGTCCTGCATTTTTTGGCCTTCTCCTATGCGTCCCAGTTGAGGCCCTTGTGCTCCAGGCCATCCCAGCATCTACAAAGTGGTTTGAGCACAGTCCAGGGTCTCACTCTTGCAAGCTTTTCACTTCTAGAGGTATGACAGGAGAGGAATTAACAAAAAGCCACAAAATGAAAGAAGCCATACAACATGCCTCTTTCACAGGGAAGGAGGAAGGAGCTGTGGAGAAAGGTAAGGTCTGCCGTGCACTGAGCCCTGTTTTGGGCATACAGAGAGACACAATCATCAACACGGAAACGTAGCTGAGGCTTCCATGGGCTTGTTATAATGAATAAGAGTTTACTCTAAGGGAGATATGTTTTTCCCTGCGAATAAATGACTCACCATACTCTTCAAAAACAAAAGAGGATGAAGTTGGTGCACCTGTGCAGAGACATCCTCATGCTCAAATTAACCATTTATATGTATAGTCGTATGTTCACACAGGGCTACTCTAGTGTCTGATCAACTCGACAGTGAGGAGGACTAAACGGCCTTGATTATACATGTGCAACATTTAGGGAAACATATCTGGCAACAATCTTTCTCTGTGTCACTGTTCATTAATAATACTGTATTAGCAGATGACTGCATGTGGCTTAGCACATAACACAGTAAATGGATTTGAAAATCTCCAGGAGAGAGGATGCACAGCATAAATATAGCATTTCACTTTCACAAACACAGGACCTTTGAAACTCTGGCAATATTATAAAAATAAGAATGAAGCTCCATACTCACTTAAATAAAAATAATTTGACTTCAGGATTTACTGTACTGGTTAGAGGTACATCTGTACAACAATTCATGATAGTGCTTTGCAGAGTGGAATTAATCTACAATATTCTGCAGAGACCAAAAAACATTTTACATAAAGCTAGAGACATGCAGGAATATAGAGAAAATAGAGATACTACATTAATTAAGGTAAATACTGTAATATCCAATATGAAAATTTGAGTGGCTTACAACCATTCACAAAATTCTTCTTCTGGTCTAGATTATACTTTTAATTGAGGTATTGAGGTCGAGTGGCTAGACTTTTTAAGAATGAAGAAACTGCAGCTGTGGACTTCCTGTGGACTGATTGTTTAGGTACCTAAACATGGATTTGCAGAGTATCTTTAGGCAGACTTTTATGACAAGCTCAGCTGGCATTTTCATTTCATTTCTATGTAAGCAGCAGAATATAGTATAAAAGAACTACTTTACTGTAAAGGGTTATGCTTTTAAGCAGTAGCCTTCAAACCTTTTTAAATTCCAATCACCTTTCATACCCAAATCTGCTTCTGATGGTAGCTGGAAGGTAACTGATCCCATTTAACAATACTGCTAATCATAACATCACAGCACTATGGCCTCTGACATTTGAACCTCTTCTCGCAGCTTTTGTCTACCAAAAAGAATAGCCCCATCTTAAAAGATATTTTGAAAATAAGATAAGCAACAGCTTTCATCTTAACTCTGTCCACTTTTATTACTTCTTCAATTTACCACATACTTCATTTATTAACTTCAGGATACCATGGGCATACAAGCCTTAATGTGTAATAGTGCGTTAATACACTGGGCTCAGTATGAAGGAATAAAGCAGTCAAAATAAAGAAGCTTTCAATTTGAGGCATTAGGCTGCCAGCTTTGCTAGGAGTCTCCACTTTGTGGATAAGAAATGCTCTGGAATTGCAACCATTCCAAGGAAGTAAAAGAAGAGGACATGCCAGCAATCTCAGTGTGGTAACAGCACCAGTGCTACTGACCCAGAAAGAAAATGCTCCCCTGTGATGATGTTCTACCCCACATATCGAACACAAAAAGCAACAAAGCAACAGCCAATCAGTGCCACAGTAGATGCTGAAATCACAGTGACCGCACTGCCAGCAACACTAACCAAGAGCCCAAGGCCCACGCCAAGAATGATCTGGGCCAGCTGGACCATGCAGGTGAGAGCAGCACAGTCAATACCCTTTCCTCGCCCGAGCTCTCTGGCTTGGTCTCCATCCTGCAGCTTCAGGTTCTGCAAATAAACACAAAACACAACCCAGTGAAATAAGAACGCTGCTAACTGGCAGCTCTCAGCCAGTGCTTGCAGGCAGCACTCCTGTCACGACCCCCAGATGCAGCAAACAGGTCAATAGGTCCCTGTTTCCCATCTTGGTTTTTCTGCCAGTCCCTCAGAGGTTATATTCAGAGCCTTTACAAGTGATAATGAGCTTTCCAAGTTCCCCTCAAATTGTCCCATTTCTCTCACCAACCATGTTTCCCTCTGTCCTTTCTCTCAGGGGAAGGAAAGAAACTTGGTGAGAAAAATGTGGCTTTTTCTTGAAGTTCAGGTCTATTTGTGCTCTGACACAGGGAGCGAGTTTCACAGTACAGAATACCATGTTAAGAATACTTTAGCTCCAACTCTCACATGCTTAAAGGAGAGCCCCAAGGGATGTTAGGATAAGAAGAGCCCATACACGCACATCCCACACACAAACAGATCTGAATTGCTTGTCATGGAGCGCTGCGCTCTGAAGTCATGCTTCAAAGCTCAAAAAAACAGTTCATTACTAACATCTTAACATAATGCTGAAAAAAATATTTGAAAGCAAAGCCCTGAGCAGGAGTCTACATTACAGAAATCCATGATCAACTAGCGACTAGATCAACAACTATTCAAGTGATATACGTAGCAGAGCAACAGGCTTTATTTATAGTATATGAGCATCTCCTCCAGGAAAGAATTATTCTGGTTTAGTTTCGAAATTATTTGATAGTTTACATATTTATAGCTCTTCTTGCACAGGTTGTTGAATGTGTTGCAAGAGACAGAACTTCCGTGCTGTGTGGTAGGTGAGCTGCTGTCTCCTGGTATCCAAATGCTCCTGATCATTAGGATGCTTTTTGCTTTTCCCAAGACCTCATTACATTGCATTTGAGTTGTTATGCACAAAGTTCAAAAGTACTACAGAAAAACAGTCTCTTCCAAATCCAGTACACAAAACTGAATTTGGATCCTAGGGAACAGCAGCACACAAAGGAACTGAGAGGCCAGTATTTTAAAACCCAGCACATGATTTTGGTAGAATGTATACTGGTGGAAAATACTCTTTGTCTACTCTTTGTTTGGGAATAATATGGTCTAACAACGTCGTTTCATCTGAGGTATTTCAAACTTTAAATGCACTTTTTTTTTTTAATTATAACTATTTTGCTGGGCTCTGCCCAGTGTCCCCATGTGCCTGTAGTTCTAAGCGCAATCGTATGAATGTGCAAATGAATGCAATCTTGCACCTGGTGTTTCCCCTTTATTTTTTCTATCTTGGATATTATAGAAGGTTTGGGATAAACCTAATTTTGTTAATATCAGATCTAACACAGAACTATATATCATTTAACATCTGGCATAGTACCATACCTCAGATCTTACTTGGAAGAGAGCTAATTGTTTCTTCTTTGAAGATATTAGCCTATTAAAGTCCATGTACACTTCACTTCAGCATATTTTATTTCACTGCTGTCTTGGAACAGGTCTGAATCAGAGCTAGACTACGATTTGGCCTTTACTTCCTCTCTCTAAGATGACTGACCCAAGGTTCAGACTGATCTCACCCTAAACTGGGCTCAGTCCCTGTGCTTTGTTAAATCTTTTTAAAATCCTTCATCATGATTGTTCTCTGTTGGAAGGAACAGAGAAATAACTGAAGAATTAGGAATCAATTCTATGAAATATTTTATTACCTTGAAACATCCTAAAACTCAGGAGAATAATTAAAGAGCTTTCTCCTTCACCATTCCAATGACGATGCTTAGAAGTTGTACAGAACAGCAGGATGTATTCTCAAGGATTTAATCTAGCCCTGTGCTAGGCTCAGCTATATATTTTTTTTAATGTTTTGACTGTTCAGCATTTCCTTTATTAATTTCTTCCAATATCACTGGATATAATGATAACTTTTCCTAAATCTTCAAATTCTCCTTCTTTCCAGCTCTCTCACAAACTAAGAGACTTGAGACAACTTTTCCAGTGAAGAACTCAACACTTTACATGACATGAAGATCCTGTTGTGCTTAGTAACATGACATAAGGAACGCAGGTTCTTCCAGATTTTCGTTGGAAGCAGGATTTCATGCTGAGGAGGACCAAAAACCAACTCCAGACGTTAGAGAGATAACGAGAACATGGAACGGCTTCAACAAAGGGAACAAACATGTCTGAAAAGGGGTAAATACTTATTTTGAGGCATGAGGCTACAGGAAAGAAACCTCCCTCAGCTTGGGTAGGAGAAAAGGCCTTGATGGTCCCCTCATGCCCTAGGCTGGGGCAGTCCTTATACCTTCCTCTACAGTATGTCACTAGAGGCAGAGGAACAAACCACAGAACTGAGACAACCAAATACTCTGTTCCAACCAGGTACATTTTCTTAAAATATGGCCGTTCTAGTATAAGAAAGTACTATATTCTTGTAGGCATCTGATTTGATACTAAACTACATAAAATTGTTTGTACTTGAATTGTGTTCTTTTATTAGCAAACAGTTTTTGTAACACTTCGCAGTCAACTAAAATTTCCGTCATCCTTTACAGTGTGGTTATTAACTCCAGGGACTCAGAAGTCAAGCCCTCAGCTGATATGAACAGGTTAAGCCTCCCTGAAGTAACCCGAGTTTAGTGGCGTAATTCAATCTGAGCCCCAGCCCTCCCCTTTATTTTTAAAAGTAAATACATGCATGCACATGACTGTGTACAAAACAGTGGTGTGGTGGTTTTGATACCCAGGATGGCAGCACTTACAGCCCGAACTGGAGCCCTGTTGCCTGTGTACTGCCTGAACACATACTGGGATCAGCTGTTTCAGCTGTGATGATAAATAATTGTTTGTTTCAACACATGACTGAATTTGGAGAATTTGAAATGGGACCTTAGCAAAAAAAAGTAGTATATAGCTACAACACAGCTTATAATGTTAGTATGGTTAATTAAAGCCCTGAAACTCTCTCTGTCAGAAACTTTCTGTTCATAGCATCTGTGTCACCATAAGTAGTTTGAAATTAATACTAAAAATCTCTCCTCCAGTTCTGTCCAATTTTTCTCCCCAAACAGAGTTAAACAGACCTTTCCAGATATAAATTTACCCTTTCTTAGGCCTTGAACTCACCTCTTCTTCCCTGTGATACTCTGCAATGAGGTGGAATGGCACTGTGTACAGTGTGCTGGACATGACACCGAAGAGGGAGCATAGAGCCAGAGTGGAGTAGACATTGGGAAACAAGCCAATTAATCCAGTACCTAATCCAAAAAGCAGGTATCCAATGAAATAAAGTCCCTTTAGTCCTATGTATGGCAGAAGGGCTTTCTGCAGGTCTGAAAAAAAAAAAAAAAGGGAAAATGGTGATGAGACTTATAAGAGGTTTCCTTTTACAAGATACAATGAAGGGAAAAATCTTATTGATTTTGGCATGCGCTTCAAATTATTGTGGGTATGAACTTGCCGCAGAATACTTCTTCCTGACATTCCTCTCCCTGGGAATACTCTTATTCTAGCTTAAGCAAGTCCAGAGAAGAATTAGTTAAGAGGTATACTGTAAGAACTGCCCTTGCTAGCAACCCTGACAATTCACTGCTTGATTATAACACAAGCGTTTGACAATAACCTCTCACTGAGCTGAGAGGGGTGCTGCACAAATGCCTGTATTTAAGATCCAAAGGGGAAAAGATTTCCATCAGGCCTCTTTTAGATGCTGAATTCATCCCCCAAAATGCTACTAATTTGATTTTTTGGATAACAAGTAATTTTGGGTAAGAACTATGGTAAGAACTATGGTAAGATCTATCTGAGGAACTGGGCTAACCTTTTTACATGCGATTCTGCAGAGCAAGGTTCATGTTTTTGGCCAGAACTTCTACTGCATTGTGAAAGTTATTTTGTGAGGAAAGCAGACAGGAAGAAGCATTAGAGGGACCTTCTGAGAACCTACAGCTATGTGACTGCTACGTAAAGAGCAACTTAGAATGATGCTCATGGCATCCATTTTACTCCAGCATTTAACTTTAGGACAATTTTCAATGCTCAGGGTCAGTCCACATGTAGAGCAATGCCTTACTCCCAAAGTGATCCCACATCTTGAGGTCTGGTCAGAAATTGCTCACATGAAGAGACAGGTTTCTAACAACACTGAGAATGCAACATTTCAAAGTTTTAATGTGAAAAAACAGTTAATTGGGGATCACTCGGTTTCTTTGAAACAATTGCAAACACATTAAACACTGTTTCAAAGTACAGTGTTGGAGTAAATTGCTGGGTACTTACAAGAATAGAGTGATGAAGAAATTGCATTAATGCACAGTCCCCAACATCCAACTTCTACTCCTCTTTCATAGGCAAGGTAAAGCGTGGAGTTACGAGGCGCATAAGGACTTCCCTGGTATACAATCTGAAAGAGACCACAGAGATCACAGAAGGTAAAAATGTGCTGCATGTATATAATACCTCCTTATTAGGGGTACATGGGACCCCAACACAGGGTCTCATCCTCAGGCCATTCTTCTCACTCTACTCCTACTTTCTTGTCCTAGCCCCTCTCTCTCTCTCTCCTTTTTTTTTTTTTTTAATCTGCAATTGCTTTCTTTTTTTTCTGTTTTCTCTTTCAAGCTTACCCACACACACTCATTTTTCCACCCAGTCTCTCTGAGAGTCATTTTCTTATGCAGTTCCTTACCCAGGCAAGCAATTTTTTTTCTTTAAAACATATACTGCAGAAAATAAAAACTCCCTCTCACCTAGAGAGAAAAAAAAAAAGGCAAGGAAATATGGGATACTAGGTGGAAAGCACAGAAAAAAGGAACTGGCAGTGACAGGATTGGTGCTAGGACTCTGGAAGGAAGGAAGCAAAGGGGATCAAGTAAGGGAGCATCAATGGGAAAAGGCATACAGTTTCACTGCCTGGGAACAGCCAGGAAGAGAGGACTTGAGTATTGTGAAGGCAAATCACTGGCAGAAGGGACTCATCCAGGGAAGGGTTTAAAGAGATATGGCAGGGAGAGTCAAAATAATCAAGGGAACAAGAGCCTTGGGCTACAGAGCCAAGTAGCCCACTGAGTGTAAAATGCTGCAGAGGCTCAGGCCAGTGAGGCTATCGTGCTTCTACCTTTGGATGAATGGCCTTGCATGGGCTGGGGGACAAAGAGGGCAGGGCGTAGCTCCAAAATGGGGGGGGGGGAGGGTGGAGATCAAGCAACATCTGTGCTTCTTCAGTCAGGAAACCTGTCCATTTCTGAAGCCAGAGCAGAGAACAGATGTTTTTGGAACCACTCTGAGAGCTTCAATCTGAACAGTGAAATAGGTACAAATACCCTTACAAAAGCAGGAAGGTTTTCACCTGATACCCAAAAGAGTCCAGTTTAGAATGGGGGCTGGAGAGCAATCAGCTCCTGTACAAAACTCTTGCTTGGGCACTCCAGATATTACTGGCTCTACCACCACTGTCGTTTCTTCAAGTTTATAACACATTCCAATTTTTTTCCTGTGGAAAATGAAATGCTATGAGGAAAGAAAAGCAAAAGGCATTTATTCTTTTACCTGTCCCATAAAATCTGTGAAGAAGAGCATGTTGGACAGGAAAGCCATCCATCCAAAGAGGTGGCTCACGCACAGATTGCGATAGTGGGATGGCATGCTTAAAAGTGTCTTCAGGAGTGATTTAAGGGTCACCCGCCGCTGAGTCTGAAAACGAGTATTTTACAATTGTTAACAACAAACTATTTAACAATACTACTGTACTACTGCCCGGACGGCTAATAAAATAGCTGACAGCAAATGGAGAAGGCCTCATCATCTTTTAAATACCAAACTTCCTAAGTTTTCTATTTGTTTTTGCTAGAAAGGGTTGCTTGGTACTGAATGTCCTTCCATATATTTTCTATTTGTCAGAGCAATGCCTAATAAAGTCATCTGAAAGACTCACAGAGATTTTAGGAAAGCTGCGGTACATCACTAAGGATAAAAATACTTCCTGCTGTTACAAGCAATCAGTAGGATTCTTATTTACTTGTAGAATCAACTGAAAATTTTCTGCCAAAACAGATTCTCAGTAGAAAACTGGAGCGTCAAAAAAAAAAAAAAAAAAAAAAGAATTTCTTCATGAAGACAATCAGCTTTCCATTGAAAATTTGAAGTTACCATAGAAAAAAATTTCCTGAGAATTAAGAATACTGCAGTTCTGAGACCTGGCTCCCATTCCTTTTTATGTGTTAAGCTCCCTAGAAAGCATCACCTTTTCAGGTGCATCATTACCATGAGATCCACTACGTACCATCTACCCTGCCCCGTCAAGCACGGAGAGACTGATAGATCACAGGAGATGCAGCACCACCCAAAATCCTAGTGTCCAGAGAATGTGAGCCCCAGCACCTGAACACCTCGTCCCATGGGAGAAAGGGCTCGGCTCAAAATCAAATATTAGAGGTACTGGTTAATACAATTTCACTGATGGAAAAATTAAATTTCTTACTATCTTCAATACCCCACCTTATCTCCCTCCTCCTCAGCCTCAGCCCTGGACCCAAAGACTCTCTCCCAGTTTCTTTTCTAGTTACATTTATCATATCAGTTGTATGTTCAGTATGATGAGCTTGCATTTTTTAATATGGTAGGTGTGTTCACTGTCACACATTGGTGACATACAAGTCTTACCACTTTAAAGCTCCTGCATTTTAAAGCACCTCCTTTGCTTTTAAAGAAAGATTTTGTTGTTTTATCATTGAGTGATGGAACATTTCCAATTTTCTCTAGTAATGTTTGGTAGCAACAGTGTTAGGAGAGATGGTAAGGGGAGTTATACGGTCATTAGATACGGAAGAACCATAAAAGTTATGTTCATTACTGGAAAGCAGAATTTTACCTTAAATTTGCTGTAAGCTGATGATATTGTTTCCTGTCTTCGATGTTCTAGTTACTTTTCACAGTTCTGCTGTCCTTTGAACTAGGTTATGCTGCTAGCTGCTCTACGAATAACAACCATGTAAAAGGTTGGAAAAGACTTTGCTCCAGTAAGAGGTTTTTAATCCTTATAGGAATGCCAAAATGCAAGTTGCTGACTTTTACCTTGAGCTGCATATTGTCCAAATCCATCGGAATTTGTCTTGGCATCACTGTCACTTTTAACGGCATTTAAATAAGGCAAGCTTTCTATTATACTACAGTAACACAAAAAACCCCAACCAAAACACATTAACTCATCAGTCAAACCTAATTAACTCATTATTTCAAGGATAATTACTATTATTTGATCTAGCATATATAATTTGTTCAACTCTCCCACATTGTTCTTTAAAACAGCCTTTCCAATCAAGGTATTAACAAAGGGTCAGAGAGGGAACTAGAGAGAACACTACCGTAATTACAAATGATCAGTTGAGAACCAGCCAGAAATGGTTGTTTTCTATTCAGATATTTTAAAAAGTGGAAATGGAAACACAAATGTTTAATGCATATATTCAATACATACCAACACACAAATCCCACACTAATATTTCTAAACAAACAGCTGAAGGCTCTTAAATCGAGCTCAGGCCTCTGTTTCAGTGACTTACCCTCAATAGCCCAGAATACCCAGCCATTTTCTCTATAATCACTGTAACTCAAGGCCTAAGGAAGATTCATAGGGATACATGGGAATCAATATGACTTATGTTTTATGGCAGCAGGACCTGAGTAATTTGGCACTAAATTAAAGAAAAAAAGTTAGAATCACTTTGGATGCCTATTCCTACTGTAACAAGTCAAATCTCATTAAATAACTATGGGGACTATTAGCATGCAGGAGTATAGTCCTTAATTCAAAAGAAACAGGACCCTGAAGCCTGCAGCAAAAAAGAGAAAAAGAAAAGCAGAAAGCCAAATCATTTTTTCAAGGAAGCAATTATAGCAATGAATAAACTCAGAAAACATGCGCTACATGAGACAGACCATTTCTGCACTGAGAGAGTGTCTAGAATTTATCCAAGCCCAGGCACATCAAAGAAACATTAGATGAATCAAGGCACTCAGCCTCTGAAAGACTGTCTAGCTAACTACTTAGAAAGGAGGGCAATGGGACAAGCTGGAACCGAGCGGACAGCAGAGCTTTACACGGGGTGTCAGATGTTCCTGATTCAGTGGGAATAGCTCTTGCAAAGTAACAGATTACTCCGTTCCATAGTCTGCTTCCCTTGTTTTCACTGGATCTGCTTTCTCTTCCTAGTTTACCTTCCTTTCCTTTAGAGTCTCTGTTGGCCAAACAGTGCCACGGCATTCAGCACCTCTGGCAATCAGGAAGATGCTCAGAGTGAACAGTGCTGGCAAGGGCTGCTATCTGTTGTGGCTGGCCTAAGGTGAGGACACGGGGGAAGCGCTGCAGCGTGCTAGAGATATTCTGCTGACAAACTGTTGCTTTGCTGCCTGCCTCACATTGAATTTGCCTGCCTTTCTCATTAGGCGGTGTTCATCTTTTATTCCACCTGTGTGTACTACCTGGTGTAATAATATCATCGTTTTGGTCAGGAATACTAAGTGCTAGTAGAATGGAAATGATAAAGAGTAAAAGATAACAACTCTCTTTTATTTGTAGCTTAAACATGAGTTTAGGTTCCTAATTTTTGACCATCTGCACATCTCAATATTTTTCTAGCTGATTTCCCAAGACTTATTTCAGGGATACACATACATAATGCTAAGAGATCAAAAGTAAATTTAAAACAAGAGGCAACTGTTTTCTTATTTATTGTTATACTAGGAACCAAACGTATATTACAAGCCTTTGCTTACCTAGGACACCATGAAAGCGCAGCCAGGATTCCTAGCACTGCAAATCATCAACAAAACAGTAAACACCACTATCTGTTGCTAATGCTATTCTAGAAATGTGATCTCCAGGTATTTTTCAGGCAGATTCTCCTTTTCCTGGTTGCGTTGGACTGAAACAACACCTCACGAAAATATAGCAATGAATAAATGCCAGTGATGACTTGCAAGCGCTCACTACTCCCTCCCACTTGAAAGTTCTCCCAAAGACACAGCTACAACAACAGTTTAAAAGAAAACCAAAGCCCTGGAAGTGAGGTAGTGTTGTTGTAAAACTGAATAGCAGTTTTAACTGAATTAGCATTGCCAACAGGTACTTGCTGAAACGTTGAGTAGCAGTGTAACTGGAACATTTAACAGAGCAGAGAACATTTCATATATACTACATACGCTACGCTACACTACACAACACTACAGGTGTTGTTGACTTCAGCGAAAGCTACAAATTTATATCAAAGATTAATGGTATCTAGTTCTTGTCCACAGTATGTTGTGGATTCTATAGAGATTAAAGGACACATTATATCCTCTTGAGGAAATACACATGAGAAGAACATGAGGAGATTGATACAGAGCAGAAACTCCAATTTGGTTCTCCCTCATGCCTGCAAAATGTTCAAAGCCTAGTCTGTCTCTGTCCCTTCTTTGAAAGGGCTGTATAAATAATGAAATAGAGAGTAGGCCAAAGAGAGGCTGGCTCTGTATCTTGGTGGAGGACTTTTTCTCAGAAAGGGCTCCACTTCAAATAGTCAGCATTAGGTAATTAAAAAAGGGTAACTGATGGTCTCCAAGGATGAAATGATATGGGTTACAAAATCATCTCTGCACTTACCTCTGTATGTGATGGGCCAGAGGATTTCGCTGGTTGAGGTGCAGTCTTTATTTCAGTATATGGTGAATTTAAGTAACCGTTCTTGATTTTCTCTATGGAGTTATACTGACAGGGTTCATCCACTTCCAACAAGAACTTGGTCTCTTCAGTGTCATATCTGAGAGGGACTTCAGGGATACTGCACAAGTGTACAGTAAGGCAGATTAGGAAAACTAAGGCTGAGAAGAAGAACATCACCTGGAATTCCGATAACAACTGATGTCCCAGTACGGTCTCACTCCAGTCCATAGCACCTGTCAGGTAACCCAGGGCTCCTCCCAAACCTACAGAGGCAGGGGGAAAAAAAAGAAAAAAAAAAGAAAAAAAAGAAAAAAAATTTACTGGCATTTATAAAATAAATGAACAATACACAATATGCTCAACACGTGATCTCCTCTAGAAATGACTGAATCATCACCCTTCAGATATCAGTATATGTGGGAAGAATCAAAAGAAATTAGAACACTGCACTAATCATACATGTGAACAGTTACCAAACACATCTTGAAAAACCACCCCAGCTCTGGCAGACAAAGCTTTCCATGAAATGGCTGAATATACAGCAACATGGGTCTCCATCCCTTTTCTAGCAAACATTCTCTGAGCCTGATTCAGAAACATTTCTCTGAGGTTTTCTTCTCTCTGAAGCAATGCCTAACACAAAACAAAACTTCATAGCAATTTGTTTTTAGTGCACCATGAATATAAAATACTCCACAGAACAGAATAAATAGAATTTTTGTATTGTATTAAGGCTATCTGTACTTTAGACCTTGTAAAACATATTTTATACAGCTGAATACAAACAGAAATACTGCCTCCATGTGAAATTTCCAAAAAGGAAATAAAATCAAAAGCATTTCTTTGTTTCATCACAATCCAAGTACCTCATCTCTAGAAAAAGAAAAAAAGAGCACATAGAAATGTGAATTTCCTTTTACTGATTTTCATCCTCTTGGGAAACAAATAAAAAACAAAATCAGAGTAAAAGTAAAATGAGAACACTATCTTGCCTCTTGAAGTTAATAAAATCAGAATTCAACTTTTTAATACAATTTTTTTTTGTTATTGGTGCACACACTGTTTCAGTAGCCCAGGAAAATGTGATTATGTACAGTATAGAGCTTTGGTACTGGAGGCAGCTTTGTACAGTCCTGACACCTTGTTAATCAGGTGGTTCTGCTGGATGTGGAAGTCAACTAACATAGAAGAGTTTGAAGGAACTGCAATTATTTCTACTCTTCTGCCTAGGAGAACCGAGACAACGTATGGTAGAACCAGTCTGTCTAACAAAAAAGAAATGGAGGTAACAGGACCTTTGCCTGACCTAATAACCATGTGACTGTACTTTCATTCTGGCATTTCTGTATTTCTTTCCCTTTTGGGTCTCGTTATGGCCTTCCTTCACCATGTTCCACTCAATTTTAGAGAGACTATATCCTTGCTTGTTCTAATGAAAACCAACGAAGCTGGTAATACCTTCTTGAAGAACACCACCACTACATTTTTTTGCTCAGTGATGAATGTTTTATATTTGATATCTTCTTTATATACTCTTTTGATAAAAAGTAATGATAGGGAATGCACAGTCTGAGCATCGGACATTGGATATATGCAGTATTTCTTTTGCTTTTCTCAGTGATCTTAAGTCCTTAACTGCAAAATACCTGGATTCATGTTTGAACCTTAAAAATGATGAAGATAAATTGAAGAGCAAAATCTTGGGGAAATTTAGTCTAAAAAGAAGGAACTAAGCAGGAAGCTGAAACAACTCAGTATGTAAAACAAGCTAGAAAAGAGAGGCAAACGGAAAGATGCTTTCTGTGTCTACTCTGGATAGTACAAGGAGCAAAGAATCTAAGTTGTAGGGAATGGATATGAAGGTTAGATTTTAGGGAAAACTGTCGTAACAACAAGGCCAGTGAAGCGCCGGAATAGACTGCCTTATGGGGGCTGGAGAATCTCTATCATTGGAGGATTTTAAGAACAGGGAAAGTACCCATCAGGAAGGGTTTACATACAGATGATCTTGCACAAGGTGCTGGACCAAGTAACGGCAACATTTCAGAACACGTATAAGCGCAATCAAATGAAGCAAGAGGCTGGACTGAACTCCTCAATGTTGTTTTGTGGAAGTCATGAAGCTATGAATTTTACACAGGGCCTCTATCTCTGTACAAGAAACCAGCATATATTGAAGCACTGCTGATGAATGAAAACCAACTACACAGCTTTGTGCATCTCTTGCTCTGGGTCACATACTGAGTCAAAATGTTGTTTATTTTTAACCTTCTATGACAAGGAAACAAGTTGCATTCCTTAATTTTTGCTTCACCAAAAACTTACACGAAATCACAAGCTGAATAAACACTTTACCTTCTAAAACAATTAATTGCTCTTAATTTAACCATGGGTCTGCTGCTGTAAACATTTATGCCTGCAGCCGTATGCAGCAGAATCCCTGCAGCAACACTCACAAGCTGCTGTTCTTTGGAGCAGTGAAAACCCAGCAACAAAAGACTCGTGACTGAAGCGCAGGATCAGATGATCAGTTCATTCAAGATTAGAAACACAGTCAGAATAAAATCCATACAGTTGCCTTCCCCTTCCTCCAGAGGTAGGAAGGAAAAGAAACAATCTGAGTACCTGTAAGGAGGGCATGGTAATGCAGACCCTTCTCTTTTTCCTGGTGAGAGCAGACATCAAATAAATATGCCTTGATGGGGCCATCGATAAAGTCAGCTGCAAAATCAAAAAGCACCACTCCAAGCATGGTAGTGACTATTGCCCACGTCTGCTGCTTGTCTCTCTCAGTGATGAAAGCTACAATAAGAAAAAACAAACTCATTCTGACAACTTTCACCTCCCTTACAAGAATTTTTCTCTACACAACAGTGCCATGTTCTACAAAAATCACATTTTATCTTTCCTGGTACATCCAAATATAAAGACTTCTCAGCTACCTACGGGGGAGCAGTGACACAAGAGCTGGTTCCACCAGCACCAGCTGACATCCAAGAAGCAACACAGCTGAGTTTGTGCAGGGCTGAGCTGCGCTATGTTGACTTACTGCCTTGGGTCAGCACAAGCTCAGGGTACTCCGAGCTCCACAGTCAAGAGCATCCCTAACTTTTCCTTTTCTTTCCGTTACACCTGCATTGCAGGCTCTGGTAGCCTCAATCACATGTTTCATATCACTTTTTAATTTTATGTTGTTTGTCCCATCCTTCCATTATTTTAGATGATCACGAATTGACTATAGCATCTCTTTTTGGGCACACAGATACCAACATATACAACATGGATGATTCCCAGGAACAGAGGATAAATGAATCTATAAATTATAGACACACTCACCCCCCCACCGTCAAGTCACAATGACAACAACTTTCCATCAAGACTTTGAGAAAGTTGCATCTCAAACTGCATCTAGTACAACAGCATCTAGGGATGTCACTCCTATTTGATTTTGCACATTCTTATCACTACACAGTTTGCAGGGAGTTGCTTATTTCTATTATTTACGAACACAGCACGTTCCTGAGTCAAGTCAGTGCTGCAATAATTATAGTTACATATTTTGAATGTTAACACATCTCAAATATGGATTAATACATATTCAGTTTGGACGTGTACTGTATCATACAAGCAACATCTACTGTTAAATTTAATACGACACATTTTAGTTCTTAAAACCCTCTCTGAGTCCAAGCAGTGCTTTACTTTTATGAACTGGTGGGTGATCACATCAACATACAGTATACGGTAACCACATGCACAAATTACGGAACAGTCAGTACATAACAGGCAGTATCAAGACTGAACTGGCATAAAGATTGTACTGTTCCTCAGCTCCTCTGATGCAGCTAAAAAATGCAATACCCATTTTTAACAGGGAAAAATCAGAATCATTCTGATTCAGAAGGCTAGAATGAGTTTTTTTCTGTCAGCACAGCACATGCCCCTCACTCACCTGAGATCATCACGTCCCCATTGAGGTACAAAGCCATGCCTAACAGCATTATGATGCCCAGACCCAGAATGTAAGGTCGCCTCTTGCCCCAGCTAGAGGTGCAGTGATCACTGGCTGAACCTACCACGGGCTGCAGCACGAAGCCCAAGATAGGGCTGATGAGCCACACCAGGCTGTAGAGGTTCTTGGGCAGCCCTACAGTGAGCAGCACCGGCGTGACGAAGGCGGCCTCCACGGCGTAGCAGAACTCCCGGCCAAACATTGCCATGCTGTGCATGACCAGCCTTCCTGTCCCTTGCTTGCTTGGCTCCACTACTCCAGTCCTCACCGCAGACTGCGGCACAGCCTCCTCCTCTTCCCTGGTGTTGTCCGCGTCGGCCTTGGCCACCTCAGAAGGGGGTGGAAGAGCCCCATGGAAACTCTCCTTTGTTAAGGTCATCGCTCTGGCTAAGTCCAGCACGCTGGCCAGCTGGTAGAGAAGTTAGTGCTGCCTGCTCTGGCTGACATGGAGCCCAGATCATATGCCAGGGGAAATCGGTCTGCGCTGGGGGAGGGACTCGCATACTTTCATGGCTCTGCGATCACAAGTTATGAAAGGAAGGGGGCAGGGAAGCATGTGTTAGCATTCGCAGATCTGCCCTCTTGGGCGTCTGCAAGGCTCTCAGCTACCCATGACTAAATAGTGATTGCTGAAATGGGAAACATGCAAATTCAGGGTACGTACACACCAGGTGGGTGAGGCGCAGGAGTAGCTGGACACAAGCTATTCTGCTCGTTTCTCTGAGATAACGATGATGCCCAGAATCTAAAGCCCTCCTCTGTCCGTTCAGCAAACGGCCTGAGCACCAGACAGTGTGCCGATTTCCTGTTAATCAGAAAGGATTAAAAAAAAGCAAAACAAAAAAAAAATCTAGAATCATATATTCAGCAAAAGAGTTCAATGCACTTTATGAAGATAAGTAAGTTAACTTACCTATTGCCCTAGAGTGTTAGTGACAGATAAAAAAGCTTGACAAAAGTCTGTCAAAAGGCAACTGGTGAATATTTATTTCGTGCTGGTTGTGTGCCACCCTCAATGCAACTGATTATTTGCTTCGTTTCTGAAAAAACAAAAGGGTGTCAGGATCACGTCATCTTTTGTAAACAGTCTTACCTGTCACTTTTAAAAAGCAGTATTTTTGGCAAGAAAATTGAAGGCTTTAACAGAAATCTGTAGTGACATACCAAAATCATACCTTTCAGGTCAGCCATTCGAGTAAGGCAGCTAATCCAATCTACGCTGAAGTTAACAGGAGTTTTAAAACCGGCCTCAGTGGTCGTAGGGTCAAAACCCAGAGGCACTGTAGATTACACCTCACCATGTTGATTGTTCTCTGATGCAATCAGATACATCTTGAGACAGAGAAAACTGTCATATTGCATTGGTATGTAACATTCAGTAACTCATTAGAGTAGTTATCAGCTAGAAATACCTTTTGCTAATTATTTATCTAATTTGTTAGGACCCACTAGATAATTCTAGCTCCCATGCAGGTGTTCAGGAGTAACATGTAAAAGGGTTTTTTTTTTGTAGTAATAAGGCTGACACTTTGGTGTGACATAAGTCAAATATGTATATCTCAGCTTTGTAAGTTTTTGTAAGTAACTAATATTAAGCAAAGCAAACACTGTGAAATAAGAATTAAGCAAACCCTTTGTAACATAATTCCTGTCATATATGACTAAAGAAAACTGTATTAAGGCCACATAGTTATTGCTTTCTAAAAACATAATTATTTTTGAGTTGAAGGAACAAAGGCAGTTTAAAATAACTTAACTGTAAAGGAAAGGACAACCAGCATGGAATAACCCTTGTTTAAAACTTCTGCAGCTAAGCTTCCTTACCACTCCTCCAAAAAGAGGAGAAAGGATAAATTCTTGGCAGCTATTTTACAACAACAAATTTTACCCTGAAAAATGCAGTCAGGCTCTCAAATAGAACCATCATTAACAACTCTATAGCAGAGCATAAGGAAACAGCATTATTTGGACCACTGTTTTGGCATGACAATGCAAATGAATCAGTATGATAGAGATAAAAAAACCCTTCAAATCTACAAACAACACAGTCACCCATTTATGAAGCATAAAACTGTATTTTATGAAAGGTATTGCCTTCAGGTAATTACAAAATATATTACAATGCAATAGTGCAACTAAGAATTAAAAGAAACAAACATTTCACAGGATATGCTATTTAAAAAAACATTATGAGCATTTACATCTGCTTAGGTAACAGTGTAGCTCTTCAGAACACAATTTCAATAACATTCTAGACTTATTAGGAACACAGTCTGTGTACTCCAGTGCAAGCCAACCAGGTATACAGGTACTTAACTCCCACTGTTTCCAATTACATTTAAAACTTCATTCATTTAAAAGCAATACCATACCAACATTTATTTGTCATGTAATTCAGTTTTAATGCGTTAAAATCTTACTGCATCAGCCTGAAATTCTTCTGATTTGCATAGCTACAGATTATAAATTAGCTTTTGGTTTACTGAATTCTATTACTTTATCAGAATGAAGCTTAGCAATCTCTTGCTTAGTAAATCCATATTCTAGAAGGATCTCTTCTGTGTGTTCTCCTATAAAAGGATCTCTTGCAAAAGATGGAACAGCAGGGGTCCGTGAAAGAACAGGAGCAGGTCTAGGACTTATCTCTTCCTGATCATTTTTGATAAAAGAACCTCTTTGTTTGTTATGCTGATGCGATGCAGCATCATCAAAGGATAAAACAGGGGTCACACAGGCATCAGTGCCATCAAATATGCTGCACCATTCAGTTTGTGTCTTCTGTGCAAATATGGATGCAAACATTTTCTTCATTTTGGGCCAGTCCGAGAAACTCAACTGACTAGGAAGTTTATTTGAATCTAGTCCAAGACCTGAAAAGAAAAAAGTAAAATTTAACAACAGCATAGCTTCGATAAACTAACGGGCTGCCCATAACTAAATAAGTTTCTCAAGAAACTAGTATTTTGCAGGCAGCCATTCTGCACAACATACTAAGAGTCACTTTAAACCTCATTACGATATGATGAAGGAAACGTGGAGAGGCAAGAAGAATGCCATGCTCTGTTATTTGCTCTTAAACTAAACTGCATCAGCTATGGCCTTTTAAGTAAGTATATACAATAAACACTTGTTCGCATAAACATCTTGTAAGAGCAGCAGCTGCCTAGAAAGAACATTTTGCCCTGAGAACATTTTCTGTAATAGGTATTGTATTACCTATCTGGCAGAAGCAACACATTTAGCACCAGCTGCTACAAACATCCGTTGAACAGGTCCAGGGCTACTGCAATATACTTAAGTCACAAAAGCCAGTAAATCTGCCTTACTTGGACATTCAGCAAGCTACAGTATTTGGAGCCCAACGCAATCAGATATTTCCACGCTAGAGAGGATAAGACAGTGTGGACATACTCCGGCTAGATGTGAACAAGGTAGCGTGGCTGCAGCTGCCTGCAGGCCAAGTGCAGTTGCCCAGAGACTGCTGCTCTCACCTCTCAGCATACTGCCTGGCTCAAACCGTCCTCCTGCTCCCCTTTGGGATCACTGAAACTCATAGCCCTTACACTCACTGACCGCTTACGAACTGTGCTTCCCAGATCAGACTTATGGACCAGCAGGTACACAGTACAGCTCTTCTCCACCTCTTACTCTGGAGTCATCTCGCTCCTGTGCGGCCAGTTTCCCAGGTCTGTTTCTGTTCCCTTCTCATGGATTCTGCTCTCTGAACTCCTCCGTTCTCCTACTTTAATTTCTCCTATGTTTGGAAACAGATCTGCTCTTTTACAGTCTTCAGCCTCCTTTGTCAGGGACTACTTTGGCACTCTGTGGATGACCACCACCACGCATGAACATTTGTTCAGTTGCCTCCTCAGGGAGCGCAGGCTTGGAAAAATGGGTGTCTTGTAGGTCCCACAACCACTCCAGCCAGCTATCTAGGAGTGGATTACTCTGGACCCTACCACAGGCATCTAGGAGAGGCACAAATTGTTAACATTTCTTGTAATATTTACCTCAAAAAGAAGATGAGAGACAAAAAATGGAAAAGGCAATCAAACCTCATGTTCAAAATGGAGGTACTACACACACAGGTGCAGAATCTATAATATCAAATAGAATTCCTAAGTGGTTTAATGAAGGCTGTCCAAACGGTCACAACTGTAGCAGCTTGAAAGAAGCAGGAAGAAAAAACAGAAAAAGCAGGGATGGGAAACATATACATCTGAAAAACTGAGAAGGGTATGAGAACAGCTATCATCAATCATAATGCTTAACAAACCAACCTAGAATGGGAACTTTTGAGAAAAAAAGAGCTCTGTGCAAAATGCAGAGAAAATGTAGAGCTCTGCAAACACTTAATTTTTAACCTCCTTTCTTGTATCTGTTGCAATGACTGCTATCAGACTGATGGCTGGACTTCCAGTTTTTATAACAGGCTTGGCTACCACATGCCTGTTTGCATGTAGAATTTGCACAAACTCCTCTCATCTTCAGCTGCAGAAAGGCAGAAACAGCTTTCTATATCTTTTGCTATTTCCACAGTTTCCTCATCACTGAAAGGGGCAGAAAGATAACTACCAAAACATACAGGGGAGAAGTAAGATAATGAATGCCCTTTCTTCCACTCTTTAAGTTCATTCTTTTTCCTGATAATCTCTACTATATGTCCTTGGGGCTCAGTCTCTCCCAAATTATAAAGTTACCATAACATTTAATGGGTTTCAGTGTTCCTCGGTGAGACTCTAAATAGTACACTTGAAAATGAATATACTCTTTTAAATCTTACTTTGGTATTGCGAAGAAAAATATCACATAGGCTCAAATACAGTCTTCAAATACAGACTCAAATACAGCCAGGCAATAGTTCATATTTAGAAGAAAATCAACACAGCCAAAGGCAGAATAAACAGTTTCACATTTTATTAGAGGTTCCTAAGGATATCAAATTACGTACCACTAAAAGGTAAGCGTTATTCCTTACTTAGTTACCAAGTAACAGGTACCTTAAATCTCTAAGCTTAAAATCTGCTCTTCATAGCGATTCATACCATCCTAAGTAAAGATTAATTGAAGATTACTCATATTGGTTCAGCATCCGTAATTAAATTGAAGCCACTGATACTCACAGAATGAATTTGATTAAACTTCACTCAAAGTATGTTATTAAAGATGAATAGTGCTAGACAGTCTACTTAAAAACTAGGAGATGAGACAAATTTACATTTTACAACAAGTAAAGCTAAGTAATAACATACTATCTGTAATTCTGTCTCAATGCACAAAATCTCACCACCTGGAAACACTTGTCTGATAAGCATTGATTTGCTTATTAATTGCGCTTTGGCTTCTAGGAGGCAGACTATCATGAATATAACTCTATCATTATCCCATTACACAATTATAGTTGAAGATCATGCCAGATGGAAAGCTGGCTACATGCTCTAGTAAAATAGAACGATATGCGGAATTTAATATTACGTGCTCTTTTTCCACTGACCACTGAAGACTTCAACTTTTAAATAGTATGAACTCACAGCATTTAAGCACTGAAGCTTCTCATTTTCTACCTTGTGCTAAACATTTGTGGTGCAGACAAACAGAATCACAGCAGGAGCAACTGAGTCAACAGGGAAACAATTACACAGCACAGAATTGCTCAGCAGACCACAGAATGACATATTTCACCAATATAATCAAAAGTAAAATATCTTTTACATAGAGTATCTGGTACAGCAATCAAGACCTGTTTCCAAGTTTTTCTTGTTCAAATTTTAATCTAGGGATTTTTCTTTAGAAAAGGCCAACAATTTACCCCACTACAGCTTTGAAATAGTGTTTTTTGAGGAAAAAAAAAAAAAAGAAGTCTCCCTTGTTGCATTAATAAATCAATTGCAGATATCTCTCTCAATATAGCTATAGCATACAAATAACAAATCTCTATTCCTGTAGAACTACTTAGATGAACTGCAGTGCAATTAGGCACCTATTTCAAGAGAGAAGACAGTAAAATTCAAAAGATAAATCAGCAATGTTGATTTGATAAAACAGAAATCAGCAGTTTCGATGCGTTTCAGCTACAATATTTTAACAGGATATTTAGGACCCCTAGAGGGATTTTGTTTGGGTCTACCCTGATGATTTTCTTTTGAAAGCTATATGCTCATAGCACAGTAGTTTTTAAATTATGTTGCCATGACATGACAACAGAATCATCTAACTATGGGTTTCCTTAATTTTGGCCCAAATCACAGCCATAAAAATGTATCCCATTGCTCTACATAAATACAATTCGTTCTCACAGGGAATTAAATTTTAGAATACTCCCAAACAGCAGTGAATTTTCATTAAAGCAACTATGTATTGTTTTTCCTCCCCTCCCAAAGTTTCTGGAAAAAAAAAAATATATATATATATATTTTAAAAGTGATGGTTCATCAAAAGGGTGATTAGAACCAGACTGCTTACAGCGCAGCACTACAAATGCATCCATAGCTATACTTTAAGTTTGCATAGTAATTACCACAACTGTAAATGTTTCAGTGCAGCAAGAACCTGGGACTCTGGACTTTTAGTACAAAGTTTGAGGCCTACCGTGATAAATAAATTCAAATAAAATTATGTGCAACTGAGGATCTCTAATGAGGAAACCATTCTTCTACCTTATGCATTTCCTAATAAAAAAGTTGTATCATATACAGTATACTAATATATTTTAAATAAAATACACGATATTTCATAATCACAAATTGACAGCCATGTGGAAATCCTTCACAATGATGTAAACTATGTTTTTTCAAGAACTTTCTAAATCTTTTTTCCTTCTTTTTAAATAGAAATCATACTATGTTGTAAAAGGAGTATCAAATTTATGTTCAGAGCTTTAGTGACTGTTTCTGCTTTTCATATCAGCGTAAGTTTATATTAAGTTCATCTTACGTAACCGAGTTTACACCACATGATGATGCAGAATCACACCTTTACCTTCTCCCCGACATGTGAAATTACCAACTTCTGCATGTTTCTTTTAGCCTGGCCACGGAATAACTAAGCAATTATTACTAAAAATCAAGAGAAACTTGCAGAAGCAGCACCAGTTAGAAGACATTCTGTCTCTTTTATCAAAATACTGAGACTTAGCCTCAGTAACATATTTCTTTCATCAGATTTCTTGTAAGATGTAAGGTTTTTCATTGTTTGTTGGCTGACTTTACTAGTAACAAAATTAATGTAAGCAAGAGGATTACAGCATGTTTGTGAACAGCAAATAGTCAATAACGAGCCCAGAGTATAATTCCCAATATTTGAGCTGTTAGGGCAATTTACCTTATCTATTTTATAAAGCTTCAGTTTCTCTCATAATTAAGGTCTTAAAAACTCGTGAATTTGTGGTAAGCAGAAATTTCATTCCACCTGGCGAGCACAATCACAGAATCACAGAATGGTTTAGGTTGGAAGGGACCTCTGGAGATCATCTAGTCCAACCTCCCTGCTCAAGCAGGGTCTCCTAGAGCATATTGCCCAGGATCACATCCAGACGGGTTCTGAAGATCTCCAGCGAAGGAGACTCCACTACCTCTCTGGGCAACCTGCTCCAATGCTTTGTCACCCTCACAGGAAAGAAGTTTTTTCTCAGGTTCAGGGGGAACTTCCTGTGGTTCAGTTTCTGCCCATTGCCTCTTGTCCTGTTGCTGGGCACCACGGAGAAGAGGCTGGCCTCATCCTCTTGACACTCCCCCTTCAGATACTTGTACACATTTATGAGATCGCCTCTCAATCTTCTCTTCCCCAGGCTGAACAGGCCCAGCTCTTGCAGCCTTTCTTCCTAGGAGAGGTGCTCCAGCCCTCTAATCATCTTTGTAGCCCTCCGCTGGACTCCCTCTAGGAGTGCCATGTCTCTCTTGTCCTGGGGAGCCCAGAACTGGACACAGTACTCCAGGTGAGGCCTCCCCAGGGCTGAGTAGAGGGGGCAGGATCACCTCCCTCCACCTGCTGGCAACACTCTGCCTAATGCACCCCAGGAGACCATTGGCCTTCTTGGCCACAAGGGCACACTGCTGGCTCATGTTTAACTTGTTGTCCACCAGCACTCCCAGGTCCTTCTCTGCAGAGCTACTTTCCAGCAGGTCAACCCCCAGCCTGTCCTGGTGCATGGGATTATTCCTGCCTAGGTGCAGGACCTTGCACCTGCCTTTGTGGAACTTCATGAGGTTCCTCTCCACCCAGCTCTCCAGCCTGTCCAGGTCCCTCTGAATGGCAGCACAGTCTTCTGGTGTGTTAGCCTCTCCCCCCAGATCCATAAAGCCAACAATTTTCTCAAAATTAAGATGCAGTATTTTCTTAAACTTAACACTTTTTGTTCTGTAATCCCCTTAAGAACTTTTCTCTCTATTTTATTACTTGCACTCTCACCTAGCACTGGGTTCCTAATTCTACAGGGAAACACTGAAGTGAAGCAAAAGCAAAAGGAAATTAGTTTCACGCCTGCTAATCAGAGTTTTGTGCGCCGCTTACAACTGTTTCAGAAATCATGTTCCTTTTTCACATCTGCAGTCTTTAAATCTCTGTCCATTACTTCTGTAACACCCACAGCCTTGTATTCTCATTATACAGGAGTGGCAGAAGTAATACATTCTCTGAATATGAACAGCTGGACATAAAGTAAATTCTGAATATATTTTATCTGGAACAGCACCAAGTTGTTCACTAACAGAATTGACCAGAAGTACGGAAAAAAAGTATGAAATAAAATAATGGAAATTGTAACTGGAACACAGCATTTTTAAAACTACTTCAAAGCAGGGAATTAATGCCTTGAACAGACCACTCAGTCTAAGTCAAAGTTTCTCGGGTTTGTGGAAGAGCAATACAGTTCTCACAAGCAGCTTTTTTTCCCCCCTATAACATTCAAAGGCTTATATTCTGAACTGGATTTCTGCAATGGATATCCCTGAAAGGGAAAAGATCTCTTAGGTACAAGAAGAATCAGCTGTTCTAGTTCAGTACGCTGCTGCTTCAGAAGCTTACCACCAGAACTACTGAAGGGGATAATTATTTCCTGTGTGAAAATCTGAACAATTCACAATGTGCACTTAAAATACAGTGAAGAAAGACCATTCATTTCATATGTAGCGTTGTGAAAAAAAATCTTGAGTTTATAGTCAGAAGCCTTCAATAACATTACTTTACAAAATAAAGAAAAATTATCGACTGGGAACAAAAATTGTGATACAATTAAAGGTAAAAAGCAGTTTTTACTTAGAAGACTGTAGTCTGTATGTTGAATTTTTGAAACACGACTGAAGCTGACAGACACACAGCCACAACTGTGATTACACTTGTCTTTCTACATACATGCAAATACACTGGTCTTTTACCGTGTGAAAAAACATTTCTGAAACTTCAGCTGTTAAAAATCAAGCCATTTCTGAGTGCTTTAAGCGTAGGAAATATTTTCAAACATGAAAGTAACGTTGCCAAGTGTGGGCACCCCAGTATAGCTTGATGGATTCATAGTTGCCGTTCTGATTTTATGCTCTAAATTTATGAGACCACCAAGAAGGAAACAGAATTTCAACATTTTCCTCAGTAAAGAGATACTTACATGAGACAGAGACCAGTGATTGTATTATTTTGTCTGAATACTGGATTCAACCATCTTATGGTATCCTCCTAGACAGATTGGCTGGCTGACTGGAAAAGTCCTGAGTCTTTGCACTGTGGCCCTGCAACAGTGATCAATACAGGAAGGCTGGGGCATCTAGGAAAGGTTCGCTGAGAAAGAAGGGCAAAAAGCCTGAGCCCAGACTCCATTACGGAAGGTGTTTTCTTCCTGAATAAATATAGATTCTACCCCACTCTTGTAGCTTAAAAGCAAGTGCTATTCAGCTTAATCTCCAGAGAAGCATACAGTACTGCAGCCATGAACTTTAGGCCAAATATATGAGTATTTGAATAAGTAGATTTATTCTTTTTTTTTCCCTTTGTATTTAATAAGGGCATTCTGCCTGAAGAAGTGGTACTGGAATTCCAAATTCCCTAACTTTCAGAGCAAAAGTTTACATTTTACTTTGAAACAGTTTTATATTCAATTATTTTGTTCTCCAGCTCTATTTACTGCAAGTAAAAAACCCCAGGGGATTAGATGAGAATAAAATTTCAAAGAATCAGGACTGTGGAAAAAACAACTACACTCTCTTTTTAAAGGAGTACCTCAGATCTGGAGCCTAACAGGCAAGGTATTCCCAGGACAATGAGAAAGAGGAGCGCTAGCTTCATCAGCCAAAAACACGCTTCTCCCAAACTTGGCATCTGATCTGGGTGCAGAAAATCATGCTGGACATGTCATGGATCAGTCCATAAGGCTGCTTTGTGCATTTCATGTATCAGTATATACCTGTTTGGATATTCTCTGCAATTGCAAAAGTTCTCTGCAATAAATTTTCTGCAATAAATAGCCCTTTGTGGCCATTTATAGAAGCAGCCATTTGCAGCCACAAATGTTCAAGGACTTGCTTTGTGAGCACGTAGCCTGCAAGAGAGCAATGTCAAAAGGAACAGATGATGTTCTCCCTCTTTAGGCCTGTGCCCACCAAAGGCACACCCCACACTGACTGTGCTCCTGAATTTCAAAAACTCCTGGAAGTGCAAGCCCTGGCACTGACTACGCTCTTCTTAGCGCAGTGGGGCTCATGGGGGCTGAGCTGACTGACGGTACCAGCCTGTGTACTGTTCCACCTGTAGGGTGGAAGGCATCCACCCTAAAATTCAAGTAACAATCTGTGGGGAAGATGCTGAGCAGGAGTCAAGGGCTGCTTCACTGCCACCTTCGCCCAGCCAAGAGTTACCACATTTAAGTCGTCCACGTCTCAAAGTGGTCATGTGACACAATCTAGGAACATCCACTGTAGGCTTTTCCTATGTGGATGCTCTTCCTGCTCATTAAGAAGAACTAACATTAGATTAAAGGGGATTTCTTACATCGTTCACAGAAAATAAATACCAGGTTCTTTGTGGATTTTTAAAACTTTCATAAATTAAGTATGGAAAACACAGCAATCTATCAGAGGGGCATAACAGAGGAGATCTATTTTTAAATGAAGTAACCAGTAAGAAGCTAAAAGCACACCTGATCTAAAGCTGAAACTACATAACTGGTCAAAGGTAAAGGGGCACCTGCAAATTTAAGTGTTAACCTTACAAAATAATGACTTGGCATGACTCAGTCTAATTTTTCAAGACCTATAAATCATACTACATAAACACATGTTAAAACTCTTCAGTCAAATATAAAAGCCAGATCCATAGTTGTACTCTCAAAGCATTCTGAAGTTCTATGGTGAAAATTAATTTATAAAACTCACGTTTTATAAAAGGTCACCTTTATCAAAAAATATTATGGGATATTTCCAATGAAGATTCATTTCTGAAATAATATAGAGTTTATTTAAAATCTGTATATTAAAAATATCTGAAACTGCAAGAGATTTTGCTCTATCAGTCTTTTTTAAAGCAGATTCACATTCCTTTGAAAAAAGTCATTTCCAAAATAGTTATACAGTGCTTCAGCCACATCACTGACTAGCAATACCGTGACTTTAGAAGAAAAGCGATGAAAAAGAAAGAAATCAAATGCTAGAAGAAGGAAGTCAACTAAAAAGCTACAATACTATCCAACTGGTTTCAAAACGGTTTGGTTTTCATAAAGATATAAACATACCGAGTGTCATGAATCAAATTTTAGTTATAAAGAATTTATTCAATCCATGCTTTGCGGATGTGAAACAACTGCTCCAAGCTACTTACCCTTTATTAACTGCTCATAGAATTGAGGCTCAATGGCACCAACGGCCATGTATTTTCCATCGGAGGTCTTGTAGGTTTCATAAAAAGGAGCACCGCTATCTAGTAAGTTCTCACCTCGGGGTCTGTTCCAAAGTCCTATATTTTGTGATTTCCACAGAAAAGAACTTAGGTAGGCCACTCCTTCTACCTTCAAGATACATAAAAAAAACCCAACAGCTTCAGTAAATTAGCTGACACGTTACCTTAATTTGACATGAAACAAGACTGCAAAAACTTATTAGCAAGTCTGGCCTGTGTTAAGATTTTTAACCACAAAATTTCTGTTCAGCAGTTTAATTTCTTATACTTGTGAAGTACAGGATATGTGAAATTTTCTACTACTAAATAACAAGGAGCATAAATGTAATAATACAGCTTCAGTTTCCTAGTTCAGCAACTTTATAATTGCTAGTTGATAGAGTTCACATTTTGGGTGATGGGACAAGCTTCCTTGCTCTCTAGAACACCGAGTAGCTGTTAGCTTTCAAACTTTCTACCTGTAGAAAACAGGATGCCTGTATTAGTCTTGTAATTATAGATCAATAGTAAGTTGTCTTGAACTTACCTGACTATAATAAGACTGCTATTTTTAGAAGCAGAAAACTGTAAAGCAAAAGTTAAAGCTCTTTCATACTGTGGGCATGGGGAAGTTCATCTGGAACACTAAGTTAGAACAAAAAATTATTCTCCCACTCTGCTCAATTTTTGAAGTAGAAATACCTATTAGTTTCTACCTTTTAAACAACGAATTTAAAAAGATGTAAATCTCAAGTATGCAGAGTCATGAAGGTTTCTTGATTTAAAGTAAATTGTTTGTCTTCTTCCCCCGAAATTCTTGTCACAAGGACAGAAATACTTTTGCCCTACTTGTCATATGGTAAAGTCAGTTAAAGTACTTTCATGTGAGAGAATACTGCATTTTGCATGCTTGGAAAATGACTGCAAGACTATCAAATTACTGTTTGCTTTACTAATGATTTTATCATGCACTGCTCACATCAGCAAAGAATTACATGAAAGACACTGGAAGTAAAGATAATAATAGGTAGGGATAATATTCAGAACAAGCTCTAACTGCAAATTAGGTTTTGGTGTCTAAATTTGACAGAACTATTCAGAACACCTACCTACACCGCTACCTTGGAGACAATGACAATAAAATAGCATCTCACCTTGCCTGATTTCAGAAGTAGCCCAGGCTCGGCAACTGGACAGCAACTGCGTGCCTAAGCCACTTCAGAATTCAGAGGTAAGTAAAAAGCTCTGCCCGAAATGCAAAAGGCAGGCACACCACTATGATCACTTTCCTCTTTAGCCCAACTGCACAATGATTACAGCAACTCTAGCTATGCATTTCACTTAAGAACTCCCTAGTGCTAAAAGCACCAGGAGCCTCTGAGGCAGGAACTAGCAACCCAAGGTATCAAACTGCTGGGTGACCTCTGCCCACGCCGCAACTCTTTTCCTGCGGCAGAGTGAAACAGTGCAGACAAAACAACTGAGAACGAACCAACCCCAATTTAACCTCTAGCCTCATGACTGAGGAGCTGTTCTAGGATGTGGGAGCTTTGGTTTTTTAATACCTCCAGGCTGAGAAAAACCTGGATTTCCAGTCTACAGTGAAATGCTCTTGCCATGAGGCTATTATACAAGAAGTGATTATCACCACCATCTTCTTCTGTGGCTCTTTTCACAAGGAGTGAGTCATGCTTGGTCAGATGCCTACTATCAGCAGAAGGCTTAGTGTTTTAATTCTGAGTGAACCTAAGGAGCGGTCTTAACTCACGTGCCCGCGTTCCTGCGTGGTGTGGGAGCAGAGACGCACCACTGCGCCGACTGTATCGTACCACAGTTTTCAGCCAGCACTCTACTCAGTGTGCAGGTGCAATCAGATGCATACATTTCCAGAGGGTCAATGAGAAGAGACACCAACTAATGTGAATTGGTTCAGACCAGAAGTTTAATTCTTCTGAGCTAAAGCGCAGGACCTACCATCTACTTTTCACACAGCGTGGCAACTACACTGCACAAATGTGAGAAGATGATGCAAATCTAGCCCTTGGCCTGATCATGTCTCTACCTTTTTTTTGTATTAGTTTAGCTTCGCTAACTAGAGGAGCTCCTCACATGTACGTTACAATAAAAAAAAAAAAGGGGGGGGGGTCAGTAAAACAATCCATGAAGGAAGATGAAAACTTATTACAAGTAATACTTGGGGACAAAAGGGAGCTAAAAAGAAGTCTCCGTTCCCTCTTTGACCATGGAAAACTCCCCCATATGTCCTTAGTGTATTCAGACTACCTAAACTGTACAGTAATATAGGTAATATGCTTAATAAATAAACCTTTAAAATGAAATGACAGCTCAAATATTTTAATGCTGCATTACTGTATCAAATGTTCCGGTCACACCGGACAAGCATTTCAGAAGATGCCTAGCATATCAGTAGGGAAAAACAAATTCCACAATTGATAATGAGACAAGAAAGAAAAATTGGGAGAGAGAGAAGTTTTCAGGGCTTTTTTAGAAAAATTGTCACATTCCTTACCCAAATAGCCAGAGATCTCATTAGGATATTAAGCGGACTTGCACTCCTTCTTCTTGTAACAAATTCTTGCAATGACTTAAAGCACAGGTAGAGAAGATAAGGAAATACTCCCAACTATTAGCCTTTTACATATTTGAAGACTTATCATATCTCTTCACAGCTTCCACTTCACAAATATGCAAACTCCTTCAATCTTCCCTTGTAGGTGGTGTTTTTTAGACCCACAGTCATTTGTGCTGTGTTCCTTGGGCCAGACAGTATTTTCCTGAGGCCTTATAAATGCTGAATAGATTAACTATTAGAAGAATTACTTCAGATATCTTGCTGGCTATATTTCCTGTTTATACATCCTAGTACAGTGTCTGTGTGTTTTACAACAGCATGATACTGTGGTGTTGTTGACTCATGTTCAGCTTGTGACTACTATAAACCCCCATGATTCCACTTTAGTCAATTGTTCTCATACTGTATTTGTGCAGCCAATTGTTTCTGTCTAAGAGGACTACTGAGCAGTGGTCTCCATGGATTTTCCATTTTTCTCCAATTTATAAAGGCCATTTTCAATTTTAATCTTGTCATCTAACATGCCTGTCATTATTCCCAGATTCACATCATTGCATTAGATGTATTTAATTAAATAGATTAATAAACGTTACATAGATAACACACTGGTCATTTGGCTGTACGGGAACAATATTTCATACAAAAAACACCTGAATGAAATAATGTTACATTAACACTTAGTGCATACTTTGAACCTCCCACATAAGAATTCAATAGGCATTGTGAGCAGGAGTTAAATCTCAAAAGAACCTCAGTAGATTTTTCTTCTTTGAATCTTTAAAGGTAAAAAAAAAAAACAGATCTAGAGCCTTAGTAAGTTTACTAAACATATCCTCTAGTCCATCATTCAGGGTATCAGTGAAAAAACTGAAAGAAAAAGACACCCTATGAAACTCTACTTAATAATTTTTTCCATTTTGATAATTGACCACTAATAACTATCATCTGGGTAAAAAGATTAGACCAGATTTCACCTAGACCCATGCAGGTTTCACCTAGACCATAATTCCATGAGCTACTTTTGAGAATGTCCTGCAAATCTGTCAAAAACCTACTGAAGTCAAGACAGCTAATGTCTGTTGCTATTTCCCTAGTTCAAGACCTCTTATGATGAAGGGTTCTTTTTTTAAATTTATATTTAGAGTCCAAATGATAGCCTTCATTGTATTGCTGTATCTCTAGAGAGGTCAAATTTTAATTGCAATGTCCTTTCAAAAATAAAAATAAAAACTAAGAGAGAGTACAAGAGCAAACATAATTGTAGATAACTCTATCAATGGGTTTTAAAGATAAATGCAAATAGATATTTTTCCTCTATATACAAGTGAGTGGCCTTGCAGTGAAAAATTCCATAGCATTCATTATTAAACTACTACAAATTTGTATGCAGTCTTTCTTTCATTTGTTATACAGTGTATTAATGCAAAGTGTTTGTAGTAGTGACAGTGTAATTTTTTGGAGGGGTTGGGAGGGATGGAACAGTGCTTCTCAGAAGACACGATCTACCATAAGGTTAGAAGCAGATGAGTTTTGGATAGAGCTAATGCAACTTTTTTACTTTATCAGGATCATTGTTTTTGCTATTATGCGTTATGGTCGTTGTCTATAATACATCCTATTTGCATACAACAAACTTACTCATCAAATATATATAGCTAACACTTTCTGAAGAAGGCAGATTGTTAAAAGGAAATGGGGAATGGCTCAGGGAAAGATCTTCAATGTATGTACTATGCCATAAGGAAGTTATGGCAACAGTGACCATCTGTTTGTGGGTACAGGAATAGCCATTTTATGAGATGACTTAGTTTACCTTTCCAAAGTTCCTAATACTAAACCTTACCAATAGGGCCAACGTTTCCCATGTTATAGACTTTGAGGAGAAGAGAAACAGCAACCCACCCTGCCCATGAGACAAAACTTACCATACTCGCATCAACGATCTGCCCTTTGCCAGATTTGGTACGTTCATATAGGGCTACAATAATACCCATTGCACACATGACACCTCCACCAGCAAAATCAGCCAGAAGGTTTACAGGTGCATAAGGATTTTCACCTTTTCTACCCAGCTTTGACAACACACCTGATAGTAGAGCAAACAAAGTAAACGTAATTATAAAATTAATTATAAACATTAGTTTCTACTTTTCTACAAGTAAAGTATCTTTCTCTATGTGAGCCAATTAGGGAGAAAGCAAACTTCTCCTGACACTGTTTTCTGACTCTGCTCCATCTCTGTTCTCATTCACAAAAGAATGGAATATCCAAAATCATATTAATGAAGATGTATCTAATTCAATAGATTAATAAAGGTCATAGAGATAAAGCACTGATCCTTTGGCTATATAGAAACAATATTTCATATAAAAATACTTGCGCAAAATAACATTATATTAACACTTTGTATATACTTTGAACCTCCCACATAGGAATTCAACAGGCATTATCAGCAAGAGTTAAATCTCAAAAGAACTTCAGTAGATTTTTCTTCTTTAAAAGGTAAAAAAAAAAAAAAAAGCAGATCTACAGCTTTTTGTGCACATTACCCTTGAATTAACAATCATAAAAAAGGACTTCATACCAACAATCCTACTTCAGTCCTACCCTCCCTCTTTAACTAGCTTTGAAAATAAGGTTGTATATATGAGGAACGGGCGAGTAATATAAAAAGGTTACCTCCTTTTGCATGCAACATAGATGCAGTGAAGCTGTGTCTTTGCCAGAAATCATGCAGAAAAGAAACAGAGAAAAAGGCTTGGCCACTCTCGTTATTTCAGACAGAGCTCTGAATCTGTTAGCGTTTCTTTACCATCCTGAACAGCCTCTTCACTATCACTTCACTCTTTGTAATTCCTTCATAACAATTCTCTTTGGGGAAGCAAGAAGCTCTCCAGTAAGATCATGTCTCACCTATGTCTACAGCCTAAGGTCTGAGACTTGCAGCATACATGGTCAAAATTTCCTGAAAACTGCATGATTCTGGTCCAGTGTTCAGTTAATGGTCTAATGCAATTTTTAAGTGCAAGCAGCTGCATGTACAGTATAAAGAAGTTTGCAGAGCTTGTAATGCATGTAGAAAGCCCTGTCAGTGACTAGAATTTGACTTTTAACAGTCTAATGGTTGTCACAGGTACCAGCAGATTAACATATTGACTTACATCTAGAATTTCTAATGCAAGTCATTTTGAAGCTTCAGAAAGGAAAGCCCATCAGGAAAATACCCAAGATGTGAGGTCACCTCAATTTTGAGTGCCAATACCTCCCAAATACCTCGTCCTATTTCCTTTAAATTGGTAGAAAAACTTGGCTATGTAAAATTTCAAGCAGATTTTATTCTATTTAAGTTAGAGTCCATTTTTTTAAAACCAGGCTTTTTTTTTTTTTTTGTTACCATGGGATGTCTGGCAAGAGAAACACTACCTGCAAAATAGTTAAGTAGTGCTGTGAAGGCTCTAACTCATTCATTTCTTTACCTGATCCTTTTTCAATCTGGAAATCTCATAGACTTTTATACTTTAAAGGTACTGATACATAATTCACATTTAAAATTTGAAATACCAAAATGTTTGTACTTCTGTCTGTTTGAAACTTCCTTCTTGCAGCAGGCCTTTCTCAATTATGGTAAGATAGCAATAACCAAAACTGTACTGATTAAAAAACTGTAAACAGAAAGGACTATCATCTAAGGTTGCAATGGATGACAACGTTTGAATCTTTCCCTAAGTTTGTACCAAATAAAACTGTGACAATTTTTTCAAATCAGGCAGACACAAAGCCAGAAGGGTTTCAAACAAGGTCTCTTCTTCTCTTTTTGATACCCTGACAACCTGATTCCATGAGAGAAGCCTGAATCCATCCCTGAAGAAACTCTATTCCCCAATACAGTGAATCCCCACAGACAGTGGGACTAGATCTCTATTTGCAGCAGTTCTGCTCCAGCACTTTCCTGGGGCTAAAAGTAATGCACCATCCAGTGGTAAGCCATAAGGTTTTGACTCACTTTCTCTCCTCCCTCATAGGTTTGAAAGATAGGCAGAGACAGCAACACACAAGGTCCAGGCAGTGTGAAGAGCAGTAAGTGGGGCTATGCATGAGAGTAGATTGATTGCTACCACAGTTGGGTAATTTTGTCATTGTTTGATATTGCATACCTGTAGAATCATCACGCTTTGTATGAACACACTGTCTTACAATTGCAGACAAAAACTACTTAATTTTAAATCTGCTTTCCTTTGGGATAGTATAATTGCAGAAGAAAAGCACAAGTGAATGCCTTGCAGGCTGTGCAGTTTTACTTTACTTCAAAGCAGCTGCTTACAAGGTAGGCAAAATAATCTGCAGCCCTTCTGGGATTATGATCATACTGATTTTCTACAAGAGAGGCCCCAAAGTAAAAGATAACTATATGTACAGACTTCAGTTCTCTCTTTAAAGAAACAACTTTGTTCAGATAGAACAGCACACAAAAGGAGGAAAATACGCTATGGTCTGAGAAGACATGCTGATCCAGAAGACATGCTGATCCAGACTAACAGCTCACTGCTGCTGCCAAAGTGAACAGTCCTGCTCAGCCCAAGTTTCCTCCTCTTTCTTGCGCCAATTTGTTTTTTTTAATGTCTGTCCAATCCCTTAGTAAACTGCTTCAACTCAACAACCTGGCAGGAAAATATTCCCATTTTTCCTAGGTCAGTTTTTGACATACATGCTCAGGAGCTGAGTCAGCTCACAGAGGGGTCAAACAAACACCAGAGACTGACTGGAGAGAAAGGAGCAGAGAGAAGCACAAGGAAGCAAGAGGAACCCTCCTTCATTGTCAGTGATGCTTTAGATCAGCTCAGCTGCTTCACGAAACTGTATCTCATGTAATTTGAGCTATCTGGAAAGAACTTTTCAATAAATTCTAAGTCTTGATTTAAGAAAAAATAAAAACTTCAACAGGAAATTTTCAGCCTACCTGATAATGCCAAATAATTGATGTCATGGCCTGCAGACTTGGCATATTTTCCCATCTGGCCAAATCCAGTGAGTCTAGCATAGACGAGTCTGGGATTCTCTTGCAAAAGGACTTCTGGACCAAGACCAAGTTTTTCCATGACACCTGGGAAGGAAGGAAAAAAAAAAAAAAAAGCCACCAAATCCTAGTTCACATTCTTCTTCTTTTTTTTTTTTAAATGAGACTCAAAATATACAGAATTCATAGTTAAAAGTAAGTGTAAATTACACTACAACAGAACTGAATTACAATTTATGAAATTATAAGTTACAATTCAGTATCCCTATTAAAACATTAATAGCTAGGATGTTATAAATTACCAGCATACTGTATGCATTCTGAATGTAAGCCAATTAAATGGAAATTAAGCTTTATGGTCCTTTCTTTTCATCAGCTTTTTTCTTCTCTTCCCTTCTTACTTCCCCAAAAGTCTGCCAGATTACTTCCATCTTTCATTGGAACATACTTCCTTTGCAAAACCCACATACCCCTCAGTACCCCACGTGTTCCTGTATCTTTAATTCACTGACGCAAATGGGCCGCACAACTATATATTCCACAAATGATTTGCAACAGCTACAAAAGAGCAAATTTTCTTTTGTGCAATGTAAAGAATAAGGAACTTTCAGAGATCTATAAAATAACAGTCTGGGTCAGCATAGTTTACAGTAACCAAGACTAAAATCTTGATGTTGCATTTCTAAAATAGTGGTTTCAAAGAAACATTCCATTTGCACAGAAATCATCGATTTTTATCTGCTTAGTGAATTTTGGTCAGACTATACCCTATAATCCGTACTGGGACTGCAGGGAGGCAGCTTCAAAGGCCTCTTCTACCCCAGAAGCTATTACTGATGCTTCTTTCACAAACTGGTCCATAAAAATCACTTCATCCTCAAATACCTTAAAATCTATCTCTACCGTATTACTTAGTAGACAGCAGTAACTGATCAATGCTAAGGAGAAAGCAGTGACATTTGGTAACACATTCCTACCAATTCACAACCATTTTAAGAAGGCAGGTCTATCCAGCTGCCAACAAAAAATGAAAGAAAAAAGAAAACCCTTCTCAAAAGTAAAGTATTAGGACCCGCGGCCACTGCTTAAAATAGGAGCCGGGGGCAGCCAAGGGGCCCGGGGACAGTGAGGGACCGGCCGGCGCAGCTCCGGCGGCGGGGTGCGACGCTCCCGTGGCTTGGCGACCGCGAACTTCTTCCGACGGCAGCGTTGTTACAGACACACCCAGCTCATAAATTAGCACGTATGATACGGCAAAGGGCTAGCACTGAAGGCTGATTTCTGCCGGCTCCCTCCCTCTTTTATCCTAAGATTTTCAAAAGCGCAAGGGGGAAGAGAACCGGGTGCCCAAAACCCGCTGGCGCACAACGTCACCATCTGACGGTTGAGGGAACGGGGGGCGTCTCATGAAATTCCCTCCTTGCGCCACGGGGGCCCAGTCTTCCCACTGCCCCCCCCTCCCACCCCACTCCCTGTGCCTCCCAGTACAGCGCCCAGGGCCTCCCAGTACGGCCCGCCGCCGCCTCACCGTGGCGGAAGGGCTCGACGAGCACGTCGGCCGCGCGGCAGAGCCGCCGCAGCGCCGCCGCCCCCGCCGGCCGCTTGAGGTCGAGGGCCAGCGAGCGCTTGCCGCGGCCCTGCACGTCGGCGGCCACGGCGGAGCGCGGCGCGCGGTCCACGCGCACCACGCGCGCCCCGAAGTCGGCCAGGATCATGCCGCAGAGCGGCGCCGGCGCCAGCCCCGCCAGCTCCAGCACCCGCACCCCGCTCAGCGCCATGGCGCCCGCCGCCTGCCGAGCGCCGAGACATCGATACCTCAACCTCCCCGCCCCTCCTCGCCGCTAACGGCCGCCGCTAACGGCCGCCCAGGCGCGGGCCGCGCTCGGGAGCGCTCGGCGCTCTGCAAGTCGCTCACGGTTTATTCGGTTTATTACCTGAGGCCAAAAGACAACTTCTGTGTCCTGTGCTCTGCAGATACAGAGAATGCCTGCGTTTTCTCCTGTTCTTCCGCTGTTGCGCCTTGTGAGCACAAGCACTTTTCCCATGTCACGTAGAAGTTCGCCCCGGTTTCTACCCAGCAGTTCGGTTTTGCTCAGACTTGAGCCCTGCAGGTGTATTTTCCCTAGCAGCCCCTGGGTAGGACGGACAGGAAAGAGCACAAAAAGCAACACCCGCGTTTCCAAAGAGGCTCCCTGCCGGGCGGGCACACCTGCGGCTCAGGGCCGGTGGGGCGGGCGCGCGGGCCGTCGCCGAGGGCAAAAGAGAGCGGGAGCCCACGTGCCCCTCAGCCGCCCCACGGCGCGCTCCAGCGTGCTAGGCGACCTGCTGAAAAACTGCCTGCGCCACCACATCCGGCTTCACCTCGGGCCGCCTGGCCTGCTGCTCCTGCTGCAGAGGCCGTGCCCGCTCCTGAGGAGCCAGGGCGCATAGCTGGGCTGGCGACATCTTAAACCCGCTAAAGGTTTAATATGATATGTTTAATATCCCTCACTGGGATTTTAACAGCAGCGATCTAGGCCTTAGCGTTCGCAGCTCGCCGTCAGCTCAGCAGTGACGCAAAGGGGAGACCACCGTGTCGCCTGCCCTCGCCCCAACCTCCTGCCCACAGTGAGGGTTGAGCAGTTTTAGCCCAAAGCGGTCTGCCGTCTTCCTGATGCTTTGACCATTTCCCCTGCGCAGAGCACAGTAACTTGTGTTTGGTTAAATCATGCCAGATCCAGTAAAGCCTATATTTGTGCACAGTTGTGCTTATAAAGCCTTCTGGAAAAGCAGCCGCATTTGACTGGAGGCCTGGTAGTTTTGTTTTTGTTTAGGCTGCTCACAGGGATGGACATCTAGCCAGGATAAGGTAGTGAAACAGCGTTAGATTCACAAGGCTTTTCAAACTTACATCCTGCTCCCGGTATCTCCAGTTACCATGTAGGAGACAAAATGAAGAGGACGTTAATATCAATTCCATAGTCATTTTATTTTTTTATTAAGTTAAATGGACTACGAAAACGGGTAAAGGTTGCAAATATGAATGCATGGTATTTGTCCTACCTCTGCAATAACAGACAGAAGAGCTCTATTTCCAGAACACCCTTTATTGTTCAAGTAGACAAACACCTGATTGCAATTCACTGATTATATCCATTGCTATGCCGCTGTCCACAAGAAATGGAGAGAAAAACATGCGCATGTTTATTCAGATATAACTGGCTTATTTCCTTTATTATCCATCTCCCTTAGAGACGCTGTTCCGTATAAAGGTTTGTTTCCACAGTCACCATCGTGTTACTGGGACAAGGCATTTCTTTAAATGATTTTCAGTGTCATTTGTCACCTTTCACCTTAAGGCTCTTGGAGTTTATGTTGAATAGGAAGAGGCAAGTTCTGTTGTGTTGCCTTCTTACATTTCACCTGATGGTGTTTTATTTTATCGAATCCAGGTAACACCATAATCATAGACTGGATTCGGTCTGGATTGTGCAGCCCATAGGTAAGCCCATATGTTTGGGTTTGGGGGGGGGGGGGAGCTGTCATCCGCTGTTACAAAGGGTACTCCGTGGCAGAAACGTTCCAGCCATGACTTTGTTATAAATGATTCGGTTTCATCAGTGTGAGGCTGGCACTGTGAGCGTTAAATCCAATTTGAAAAACTTATCTTTTAACAAACTAAGAAATAAACAGGTGTGAGAGAGAAACAGAGAGATTCTGATTCACCAAGAGGTGGAGGCTAATGATCTGAATCCAGCAAACTCTCTTGAAGCAGCAAGTTGTCCGGCATAAATTGTATGTTAAAAGCAAGGAGCCTTCCCCTAGCATAGACTTGCAATAAGTACAGTCCAGTGCACATATATGTGATACTATTTAACATGTGTCATTAACATTACAGCAACAGATAGGAGTCTGTGTAAGTTCACCACCGGAGAGGCAGTGGCTATGGAAAAGGAGCCTGTTACAAGGTCAAAATGTGGGCCTGGGTGGCAGGACACTGCTTCTATTTGCATCTTGTCAGAATGCTTTTGTGAGCTTGATTACGTTACTTCAATTAGTCAGTATCTGTAACATCCTGTGAAATATATACACTCCCTATAGTTAAGTCAGTGCATGCCACAGTGTTGAAAAAATGAAGTAATATATACTGTGGGTTACATCAATATTGCTAACAGAGGTACAGGCACTTCTGTGATGCAGGCTGGCTAGATTGTATGCCAGCTTTGCAGTTTACATCAGATCTGTTGTTTACAATTACTCTCACTTTTCACTCCATTGGAAAAATACCAGGGCAGGAAGGTGAGGTGAAGGTACAGCTATTAATGAAACCTTGATTCTTCCCTTTTGCCTGTATATTATTTATGCCTTAGTCGTATTGCATAAACACATAATAGTCCTTAGCAATGCAAAGTAATAAAGTATGTTCCTGTTAAAAATATGTGTAAATATATGATGTTTTCGATCAAGGGCATTTATTTGAACATGAAAAACATTGGCAAGCACTAGAAGTTGTTATAATACAGAAGTACAGGGCAACCAGTTCCCTGCTGTTTCAGACAAGTGTGTAACAGCAGGACCCATAGAACACTTGCTCAGCACATTCCCAGCCTCCCGTTTGATTGCCAAACACTTCCCAAAACTCTGTAAATAAATGGCTAGTGTAGAAAAACAAAAGCCACAAATGATAAGGAACCCCATGAAGAGAAAAGGGGAAATCAAAGGTATTACCCATATCCTTGGACCCTATGAGGAATTTAGTAGGTAAAACATTCGTATGATGTTACAAGCTGTGTAACATAAAATCACACCCCTTTTCTACTGCATTAATGTATTAGGTGCATGCACAGAGGTAAAAAGTCCGTCTTAATACATGGTTAAAGAGATACTGGTAACGGTTCAGTTTGTTTTGTTAAATGGAAAAGCAAGACTGCAAAAGAATTGCTCATGTCTGTTGTAATATTTCAAATGTTGGTAATTAGCATTGCCTAAAAATGTGAGTACTGGGACTCTACATAGTGTGAAACTTCCCTAGTTAATTCAAACGTATCCACATCAATCTTAAATTGAGAGCTGTCAGGTTTCTCACAAAGTTGATGGTGGTGTTTCTGTATCCTGAATTTATCAAAGCTTTCAAGCATGGGTGTTTTATCCTGATGTCTGCATTTATGCCTTGCCAAAATAGAAGCTGTGCTCCGTTCATGACACTTCTTGATATCTGCAAAGACAATGTAGATCATACTCCACATTTCTGGCCTTATATTCTGTGTTGTTATGACATGCTGTCCTTTGCACAGCACTTTGTCAAACACAGCAGCTTAATCTTTGAAATTTCAGTACATTCTTCAGCTTGCAGATGGAGCTTCTCTTTGCCTTTCTGTTTTTCTCTGCTTCTGTGCGAGTATGGACTCACACTTGCTTGCTCACTCTTTAAGTGTATATCCTGCCGCACATACAAAAAAAAAAAAAAAGCCCCAAAGTGAATTTATCGAGATCAATACATCCCTCCGACGTAGCTGTGAATTCATGCTTCCAGACAGTGTGGTGCTATCTGGCGAAGTTTATGAATTTATATTTAGGAATGACAGCCTACTCTCATCCACAGAAAGTAATTGAACAAGCTGCCTTGTGCTGCTTCACTAAAATAGTCATATCTAGAGAAACTACTGTTTGTGAGTTTTTCAGTCCAGTCGGTCAGTGGGGTGAAGTTTTGGCCTTGCTGCAGTCAATGAGCTTTGCCATTAACTTCTGCAGTTGCTCAATTAAAGTAGAAGAGCCAATTACTAATGTCTGTGCCGGTGACTTCTGTACTGTGGACTTGTACTCCTGTAGCTGAACTAAAATGTTCATTTTTTTAGTTTTCTTTGAGTTATGACTTATGGTATTACTATGCTTTTTTGATTTAGATGAAGAGACTTTGGCCAATAACTTTATATAGCTAATCTTTATACTGACTAATCAGTAGAAAATAAATATTTTCCTGTAAATTTATTATTAACCACTATTGTAGGGACTGAAAACTCTAGACTAGGGGATTCTCAGATTTCGTTTGCTTGGATGCAGAGCTTCAGCTCTGTGCTGCGCACCACGCATGTCCAGGGAGATGCATCTGACAATTTACCTGCCATTTTGAAATAATTGCAGTACCTCCATTCTACAGTTTGGCGATCTGGTGCTAATTTATTTTCAGTGAGCCATTCCTGCTGGACAATGTCATCTGCAGCATTCATTGTAGACAATCTTTCCAACATTGCTAGTGCAATTGGTTGATAGCCTTTGTTTTCATGAGCTGTTTCCATCATCCTACCAATGAGCAGTTTATTTGAGCCTTGGCTATAGCCATGAGATACTTAATGCATAACTAATTCACATTCTTGTTCATTTTGCATCCCTTTGATAATTTGAGAAAGCGAACACTGACCTTTCTGAGAAGCACGTAATCTTGGAGGGAAAAAAGCGTTGACCTGAAATACACTGTCTGAAAGATTTTATTCAAAACAACAATAATTTAACTCTTTTGTAGCTTAAAAAGTGAACAGCAGACAAATTAGATTCCATCCA
The DNA here is from genome assembly GCF_040807025.1 of Struthio camelus. NCBI lineage: Eukaryota > Metazoa > Chordata > Aves > Struthioniformes > Struthionidae > Struthio > Struthio camelus. The sequence continues at coordinate 75,858,582 of NC_090982.1, read as the reverse complement.
GCAATTTCAGCTACAGATCAAGACTTTTCCCATGATAGAATGGTACAAACTCTGAAGCCTCATCTCCTGGCCTGAAGTTGTAGTCCTCAAGGTGGAGCGCACAATTAATTCTCCTCAACTTTAGTATGCCGTGAGGAACTGGAGTATTTTTCTTTCATAGACTTGTTAAGAGTAGAAAATGAAGCTTTCAGAAGTTTAAAAATGCTGGAATTAAGGTTGTTGTTGCAAATTTAATTCTTCTGTCTTTCCTTACACATTATATGCTCCATTTTCTATAGTGGCTGTGTTTCATTAGCTATACATTTGGGTGAAGTCACTGAATGAAGCTGTTCTATATTTGTCTTCTGTTACCACATTCCAGGATGTGGTCCATGCCTTATTCAGCAAGCACCATCTTACTGCTGCAGGATGAGACTAAGAAATAGCATATGACTATATAATGGGAAGAACATATTGTGAGGCACATTCAGAAGAAACAGAAGCTAAGATGTCCAAGATGGTTTTAGCATGAGTATTCCAGTCTTGGCTTTGTAACAATGCGATTCTTTTAAAACACTGGTGTTTTTTGTGGAATTTGTCAAGCCTGCTGGATTTTTTCAGAAAAGCAGAAGGATAAAACTCCAGTTGTGCAATTCTTTGCCAATTAACACAAGAAATCTCTTCTGCACTACATGGGTTTTGTTAATCTGTGTGTGTGCTCATGGTCCTTTCCCTGTCTCATTTCAAATGCAGATGCACAATATGGAGCCTCTTCCGCTGTCAACTTTACAGTCTCCATGGCAGGATCAATGAGCTGGATTTTCTCGATCCAGGGGTAGAAAACAAGGACCTGGACAGCTGAAAATTCCCCCAAGAGGGAGGAATTTGCCATTGTCATGAAGCCAGCGTAGTCTCTTCGTGCACTGCCTGCCCCTCCTTGTTCAGGAGAGAAGGTACTGAAGGACAACGTACACACCAGTGAATTAAACAGCAGCACTAATTTCCAGATGTGGGAAATTGCTACGTTATAGCGCTACCTTGCCAAAATTGATGGGTTATACTGCTGCATTACCAGAACAATAAGAGACATTATCAGAACCGTGGTTTTGACCCATGACAAGAAGCTATCTCCCAAACTTTTCTTAGCACCACTCAGAAGTTAGCACAGGCCAGGGGTCAGTCCCAACAGACAGTTTTGCAAGCAGATACTCTACTTTGGAGGCTGAGAGAGTTTAATTAGCATTAATGTAGCCAGATGGTAACTTGGGGCCAGAGAACAGACTCGGGCACTGTTTTGTTTATTAGTATCGATGTAACCAGAGAGCAGAAGGATGAGACTTGGGGGATGAAGCTGTTCCCTGCTGCTACTCCTGTGCCCACAATTCCCTTGAGGAGTCTACCTGATAACGGTAATTAAAGTGGCACTGCAGATGCTTTCACTCATGCTAGGACCGTGTGGTTCTGCCCAAAGAGTAAAGGTGTTGTCACCCTTGGGTGCAAGGGTGGCTGTATGAACGGGGTGGTTTCAGAGAACAAAGCAGAAGCTGACCTCGACAATGCACGTTGTGTAGAGCTCTTTGCATTTATGAAGATAGTTTGTGGAGGTTTTGTCTTTCTTTGGTGTCTCAGTATGATACCCAGCCTGGAGCAGGCTGTGAGAGAACATGCATCTGCAACTGCTTTGCATGCTCCCTTCTCTTGCCTAAGATTTTGAAATCTGAACTGAATACTGTCATTGTTCATTTCCTCTTGGTTGCTGAAGAAGAGCTAACTGCGAAACAAAAGCATTTTGCTATTGATTCACCGTAGTTAAGAACCATGGGCCTTTTTACACACCATTTGGCAGCTGATACCCACTCCTTCTCCCTACGTATTTTGTCCTTGTACTGACTTGATTCTGAGCACAAAATGTCTTTTTTAATAATACCAGTTTAGTATAAGAAAATCATTTTTAATAAAAAACACTTTTAACAAAAACTGCTTCAAAAAGCAGTAGGGTGGAACCTCAGTGCAAAATTCCGTGGGGAAGACGAAACATCTGAGGGAAGAGTGTATTCCTCATTTTTCCTTTAGAAAAGTGCTGCTTGACTTAAAGATGTGCAGTAAAGAACTATTTATTTTAGATCTGTCATAAATTTACTGTTTTTTTGATTAAACTCAGTTTTTTTCACATGTATCTGCAGAGTGAATGAAAATGGCAACTTTAACCGGCCTTTCTGTGCAATGAACACATTTTCAGTTGAAGCGTATTTGGTCTTTGGTCCCATATCAAATAAAACTGACTTTTTTGAATGCTTTATACTGTTGTGGTAATTGCCAGTTTTTTATGAGCACTTCCTCCAGACATACGTTTGCTCTGCGTTGCCAGACCACTAGGGACCACGCCAACATATATTTGCCTTTTTCTTGTATTCATCTTCATTCTTCTCACTTGAAGTCTACGCTGCCCTTTGCTTTAGTTTTATAAATTCCCCTGCAAACTTCTTCCCACTGAATCTTCTTTTTTGGCAAGTTCAGAGTTTGTAGGTTTGATGTAAGAGACGATAAAAACGTAAGAACAAGAAGGGAGGACCAAGAGCAGGAGCTGATGTTTCATACAGAGCTGGGCTCATATGGGGTTGCTATGGGCTCGCGGCCACAGGCAATGGCAGCACCTGCCTCGGAGGCAGGTTGTCACCCTCCAAGCAGGAGGCTTGCTGCTCTCGCCTGGTCAGAGCCAGGAGTTCATGGGCTGGAGAGAGAGACATAGAGTCAGCTCAGCGAAGACAAGAAACCATTAAGTATGCCCTGTAATACAGCTTTAGAGTTTCTAGGAGGTTTTTCTACCTGCAACACAAATTCCTAAGGGTATCTCAGATGCCTACATCTGACCTTAAGTGTGTTTTTTGTTTTTTTCTTTAGACCAAATTGATCTCCTGAATTTAGGCCGTTCAGTTCCAATTTAATGACTTTTCAGGGACCTAAGGAGTTTGTTGCAAATGGTAGACGGTGTTGATTCACATAAACCATACAAGATATCACCTATATCAAAACGGAGGACCAGAGTCTTTGAAAGAGAACGCATTTTTTTGAGCATCAGCTAAAGAAGTGGCTTCAGTTACGGACTGCAATGAAAAGACAACTATTATTCATAAATATTTCTGAGAAAAAATATGCATTTCACCTGATTTACTGAGTATAAAATAATTTTGAGGGATAGGAATACACACAGGTATTTTTACATAACAGCTATATTTTGAAGGACCTTTAAAATTAATATCTAAGTTAACAATTTATTTGTAAGATATCACAACAATCAGCAGAGATTGCATGCAATAACTTTACGGAGAAAATATCATAGAGATGTCATATGAATACTGGGAAGGATGAACCTTGTTTATAAAAACCTCTTAGCTTTAACCTTGGAACCAAACCATGGTTTGTCAGAAACTTTCAGGCTGATTTTCAGTTGCCTTCCACCCTATCTTAGCAGGGCAAGGTGTACAAAACTTGCAAAAACAACATAAAATGAGAATGGCAAAAGTTGGTGTTCTTTTATGCCATGGTCATTTTCAGAGATAATGTAAAGGACCTTAAAGTGAACCATACGTGACCAGTTTGTAAGTGCTTTATTTTGACCAGAATGAATTAAGAGGCCATACCATAAAGGAAAATGAAGCTCCCAATGGAGATTTAATTTAAATCCCCCTTACAATATAAATTTAAATATACATATACATCCACACACACACACATATGCATGTGCCTGTGTGTGTGTGTGTGTGTGTGTGTGTGTGTGTGTGTGTATGTATGGGTGTATATACAAAATAAATACATTATTGACCCTTAGTAATGGCTTTCTCCAGTTCAGTAGCAAAATGAATGCTTAGGAAATACGTGTAAAGGACATATCCCCATAGTTTCCTAGTGGTAAAGGTCCTTGGCTGATCTCAGATATGTTGTAGTAAATATAGATGTGAACAAACCATTACAGTTTTACAACTATTAAACTTTATTGGGTAAATGTATGTTTTACACAGTAAGCAAACATTCCTAACACAACAAGAAATAATTTTTTTAAAGATTTTTCTTACCGTGAAAGTTAGCTCATTATGCTGTATATCATACAGGCTTTGTGCATTTAATTCCAAAAGAATAACATTATCTGATTACCTAGTGGGTGGATTTTAGTTTGAAGGCATGCCAAAATGTCACTAAAATGCTTATTGAAATAACATGGTCTCAGGTTTTGAAAGTCTATGTGGTGCAAACCTACCCCAAATTCATAAAAAGAAAATGAAGTAAAATAAACTATCAGAGGATAGTTCATTAATATTTTCAGTGGTTGATGCATAAAATGAAAAAATAACAAGTCCTAATCATCAAGTACTAGCATGCATTTTTCATCACAAGATGTTGTTTACACAAACTAAGAATGTGTACAAGGACATACAAATCCTTAGGGCATATTTTGATTCTTTTACTCCGTTGTACTGGTAATGGTATCTTTATCCTATATAAAAGAAATTCAAATAAATATTGAACAGAGTTTGCATTTGTTCTAACCTCACCTGCTTGTTATGCATTAATGTCACGGAATGTCTGGTGCAAATCCCTGCTAAAATGTAATGTATCTTTCATCCGTTTTTGTGTGGAGAGCCAGAATATGCGGAAGATGCACACGTTCAAACCTCAGTATTTGTGTAGCCTATTTGGTGCTGATAGGATCATTCTTAAATAAAAAAGAGCAAGATAAGATTTCAGGTACCCAAACTCTGAAAAACTGGAGAGCAAATAATGCTGAAGAACGATCCAGTTTACTGTGATCAGAACTTCTAAGCTAGTCAATGTTTCCTTTTACCAGTTAAATATTGAACTGGGTTAGCTACTGCTTTGCCAGGCTGCAATTTCTTCTCCTGAAATACTGGCTCTTGGCAGGCTGGTAAGCAAACTGTATCAACAACTCCACTGTTAAGTAAATATGCAGTATAACAATGTATATCCTTCTAAAAGAGCTTCAAACTCCACAAAATACGTGTTTCTCTGTGTGTGCTGCCAACAAATTCGCAACCTCTCCAGCGTCTATGGCTCTGCCTTGACACCCTGCATTCAACTACATCAGGTTTCAAAAATCTAAAGGCTAGGAAGGAACATACGGTTCCTCTGTCTGACCACTGCACCCTGAAGGCTAAATTACCTTAGTTTTAAGCTGCTACTAAGGCAAGAATTACTACCACTCATTTTCTTTTTTTTGAGTAAATATGTACTAAAAATCTACAAAAAATGACACCAAATGCATCATCAGAGGTTTGAGATGGCAATGCAATAAACCTGAATTCTTGACATCTTTATTTTCACATTTTTTCTCCTATTTGTAAAGTTCTTTCTAGGCCTTCCTCCTGTAAATCTGCTCTCAGCTGAGCTTACTTATAACTCATTCAGGCCTGTTTCCATAATGCAAGCTTAAATGAACGTGTAAAAAGGACTGAATAAAGGAACAAAAAACCATGAATCCATTGTTCAATTCCTGACGTACAATTAAGTGTATTTACAGACAAAATTGACTTAACTGCGCAAACTGCTCTCTAAATCATGTTAAACTCCTTTGCCTTTCTTTTTCAGTTACGTTGGTGAAGAGAGCAATAGCAACATTTAATACTCCATTAGATGCAACCTAGATGACAATATATCTTCTGCGGATCTGTAATCGTGTCAACTACCCAATGTATTCAGCTCATCTCTGATACACAAATAGCAACGCGCTGCATCCAAACAAGCCTTCTTGATCTTTTTCACCATAATGCTATTCCGTAGTCCAGAGAAAAATGTTAGCTCAAAAAAGAAGCTTCCTCAGATGAATATCTTTTTGGTTGTTTCTTTTTTTACTTCGTTTCAAAAAGAAGAAACCCAGCAAAAGTGGAGAAGCGTTGGTGGTCCCCGTGGAGGGCTCCATTTCCCATTCGCAGCCAAACTTCATCTCCCTTGGCAAGTTTTAGCACCGCACTGTTTCCTGAAGTGTCTGCTTTCCCTTTTGATTCATAGCTAAGGATGAATATTTTACAACAGCTCAGCTCTTTCTTTATTGACAATGACCAAGCAAATAACTTGGAAAAAAAAAAAAACAAATCCAAGGAAGCACATTGCTATCCTGAGCAAAACTTCCCTCCAAGGTTTGCTAACATCTTTTATCTGCTTTACCTGAAAATTTGGGCATCTTTGTGCATCTGATCTACTAGTCAAATCGTGCACCTTATTTCAGTGCATTATTTCCTTCCTTTCTGAAATTCTGGAAGTTTAACTTACTCGGGTTTTATGTGGAGCACCAAAGCAAATTTATTGTTTAAAATAAAACTCTACTCATTCTTCACAGCGCTCTGGATTTCGCATTATGCTCTTTTCCCTTGGATTTATCTCAGCTAATTTTGCATGCCCGCCGGTCAGGAGTCTCATGTAAGCTGAGTACCTGCACTCCCTGCTGCCAGTAGACAGTTCACTCCGGCCTAAGGCCCTTTGCTTGAACTTAGATCTGTCCAACGTGGGCTAACCTGCTGACTTTGCATGTGTGTTGGTTTCCTTTCTTCCACCTGTTGTCTTTTCTGACATTAATGCTTCAGGAAAAATAGCTGAGTACTTTTTCTTTTGTAAGATTTAAGGGGGAACGAAACACCCGTTGGAGGTGCCTCGGCTACTGGCTGTTGAAGAAGCCTAGACAACTTAAATGAATCTGCTGTCTTCAAGGTGCCTAAAATACTGTGTGATGAGTCTAAACTTTTCTGTCTGTTTATGAAGGCTCAAGAAAAAGCTTGATTTTGGCATCCGGCTCGTTGTTGGTATTAAGTGAATAATAATAAAGATACTTTTTTTTTTCCCCAGGTATTAATCTGGCTACTAGCTCTTGACCTGTCCATTACACGAGTTGCTATGCTAAAAGTGTATCCTATTCTTCATTATTCTCAAGTAACACAAACAATTCAAAAACTTTTTAATCAAGATATGTTAACAATAAAGCCAGTAAATGGAGCTTTTGCTTTTTACTCCTTTGCTTCTTACTCCTGTAGTTACTTACTCCTTACTACTGCAGTACTACTGCTCTCTTCTAAAGTAACCTGCTTTCCTCTAATCTTTAACAAGACTATTATTAATTGCTGCATACTGCATTACTCCCCTTCTCTTACAGGTTGAACGAAGATGGAGGTATGTTTTTAACAGAGTAACAGCATGTTACCACAGGACTCAAACCCTGATTTGCAATGTTAATTCCTTTCCTCAAACTTTGAGGAACTTCTAATCAAGGCTAAATTTTAGGCACATGTTCTGTGGCAGATATGATCCAAATCTGCAAGTTGAGTAGGGCAAAATACAATACAATTTTTTTGTTGTTTATTTCACCCTACTGTTTTCCTTCCAAAAAGGAACAATTTCACATTTCTTGCAACGTAAGCAAGAATTCACATCTGTGCAAACATGTCTTCTGCAGTGAAAATGGCCTGGCTCTCCACTTACCTATATAAGCTGAAAACAGTATTGCCATTATGCATTAGGTACACGTACACTTCCTCCACATCTTCATGTTTCATCATATTGAAGGTAAAGAAATACACCCCTGAAAAGGTTAAACATTTATAACGTGTTTGCTTCATAGAATGAGGTAGTCATGCTACAGGCTGGTGCTTCTTGCTTAGAAATCCTAACAGCTGAAGCCAAATTCACCTTTCAGTCGTCAATGGGTATTTCACTTCCACTTACAGTGTGCCAAAATCTGACTAATTTTTGTTCTGTGAATGACAGGGGTTCAGCCACATGCCATTCCAGAGAAGTGATGGCCCTTGGGCACATGCAGGACCGCTCATCCCTTCCGTCTCTCCAAAACGGAAGTTTCCCGGAGGCTGAGCCTAGTAACCCCTCTTTCACCTTTTCCTCCTTGCTCTCCCGCTCCCACCTATTCCCGAAAGGGCAGTCTCCAGGGCAGCTCCTGCTCAGCCCCAGAGGCCATCCCAGGTCGGACAGGGCACGAGCCTTGTAACAGCACCTGCTGCTGCGTGCCTGCCACACTGCGTCCTGCATGACACGGACGCAGCCTTTGCTCTCTGCCCTTGCACAGGCCACCCCTTGCCCTCACCCTTTTCTATTCAGCTCTTCGAAAGGCACTGGCAATGCCATCAGTACAACCACGTTACATGTCACGAGGTCTATGAGGCTCCCATAGGACGGAGGAGAAACTTCTGGATCCTCAGCAGCAAGGGCTGTAGCATTAACCCTGCAACGTTCTGGGTGCTGTGAGCTTAGCATTAGTATCAAAGTCATTAAATCGTTATAGGTGAAAGTTTAATGCCCACATATACCTTAATCTCAAAGGGAGGCAGATCTGTGAGGAAAATCACACATGCTCCTAATTGTCTGCAAGACAAGTGCCACAGCAAGCTTGGAGGCCTGACTTTCATTTATGCTAATGTCGCTTTTCACAGCGGGACGTAAATGAGTGGAAGGGTGAGAAAAGCCAGGTGAAGGACGATGATCTCAGGCTTTGCTTAGACGTATTTTTGGTTAGGCATGTGGCCATCCATCCGCACCACAGCTGTGTGAATTGGGGGATTGACACAGATGAAAAATGACTCAGGAAAACCTGTAATGCCTCATTTCTAGCCACATCTGGCCCAGCTCATGGCGCAGGGGAAAGCAGGGACAGTGGGGGTGACAGGAGGCAGGAGAAGGCAACTGCAGAGCTGACGCTGTGATGTGAGGCCATGGCTTTCTCATCATGGCAGCAGAAGCGCTAAAGGTCTAAATGCAGGCTGTCCCGCTTCCTCCGCACCACTGGCCATGCATCCTCCTCCTGCCTTGAGGCCAGCACTAATGCCATTGGCGAGCCTTCTCCTGGTTTGCTGTGTTTCCAGTCTCATTTTTCCTGAAGGCAAGAGCTACACAGGCTATTCCCATGAGCCTCATCAGCGCCTTGTGCAAATGCACTACTATTTTCTCATCACTATTAGCCACACTTCTCCCCATAGCTCCCAGAATTATGTTATTTTGTTTTGCAAGCACTCACCGTTCACTGGAGCTCCAAATCTACCAGTCATGACATCAAAGAAATTGCCGACATTGGTTTCAACACTACTGAAGATGATGCCACTGTTCTGGTTACTGAAGTGTGTAGCCATGGAAGCCATGAATGCAACCTACACAAATGCAGTTCTTATTTAGTCCGTTATTCATAAAATGCACAAATATAGGGAGTCAGCTACAGAATTTCATCTCGTATTTGCGGTCTGTTTATTTTCCTGACAGAGATGTTCTTCTAGGGTCTGATCCAAGGCCATTAAACTCCAGTAACAAATCTCCCATTGAATGAAATTGGAAGAGGACTAGCTTCCTTACGTTCAATTGGGCTATTCATAACTGTAAAAGTAAGTGTATGGGCAAGTGTTTGCAGGTCAGGACCTTAGTTTGGGATTTTATTTACCTTAAATTCTCTCTAGAATGATGCAATAGAAAAGTGGCACTGAAATATGTGGTGTTTTGCATAAAAATAATTTAATTAGTTTTTATATGTTCCCCAATGCATGTAAGCTGGATATTGCTTTTAACTGAAAGTGTGAAATAAATCGTGCATGATAAAAATCCATACACATTAGTATTTCTTGTTAACTACTTTCAGAGATGCATGAAGCATTTTTATTAGAGGTGTCCTAGAAGTAAAGTGACTGGGATTCAGCAGTCACTGCTTTTTCTCTCTTACCAGGTGCTCTGTATCCCTCAGTAATGACAGAGGGTGATGGAGATCAAAAGAGGAAACTAAGAACGTGAAAACTGTGCTTGAACTTCCTATTAACCTTCTTGCAGTGAGATGCATCAGTTGTGGAAAATATTTCATAGGAAGCAGTGCAAAACCATCTACCTAGGCAGGGAAAGGGGCCATCCCGTCTGCGAGGCTGAGGTCCCCCAGCTGACTGTCAGTGGAGGGGACACAAGCAGAGCCACTGCACCTGAATGCCAGAAGACTACGAAGGGACAAACATTTTATTTCTATCTCTCAACTTCTTAGATGAAAAGTGTTCAGTTACAGTTGTTACTGCTCACAAAAGTGATTTTTCATGAGATTTCAGCTACATAGGAATTAAAAAGAAAAAAAAATGCTCTTTTGATTTCAGATCCAAACGAGAATGAAATTGGAACAGACAAAATCAAATGCAAGTTCGGATCCGACACTGGAAATCGTAAGCTATCATCTGCTCAGAAATCTGAGGAGCACCAGATGTGAGCTCAAAGCCTGGGCTTATTTTCCTTATCCCTGCATGTATGCATTTACTATAACAGCAAACTGTTAACTTCTTGTTTCTTAGCCAGGATCATGTCAAAGTTCATCATGCGTTAAAGCAAAGCAGCTGCAATGGCAGCTTGATGGAATTTATTACTTTTTGTCTAGATTCCAATTCACATTCCCTTTGACCCCGAGCTACTTTTCTTGGGCTCACCAAAAGAGTTGAAAAAGGTGTCTTTTCTCCCTATGTCCCATTTTGAAGTAGCAGATCAACATGGACACAGCTATCTTTCAAAATAATCCTGCGCTTAATGGCATTGTATTCAAAAGTGTTTTCTCCTCTCCCTATCCCCTCTCTAAAAGCACGATGTTGACGAGAAACTATGTGCTTACTGGGTCAAGATTTTTTAAGCATGTCTGTTAAATACAGTGAAGAGATTTACTTTAAAGCAAGTATTGCAATATGAGCCTTTATTTTGATCATTTTTAACTGTTCAGTATTTAACTTACTTATTATTACTGCCACTACCTTAATATTAGGAGAAATACTTGATAGCTCATTTTAGAATTGCAAGAGTATTGCAAAACCCATTAATTTTGGAAATCATTTTCAGGCTGAATTTTATTCCATGCAGTTATCCCATCTCCATGCAACCTAGGGCTGAGCTTTCAAATATATACAATGCCAAGAAATCCAAAGCTATTTTCCCCCATTGCACACATGTTGGTTTACTAGTGACTAGTTAATTTTCATGTTTTTTCTGAAGATATGAAGAAGCTCTAATCCAAAAGCCATGCACAACTTAGCTAGGTTGACACAGCAGCGAGCCCAAACAAATATACCTCATCCCTCAGCAGAGCTGACAGCTCAACTCTGAACCCACGTCATGCTCGCCTGGCTTTTGGATAGCTGAATCATAGGCAGAACCTACCTGCTTCTCCCTCATGGCAGCTGTACGGAAATAACCCACGTAATGCAGAGCAACATTTTTAAGGTGCTGGGATACTTTAAATAAACACAGATAGTTGCTGGGCAGCATTTTTCAAAACCTAAAAACTCTGGACTTCACGCAAAGGTTTTGACCCAATACTTTTGAGGATTTGGATATATATGCCGCTGCAAATCTCATAGGGCCTGGCAGACCTCAAAAGCGTGGGCCTGAGTGACGCCTTTACTATTCTCGTATGGCCTAGGAAGTGCGGAGTTAGGTATGTGATCTAGCCTAATGGGAAAACAATGGTGCCATTTACTCTTCGTTAATGATCCAGATATTGGCTTTCTGCCCTGAAAGGGAACGGTATATGCTTCTTCCTGCTCATTTTGCAGCTGGATTCTTACTCTGAAGAAAGGCTAAGCCCTGGTGTCTTTCTTTTCCAGGAAGATCTGGCAGAGCACATTTCTCAGTCCTGACAAGTGCTATATATGTCACTCTATAGCGTATTCTGTTACAGATGGATTTGCTTCGCAAGTATCCTATGGTAATTAGGCACAGCTTTGCAGAGGAGAAAGCTCCATAACCTCCCTAACCCAAACACTGCTGCAGACAGCACGAGCCAGAGATTTTGTACCTGCAGCTCTGGGGGAATCCCAGGGTAACCCTTCTCGCCTTTGGGTCCGTGATGGCCACGCTCTCCCCTCGGTCCCATATCTCCTTTGTCTCCTTTCTCACCTTTGGCTCCTTCCTGGCCTGTTGCTCCATTATTTCCATTGTTTCCATGATTTCCTTAAAAGAAACAGCTTTCTGTTTGACTTAAAGAACTTTATATAATGTATTCTAACAGATACCCGTGACGGGTTTCTTTTCCACCAGTTCACTACACACACGCTTTTCAGTGTCATAAGACCCATAGTGAGCTGCCAACGGACAAGCTGTGTGGTTAAGGTGAAGGTTAAGGTTTTGACGAGCAAATTTCCAAAAGGAGATGCGATTATGTTTAAGAGTTAACCCTCATGCGACCTTGGTGTTGCTGTACGAACTGCAGATGCCTCAGGTCCCTGAGCTGCTAGCTGTAGGACCAGGCAGTTGCACAGGAAGAAACCTTGGCGGATGCAAGGCTCAGGGAAAGCGAAGGCCACTGCCCGGTGGGGACATACCAGATGGTCCATGTGGGCGCTTCTGCTTTTCCTTGTGTGCAAAATCTTGTTTCTTGTTGCTTTCATAGGATAATTTGGAGGAACATTTTGCTATCTTTAAAATGCATGTTGCAAATGGAGAATGGTGGTAACCTTAAACTAGCTAAAAGACATTTGAGGGTCTCCATTCTCAGGGTGCAGGTCACCTCGAAGGGGTTGACTGGTCATTCCTAAACTTAAAGAAAGACAAAAGTCCTATAATGAAGCTTTTCTGAGGTGGTTTCATATAAAGGGAGTCATTGTAGAAAGGTGTTTCTGCATCTGTAGTATTACTTACTTTCTGATGTTTATTGAGGAAATTACTGAGCAAATGTCTGCGACTGACAAAATTTTAAAGCTGGCTAGAATAACTGAATAATTCTTATGCTTACCTGAAGCAAGATCCTGGCCTTTAAATTAATTACTAAGGGGTTTAGTTAATGTAATCATTGATCTAATTCTACCTGAATTGAAACGAGATCCTTCACAGCTCTTCTTGTTCTTTAATGAAAAGCGATTAGTGACTCTAATTGTGAATTTGCAAGAAGAACGGTATTGTTTGAGGTCAAATCTAATGAGTAAGTGATTCTTCAAAGTTTTTGTATGGAGAAAAAAATTGACATCAAACAAGGAAGCTAAATGGTAGATGTAAATAAGCACATTTTTTGTTTGAATGGAGAAATCGATAGCCTTTAAAAATTAAAAGAAAGATCTTTCATATAAAACAAGAACCACTTCTCTGTTTAGAACAGAAGTGTGAAAGTGGTATTTGAATCAATCAATCAAGTGAACTGCAGCTGTTGTCATTTCCTTTAGGTGTGTAACGATACAAAATGCAGCAGATGAAGGAGACAGAAATTCTCGGCTGCAGAAGGATGCCGTGGAGCAAGCGTTTGTGGTGTCTTTTGGCAGCATGAGGGTGCGACTGAGTCACGTTCTCGCATGAGGGAAGGGCAAAGCTGGGTCTCCACCGTGCCTAGATGCGGCCACAGCAGCGTACTGACTGGCAGCCCTGAAAGTCTGGGCATAACACAAAGTCTTGTCCCACTTCCAAGAAGGCAACTCTTTAATACATACAGCAATATTTCAGCATGAGAGGCCTCACTGTTACATTTCTCCTACATTGGCAATGATCAATACTATTCTTACAAAGCATTGATGCATGAAATAAATTCTAGCTCGTAGCAGGCTAATACCAAATACGCCTAATACCTAATTATGCCTAATACCAAAATATGTCAAAGTAACAATTTATTTTCGTATTTTTGCAATCTGAAGCTAATTCTTTAAACACTTCATTTAGAATAGTAAGTCAGATGTACCTATTACTGGAAAATGTTCCTCTCATAGTACCTAAAATCACCTTAAGGAAAGGCTGCTTCAATTTTTTGTGTATTGTTATCTATTATTTCTTAACTGTCAGTAAATTTGTGAGACAGAAGGATAACGAAATAATATTTTTATTGTAGTAACAGAAGAGAAAAGGTTAGGAAGATGAGACAAATCTATCAGTCAGTAACATGTTAATTTACTTTACATATCTGCTTTAGAAACGACCATTTCATGAAGGTAGCCACCATAACAAGCTTACACCAAGGTACAACTGTCTTTTTGCCTTCTACAGGTTTATCTTTTTCCATACCAATTACTAGATCAAATTACACCCTTTTCTTATGTATCCTGTTATTCTGTGTGTGTTTTTAATAAATAAATTATTTTGTGTTAGGGAAGACAACATGAAAAGAGTAGAAGAAGAAATTTCCATGAGAGAATAGAGCGTATGTGTCTCTGTAAAAATTTGGTTTGCAGTACACTAGATAAAAAAAACTCCTAAATGCAGCATAATTTAGCATTGCTGGATATTCAATGGTGAAAGCAATAATCAACTCCAGGGAACAAGTTCTCCCAGCTTTAATGGAAGTTTCATGCAGCTTTAAGAAGAGAGAGCAATTTGGCCTAGAAATGCAAGAAGACTACTTTCAGTATGAATTTCTGAAAGCTGAATTTTATTAACAAATTGTTTTTCACTGGAGTAGACTTCAGGGTCTAACTTTTCAGTTAGACTATCTTCCCTATCTTCCCCTATCTTCCCTGAAATTACAGAAAAACCCGTTTCCACATCTCTCCCCAAATTCTGATGTTTAGACCATTCTCATAGAATATCCTGTAATGTGTAGCCTGTAAATATATGCTGATCAAGAATCAATTAAACATCTTTACCTGGCATCCCAGGGGGCCCGGGAGGTCCTGGGGGCCCTTGGTAGAGTCGAACACCAAAATCACCACGGCAGCAGGTACTGCAGTCTGGATTCTGCGGTCCCGTTTGTGGGGGCTAAGTGCACAAAAATAGGTATTAAGTAACTCATTCATGGAATGCATCAATCATATGCATGTTGGTTACAGGGTCTTCATTATATATCCTCAGTTTATATATTTGCGTAAGTTTTCAAAACACTTCTTATCTGAACTGAAATCTACCAAACTTGGATTCCCCCAAAGATGTTATTTTTGGAAGACTTAAGGAAAAAAGCTCTTCAAGTGTTCTAAGAGCTATATGAACGTAGAGAGGGAAAAAAAAAGCTGCTGTGTTAAAAAATGGGGGATTTGGAAATAAAATAATACTGAGTAACGAAAGTTAGATGAATATATCATTAGGTTCCTAACCTGCTTTTCACTGACACCAGATTTCAGCAAAGACCCTTTGCTGACAAACAAGCCTAAGTGCAACAAGTGGCAGGAAACAAAGGCCTTCCTTTGGCCTTCAGCAGTGAGCTGTCCTCTGCTAAACCTGGAGAAAACTGGGCTGGACTGCCAAAAGGAGATATACAAAATTGTCCATGCAGCAAATTCCTGTTAATGCCCCCAGAGTTGCATATTTACAGGTTATTAAAGTTAGAAGAACCTACAAAAGTGCCAAGATACGTGAGAAAAGTCAAACTGACCATGAATAAAGTGTTATGGACATTTGATTGATTATTTATAGCTGAGGTTGTGTAAGCATGAAAACCTGTTTATATGATGAAACACATAGCAACATAAATAACTAATGAGTTCATTATGCTACTGTAGTAATAGTTTAATAGAGTTTTATTTCACTGCTTTTCTTTCCCAAATTGCTATATTTAGACTAATGGATTCTCATTCAGTTCTGGTTAGATTTTATAACTAGGCTATCAAGTTGATTTAGCAGTTACAAAGCTTTCAGTGGGTCAGCTGAGGTAGAGGTCCAGGTCCTTCTACCTCCTTCTCATTTTTCCTTCTTTGTTGCTTTTTCCCTACAATTCTTTGCTATTAACCTGAAGTACAAATCTGCAGTGCTTAAGATCTGCTGGGGAATAGTCACACCAGTCTGACTGCTACTTTTTTTCTAATCATTCTCCTATTTGTCTTCCTTTCCTTTCTTTTCACTGCTGTTCTTCATCATCCTCAAACTACTTGCCTAAAGCAGACCTACTGGTTTAACTGCACCAAATGAGCCCCTGGTGAGCTGGGAACAGCCAAATAAACACATAGCTGCACTGTATTCCTACCCTTGAGGCCACCAGCTGGCTTGATCTGAAACATTGAAGCTTATTGCCCATCTTTTGGATGATGCCAAGCACACCCCCAAGAAGTCATTAATTTCAAAAGGCTCAGGAATTTAATTTTATGGAAATAGAAAACACCTTTTATGCCACCAAAATACTGCCGTGGCTCCGATGGATCAGACGCGTGCACTGTTGAGCTGGAAGTGCTGATGGCAAAGATGCCATGGGGAAAAAGGCCAGCTGGAGAGCTCAGAAAGTGGGCATTGTATTCAAAGAGGCACGGAAATTTTAACAATTGCCCGTGGCCAGAAGGGCTTTGGATTATGGGTTTTTGGTCAGTCCTATGCTGTTTACCCTCATTCTGATAACGGCTATACTGTATGAGAAAAAATGAGTTCTACCTGCTGGACTATATGTCCCTGGAGGACCCATCTGTATGCTTCTTGCTGTCTAATCTCTCCCAGTTGTTAGCAAGAACAAAACTGACAATCTCCAGATGTACTGGTCAAAGCTTTCCTAATATGAGATAAGAAGTAGCCCTGCTTTCAGCTAGTTTTCCATTCTTGAAGGGGAGCCAAATGCAAGAGGACTGGAGTTATGCAAATGTTTTGCACTCCCTGGAACGCTGATTTTCAATGTTGTGCTGAGCTCGAAATCTCCAGCGCTTTTCTGGCAGCGCTTGATATTCCTGATAAGTAGGAAGGCCAACTATAGAAGCATCTGTCAAGAGCAAATAGATAGTACCAGCCTAGAAATATCCAAGTGCTTCAAGTTATCTACAATCTAACTGTGGATTATAGGTAAGGAAAAGGATGAGTCCAGGGATCTGGATTTCATGTATCAAAAAGAAGTCTTACTCAAGTGTATAAGGCTCTCTGAAGAGGTAAGACTTATTTCCTTACCCAGAGCTCTGAAATCCCGAACAGCGTTGTTAGCTAACCAGCAAGGTTGTTCTAAAATAGACACTAGTACTGGTCATAACCAGTTAGACATTACCTCTCCAATAGCTCAACAGGTTATTACATGTGAAAGGGAGCAAGTCCTGCCAGCCTGGTTGTATTAGAACAGTTCCACTGACTTCAAAACAACTACTTCTGCAAGCTGTGAAGTAATATTGACTTATTATCTTTACTAATCCTTCGACTAGGAGAAAAAATGTTCATAATCAGCTGCCAAGAACAATGGATATTCAGGATACTTTTCTAATCTCTAAAAACAGAGGACTTCATGAAAAACACATTTAAAGTAAACATCTGCACGTAATGTAAAATTACACTCAAATGGGACATAAAGATTAATTGCAGCCTACTTGCCAAAGGGGTCCTATGCATCAATTTGTACATAAATTTTATTGCATGATGAATCTTTGGCATTGCTCTCCAGAACAGGAATATGATTCAGCAGCTTACGAAATGCATCTGCCACACTGATATCCTAGTACAGTTGGAAAACTAGAAATGAGGACACCGGGGATATTTGTTGAACTTCCTTTGATTTAGCAGGTAGGAGGCAATTCTAGGGAGCAGATGGCCTATAAAATTCCTTTAATTTAAACCTGTGATGCAATCAGAATTGGAGAACCAGCCCTCTTTCCATTTCCTGGTTAATTTTCTGGGTTTCTGTTTATATTGTCAAAGACAATACAGAAGAGCAAAGTGCATCCATCAATCATTTCCTGTGCTGAAAGAGAAACAGCCTGTCTCTGTGGGCACCAAAGTCCTCCCTCCTCTTGCAAAGGAATAAACAAACCACCAAAATTCAGGGCAAAAAGCCAACAGGGTCAGGGGTATTTGAAGGTTTTCAAGCAACGTAAGAAGGAAGAACATGTCTTGCTCTCATCATTCATTAAGAGTTCTTGTGCTTCAGAAATGCACCTTATATTTTTCAGAAGTTACCAGCAGCCTGGAAACTGGCCGGTGCAGCAAAGATAAATACTATTGTCTCTTTGGCACAACAGTGAATGTGATGTTTAAAACACTTTAGCAGAAGGGTAAAATTCTCCAGCCAGGGCTAAGACAATCAAGAAAGTAGGGATTTTAGGGACGAAACCTTTCCATTCACAGCTTGGGTGTTTTTCAGCTGTTGCAGTTGCCAAACAGCTTCCAGATAGCTCAAGGAGAAGGAAGAGGTTTGCTATAACCTAAAACATGTCCCTGCCACCTTTGCTCCCCCTCTGCCTGGAAACCCAGAGCGTCTCGAGATGGAAAATGCCGATTGCATCAGCCACTCTGTGATGGATTATCCCTGTTGTGCATCTGCTAATGCTCCATTTCATTTAAGTAAGCCAAAAATGGCATCATTTCCCCAGCAAAGATTGCTTCCTAGGGACCAGACTGGCAGGTGAATGACCTGCCATCAGCTGTACTCAGGCTAGCTGGACTCAGTCTTAATGTCACAGCTTCTTCCCCACCAGGCAAATCCAAACACATTGTACTAAACTATCTGATGAGAAACACAGGCACCCCAAAGATCACAGTGGTACTTTGTGTCCAAGGGAGAGTTTGGCCCTTAACAAAGTCATAGTTTTATATTAAATCCTGCATTATCTGAAATTATGTTGACGTCAAGAAGAATCTTCTGTAATTATCACCACTGTAGGGTCTGTAGTATGCAGCTGCACAAGTCCCTATGCAGTAAAGAGGAACACACACACAAACATACACTAGCTGGTTCATGGGACTATATATCTGATTGTTCACACTGCTTATATACGGTAAGTGCAATTTAACATACCTAAGTTAAATATCTATTTTTCTGAGTGGACTGCAGAACATATAAATCCTGCCTAAGAAATTCAAAATGCAATACACTGTAAAATTTAAACACAGGGAACATAGCGGTATATTAAACCTATTCCAGTACTTGGAAGTGTTTCAGTTCTTTAAGCCCAGCACAGTACTAAAATCAAATCTGTCTCCTTATCGTGAAACAGGTTATTATTCAATGCTTATCCACATGTCCCTGATCTTTGGAACTCAGAATATAATGGTTAGATCTGAAAAAGTTGTAAAACGCAAATGGCAAAAGGCAAACTATACAGAGCTCAATCATTTGTATCAGAAATAGGAACAAAACACCCACGTTGTTGCCTTAAAAAACATACCAAGCAACAAAACAGTTTTGCCTACTGTGAGAAAAAGCTTCATCTTCTGTCCTTCAAAGTTTTGCCTTTAAATTTTGATGGCAGTATTTTATGTATAATCAAATGATGCAATTTTCCCTTTGCTGTGAGCTAATGACTATAATGTATAAATTGCCATGTAAACAGCATAAAAAGAGCTACGGTTTAAAAAGCAGGCACTACACATGATTTTAAAAACATTTCATTCCAAATGTTTTTTTCCACTGAAACTGAAAGTCAATTTGATATATCATTATTACATCTACTTGGAGCTGAGATACAACATTAGTGCCTGTTTTTTCAAGCTATTCCTTAGAATAATAATTGTGAATACTGAAAATTTCATTGTTTGTCTCAAGCTCAAAAGACTATATTTTCTATACATAATTTAATAAGTAAACTTTTTCACTGCCATTTGAATCCTTCCAAATATCTCTGCAAATTCCATGATTTTCCTTCACTTCCAAATGAATTAATAGCATATTTAATACTAATGTGTTAAACAAGAAATATTCTGAAACAACTAAGAGACTGTATATCACAACACACGATTGCATAGGATCATAGTTTCGGCAAAACAACGGGCTGCTGTGCATGTTGGTACCAGTGTCCCAGAACACTGCTGGTCCTACTAGTTCATTAAAAGATCCTATAAAGCAGCTTGGCAGGATACAGACCAGTAAGCAGCTTTCATAAAATTCATTTCATAAATATATCACTAGTAATCTTAGAAAAAAAGATCTCATTAGCTTTAAAGTTATCTTTAGAAGATTAATTCAGAGTACCTGGACTCTATCTGAGGTAGTCAGTTCTACATCATCTACCTCTGGTCTCAGGACTTTTTGGTCTGTAGAAGTGCTATTAGCAACAGTCCACTCTATAAGTTGACTCCGCTGTTTCAATATTTCCCTGCTTCTGGAACCTTTATGGCCAGTCTGGTGGTGACTTTGCAATACTTTGGCCACTGGTTTATAAGATCTTCTGCTCACCTCCATGTATTCATCTTGACACAGGCAAAATGGAAGAAAAAATAAAGCCAGCAGATGCCAACTGATGAAATCCTTCTCTGCCATGTTATTGAAAATAATTTCTCAGGAGTCCAGCAAGTGTCTTGCAGAAGGAGAACCTCTTTGCTGCACCAGGAGTTATGCGGTCCTTTCGGCTTTTCCACTAGTAAGCCTGGCACTGAGATCAGTACCAGGTTTTATACGGTTGTGTGCAATAAATAAAATGAAAAATGCCAAACTGACAGGATCCTTCATCCAAAATCAGTCATGCTTCTTTAAACAAACCAGGCATTATTCACCACTTCACCACCACAAGGAAAATTGATTTGTATGCTGGAAATGGCCACAGCATTTAACGGACTCCCGTGGTTCCTATTTGGGGGCATTAAAAAATGTAGCACCTTTTCTTTGGCATGTTTTTGTTTAAGTGTGAAAAAATGTGATGGAAATGGAGAACATGTGGCTAATGGTTTACGTTCCTTGATTAGACATGGAAAGGCTGTGAATTCACACTCTAAAATGTCTTTTGGACACAGTCACCTTCCTTATTTGCCAGGAAATTCACACACACAACTGCGTCAGCCCAGTCCGAAAATTCTTCCAAGAGCAATTAGGAAACAAAAGCACAAGAGGAGTTTTGCATATGATTCTGACCCAGTGGCTGCTTCTGACTATGGTTTTCATTCAGTAAAAGAAAAATATTGAATTTCTGTCAGTTGGCTGACAGTGGAAGGAGACAGGGTAAGTAGCTCTGAAAAACTGGGTTGAATTCAGATTTACAGAGCCCCGTTTCTCAGCATCAGTTCAGCTTACTCAGCCAGGCAATATTTTTTCCCTTGAGTTTCCAGTGTTGTGCTAAATGCATCTGCCAAACCAGATTTTATTTCTTCACTGCCAAGTAAATATCATTTACTGGGGGCTTATTTTATACTAAAAGAATCAAATTATATAGGTATAATAATATCCTTATTATATTTTTTGAACCACCCACTAGTATCCTCCAGAATGCCATAACTGCAGACTACTGTTTTGCAAATGTTTACCCATAGTCTTGCACACCCCACCAGCCTTTCCGAGAGCAAGTAGCTCCCTGGCCTGTGAGAAAGACTTAACTACAGGCTGCAACAGCATTACTAAAGGCATCAGTCCCTGGGAACAATCTCCAGCCCTGCAACGAGATGGACTGGCTCAAACTCAGGTTGTCTGCGGCCGACCGCTCTGCATTGTGTTTGCCTGGGGCTGCTCCAGGATCTCTGTGGTGCTCCATGGCTTTACATTTGAATTATTCCCCCCTCCTTTTTTTTTTACTGTATTTCTTCCTGTTCAGTGGGCCTGAGGAAATGTGAGGTTTGTGCTGCAGCCCTGCTACAGTGATTTTTCTTTTTTTAGAGCATGATGCTATGTTTGCATGTTCTATGACGGGATGATAGGGAAGAGGGAGCACCAGGGGCCTGCTGGGATGGGGTTGGAGGATTCATCCATCCATAAGGCCGTCTCTGAGTTTAACAAAGCTCACCTAGGCTTCATTTTGGGAGGAAAAAGTCAGTCTACTCCAAAAGAGATCCTGGGAACAAACCAGGATGCGGCCAGCCAGAAGGCCAAGACCCAGGAGCGAAGTGAGGAGCTGAGATATTTGCCAATGTCAAAAGCCTTGAGCACAGCAGAAAGCTGCGGCAGCAGAGCATAACCAGCACAGACGCAGCTAAACAAGGGAACTGAGTTATCGCCACTAAAACGCACGAGCTTCGCCGAGTGCAGCTGCACGAGGCAGCTGTCGTCGCTCTTCACTCCCCTGCCTGGGGACTCTCTACGCAGGGTTGGGAGAAATAAAGCCAGATCCTAATCTTCGGAAAGTCACAGAAAACCCTCTTTTTGACCCCAGGGAAGGAAAATAAGCCTCAAGCAGCAGGGATTTGAATATGGGCTGTGGCTGTCTCTTTCTCTCTTTAAGATGAGCCACAGAAGGGGTATTAATGATTTGAAGTGATTTGAAGGCTGTTCAAACCCTTGCAGATGCTGGAACAGATGAGTAATTGATATTTGCTGAACAGTGGGGAGAAACTGCTGTCTGCTTTATATTCCAGTCCTTTCTACGGGAGACACCAGGGCAAGTCTCACCACAGGAGGAGACGTTGGCTGGGGACGTCAACCTAGGGCATGAGAAACGCTCAGTCTAAGCACATCTGCCCAGAGCACAAGTGCTAACCAGGTTGTCAACGTAGGTGGTTGCCCCCAGTATTTCCCACCTAACAGCCCCCATAGAGGGACGCCCAGGAAGGCAGCCACTTCTGCCAGCCCGGTGGCCCCAACATGGCACAGACACTGGCCATGGCAGCGCAAACTGCAGCTCAGGAACAGAGACTCGACTGCTGCTGGCTCGGCTTTTCCCCCTGAGGACAAAATCCGTTTGTTGCCTGCACCACCGGTTATCTCAGCCACAATCCTGGGAATAGGAGCAGCTTGCAGTTTGCACTATTTCAGCCCACAGCTCAGAAGAGAGAGTTGCATCTCCTCGCTTTATGCTTTTATTGTATTTCTCGCCCTTATTTTGAAACTCTAACATCAGGCATCTTAATTTTATTTCAGTGATATCGTAGATTCTCAAGCCAGATGTTCAGGACCATTAAACACATTGTTCATAGATTAGCTTTCAAGCCTTGCTTTAGTCTATAAATATTAATTAGCCCACAAATAGCCTTGCAGAAGCGGATCGTTAGCCTGTGCTTTATGACTACTGGAAATACTGATTTGAAAAAAATGCAAACACAAATATTCCAGTTATTTCACTGGGCAAGGATAGACGGAAAGGAATTTACTGGAGAGTGAAGCAGATCTTCTCTAAACACAGTTCCAGATTTTGGAAGCTGCTGCCACCAAAATGGGGTTTCTTTTTCAAGGAGAGAGGATTTTCTTGGTAGGAAAGGAGCTTGAAAACCCCGGACTCTGTAAATTGGGAATAACTCAGAGACACACATTAATTTGTCTTGGCACTTTATAATTTGATTCAGCAAGTGCTGGGACAGCACTGATGTTTTCAGCTGCCATCAGGGCTTTCATGGCTTTCCAAACTCTGTTCCAGAAGCTTCCTGTGGCAAATGTTTCCAACATGAGTAATGAATATCCACAGCACCCATGTCCCAGAGGGAGGAGGAGTAAAACCAAAGAGATTTGGGCTTCAAAGCACCCATCTATCATTTCATACAAAAGCTGAAACAAGCATGTTTCTTGGCAGCTATTAGAAAGTAGAAACATTCCCTTCCTCACTCTCTAATAAAGTCCACCTGGTTCCTACCCATCATTGTTCTGGCGGTTTGATGCTACGCACATGTTTTTGGTCCAAATTAATAATAGAGTTTAGTCCTTGCTCTTTTATTTCCAATCTTTTGAAGAGAATCCCATCCGCATAAATCTTTTCTGCCCATCATTCCCCTTCCTGCCGTGGGTAAGGAATAATTGGCCCACAAAATTACTGTCTACATGCTGAAATTTTGGAGTCAGAAGTAAAAAGCAATGGAGTAGCTGATTCTCCATTCTTGAGCTCCAAATGATCAAATACTCTTATCCAAACAGGCCTGAACTGAATCTAAAATAATACGACATTAAAGTGGCAGTACTTTGAATTTATTTTGTACTGGAACAAAATACTAAGAATGCGCCACACTGAGTGGAGTGAGCTGGAGGTGGATCTCCTAGTGATCTGGAGGTGAGGGAAGGACTGACCCGAAAGGTTTGTTCATGCTTTTAGTTCTGGGTCCAATGTTCATTGCAAGAGTACTGACAAAAGAGAATACAATCTGGCCCCTACTCCCTACCTCACAGCTGTGTGTTTGTACCCCCAGCAATGCCCCTCCAGCCTTTGCCGCCTGAGCAGCAGTAATTACCTGTCTCCTGTTGACATGGTACTTTGGCAGCTCTAAGCTTTTATCTAGTAATCAACAGTTTAAAACTAAGTGAAGCACATGGATCTGTTTGTGTCAGATAATGAGATACCAGCTACAAAGCAATAACTGCTAGATGAAAGCTGCTTTCCATCTTCTCTGCAAGCAAAAACTCTGTTCGGTGAGAAAGGTGAGGCTTGTTATCTTGTTCATATAGACATTGGGAAAGTGGGTTATTAGTGAGGTTATTATGTAAAAGTGCAGGCCACCATTTCAAGAGGTTTATCAGAGTTGCTTTTAAACTTTATTAAAATAAATTAAAAAAAAAAAAAGGCCCGCCCTGGCCCAGGCGGGGATGTATCTGTAATTAAACATTTACTGTTCCTTCTGTTAGAAATAACTCTGTTTACAGTGATAACTCCTTCATACCGCACAGAGAGATAATCTGCACCTGCTATTTCACAAGCAGTCTCCACTGAGCCATGCTGAAGGAGACAAAGGCCATCCAACACGGACATTGCACCTCCCGGAGTGAGTGCAGGAGCGCATGCCCACATCTCAGCAGCCACACTGCCATAAGGCCAGGCCCAGAGAGGTCTGCCACGTTCCTCTAGGCCAGCACTTGGTTTGGAGATGTGGCCCTGTCTCATACCAGCATCACTGGATGCAGTGGCTGTGCCACCTCAATGCACCAGTGCTTGCTCAGTTCCTGGCCCCACCACAGCTTCTGGGGCTCTTGCTTTCCCAAGCGCTCTCCCAGTCAGGCTCTTGCTGGGCCACAGGCTCCCGCTGACCCACTGGCATTTTGGCCAGTCCTGCAGCAATCCAGGGAACAGGATGGCTCCTCTTTCTAGTGCCGGCACGAAATCCCTGGCATGTGCCTCCTTTTGGCTTGAGCCCCGTGCCGCAGCTGGGCAGAGCCCTTGGACCTCGCCGTGGCTGCAGGGAGAAACACAGACAGCCCTTTCACATTTTTTTTCCCTTGAAACGCTAGCAGTGAATTCATCCCTGCATTACTCCTGTGTCACAGGGCCACAACGCAGGTACATTTTCACCGCTCACATTCAAGACCAGTTGCACAGAAGTAGCAGCTTCGACTAGAAGAGAAGGGTGGTCTTGGGTGAAAAGAGGTCTCTGGAAACACATGCAGCAGCCTTTCAAAATGTGCATGGCTGCATAACACACGCTCAAAGGAAAGGGTAAGCCAACCCCTGAGCAGTTTCAGCAAGGTTTGCTCATCTAACCAGCCAGAAGCTCTGGCGCGTGAAAAATTTGCAAGTGTGGTCTCCCAGGAGCAGGGAAGGAAGATGAAGAGCCAACAGACTGTGCAGAGTTGCTTTTCATGTCACAGCTCTGAAGCCTTTTCCCACCTTGGCGTTCACCACTGTGAACCCACAGCAGCAAGTGAGGTATTTTCACTGAAGGCCTCTGTGATCTGCTTTTTATTTCTGCAGGACTTTTGGTCGGTCACTGGAATTCAGGTGAAACCCACCACCCTCCTCCCTGAGGGAGCTTCTGCAGAGGTGGGCTGTCGAGGGCAATGCAGATGCGTGGTGCTTTCCAAAAGCCATGTACTAGAAAGGGCTCACAGTCACAGTCTACCTAACACCCCGCTCCATGGCCAACAGTTTTCCTGCCCTGCAACCCACTGCCCCTGAGCTCTGTGGACCATGACAAGGAACTGGCTGCTTGGGGCAATTTGTTGAGTGACATCCAACTTGTGTGTAGTTTGCACTATTCCACCAATCCCAGCAGATACTTGGCAGTATTTTGTAGGCGTTTTTGGTGGGTGCCATGCTAGCGTGCTCGCAGTTATTGGAGGAGGAGAGTGGGGCAGGTCCAGCAAACGGCTGCCCGGCTCCGCTGCATGGCATCTGCCCTTGTGTGAAGCAGATGAGCCTCCAGGGCAGTCTGCATCCTCCCGAACTGTGGCCTGTCCGCCAGTCAGGAAATCCTCCTGCCTTGACACTGACACTATTTTTTACCCCCCCGCAACGTAATGTGAGCAATTATGGCGGTATTTGGGGCTGAGGTCCTGGCTTTGAGGTCTGCTGCTGGATGCAGAGTTTCACAGCAGCTATCACAGCAGCCTCATCCCAGGGCTTTCTGCAGCTGGCAAAGCAGCTCCCCTCCCTCTGCACACCTTTGTGCGTATAAACGAAGGGGTCAAGGAAAACCTTGGCATCGCTGCTGGGTGTCCTGAAAAACGCAGTGTGTGCGAGAGAGGGCAGTGACTTTCCCAGGACAAAGCGTCCTGGAGGCTCCCGCAGCGAGCGTGCCACATGCCAGCCAAGGAAAGCTTGGGAGGCGCCAGGAGCTTCCCGCGCTCCTGCCTGGCAGCTGGGGATGCGTCGCAGCTCCGTCAGTGCCGTTTTCAAGGGTCCATGACAAACTGTCTGGATCAGATTGTCGACAGTCCCAGACAGGATTGCCAGCTGGTTTATCTGAGTTGCTTTTAAACTTGCAAAAATAGATTTCACAGTGCTGATAGGATCCTGGTGTGGAACAAATAATGCAGTGTGATAAGCTTTTTCCAGTCTGCAATACATCAATTATCCGTCTCTAATTGAAGAGCCAGAGCATAGTGACTTCCAAGAAACCAGGGTGGGGAAAGAGCAGACATGGTGCCAAAAAAAAAAGCCGTGGTCAACATTTTTGTCAGGCTTGAATATCCTGGTTTAGATTAAACAAGATCTAACCTGAATCTTTGGCTACGTTTTAATTCACCTTTTCTCAAGTTTCAAAATGTTTAAATTTATTACTTGAAATATGCTCTTCTCTGCAATTCTCTGTTCTGGCCAGGACCAAAAGGGTAACGGCTAAAATACCACAGCAACAACTGCTCATTATTTTAGCCACCCAACAAGCAATAAAGAACATCTTGTGAGAAATCCTGCGCTGACTACATCTCCGGCTTCAGTTTTGCACATGCAGAAGATGTGGGTAGCTCAGATAAGGTATGCTATTTTTGGATGCGAAGCTGAGACACAGATTCAGGCCCACCATTGCCCAACATTTTTCTTTTGGACTGCGCAATGCAAAGCATAAAAACGAAATGCTGTCAGTATGTCCCAGCATCCAGTACAGGTAAAGAATAAATTGTAAAACATTTGTCTAGGGGCTGTAAGAGTGATTGTAATGGTGACTTCATCTCACATAAATCATTTTTAAGGGCCTGGATTTAGCACAGCACTATTCTGTTGCTCTAACACAGTTTTGCAGATTCGTAAGACGTCTCAAAGACGTTATGCCTTCAGAAAAATGCAACATTGAATGAAAAAACAGGGCTTATATAAGGAATTATGCAAAGAATTCTCCCCAGCCTACTTGGGCATTGGATGAAAATGAACTGTGACTGATCCATAACCCAGTAAGATCTGGTTATTGGGAAAGTTCGTGACTGTTCACATTAGATTAGTCCTTACTTTATGTGTGCGTTGGGATGCCATAGTTCAGGAGCAGGCCGTGTTAACAGCTCTGAATTACAACTTCTTGGTGAGCTCAGCAGAGATCCTCGGGAGACAGAGGCAAGCCCCTTGCCTGCGCACACGCTGTGTTGAGACTCCAGCCAGAATGACGAAACCCATGTCACCAAGCTTGGGACCCAAAGCTCACAAAACAATTAAAATAAATCACACTTGGAAAGAGGAGGGGTGTCTATCACTACGCGATTTTGCTCAGCCACCTGCATCTCCTACCAACACCACGTGCTCTGAACAAGCCAGCCTGCTGGAGCAAGAAGCCAATCCTATGAAGAGGCAAAAAGGCTTATTAGCACAAGCCAGGCCAGATGCCAGCTTGCTATTTAAACCTACCAGCTGTGGTGTGCTGGAGGCCTAGATATTTCCTTCATTTCTTCCTCTTCTGATAAATCCTCCACCCATAGACATCTGTTTACCCTAGAAGAGGCAGAAAATGGCACTGAACAGAACTAGGAGGGATATCTGGCACAGCATGAGATAGAATTTGTTCACTTTCATTCATTGCTTGCCTATTTGAGCTAAAAATATTTTTAAAAGTATATGCTGTAATAATAACTGGGAAAGAGCCACATGTGCTGGAGAGAAGAGTAACCTCTCTTACAGAGCTGGCAGCCCTTGCTGGGTAAAAGCCCAGCCAGCTAGCGCCATTTATAACTGAAAAGAATGAGTTTCCTGCCATGCGAAAGATGTGTTTGTCTTCCTAATTTGGTTTCTAAATTTTCACTTTCACAGAGGAAAAAAAAAGATCGTTTAAAAAGGAAATTATATCATCTTTTTGGTTTTTTTGAATGGCATTTGCAAAAGATTATGCCGTTATAAACTTGAGGAATTCCTTATTTATCCATAAGAAAAGACAGGAACTACCAGAGAAACCTTCTTCTGTATGTTTCCATATACTTACAGACCATTTCTAGACCATTACCAACCTCCTCCAGGCCATTAGTCTTGAGACCATCTGTAATGACTCCTTCCTGTTGCGGTGATGCCTTTTGCAAAACTCCCAGGAGTTTCTCCATTTTTTGGTAAACACATCTATTATCAAACTTTCATCCACTTATAGCAGACCTTGGGCTGATCTGGAGTGAGTGAAGTGGCAATAGAAGGCCAAAATATTCAAGACTCACTGTCTCTGGCAAGCTAGATCTAAATTTTGTGTCAGGACACGTCAGTTCTGTAGCAGCGTCTTTCAATTTACTCCTGCTGTTTCAGATGTGTTTTAATTGAACTTTTCGCTGTAACAAAGACCAGAGGGCAGTCTGCCAGCTCCTGGGCTATTTACTGTACTCTGCCTCCATGTCTGAGACTTCAGGAGGCCACAGATTG
This sequence comes from Struthio camelus, assembly GCF_040807025.1. Taxonomy (NCBI): domain Eukaryota; kingdom Metazoa; phylum Chordata; class Aves; order Struthioniformes; family Struthionidae; genus Struthio; species Struthio camelus. Next base: position 75,829,915 of record NC_090982.1, on the reverse strand, counting down.
TCTTCTCTAGGTGCTCTTGAAGTATGGCAGGCAGTTTGGCACCTCCTCTGCCTCATTTCAGGCTCCCTACAGATGCAGACACCATACATACTGTCCAGGGTATTTGTAACTGGGGACCCAAATTATTGCAGTGTCAAAAAGAAAGAACCTAAGCAACCTCTTTATGGCTATATATCAACACAGAGAGTGGGTAACCTGCCAAATGTATCGGTATAGTCTCATCAGGAGACAGCAGTGGTAGGAGAAGGTGCTGCACTCGGGTGGTTCCAAGGGTCCAAGGGTGGTTCTGAGAGCTGTGATAATTTCTGAGAGTTATAAACATTTTATTAGCCAGGTGATGTGAAGGGAGTCCTGCTGCTCTGGAGAAGCCCCTTCTCCTGCCAGCGTGCGGGGGTCGTGCGCAGTAAGGCAGCCTGCAATGCGTGGGAGGGACCAGTGTGCATCACATGAGTCGATTTTCATAAGCACAACCAAGCACATTTACAAGATGAATAAAATGTTCCCTCAGGGCATGAATCAAACACAGACTGCAGTTCAGCAAAGAGTGTAAAAAAACAAGTGAAGAAACAATACTATCTCAGGTTTTAGCCTTTGGTCCTGCAATCTTTGTAGGATTTCCCCAAATTCTTTCTGCTAGCAGCACCCTACTAGTGTCCTGCCACGTTCTTAGTGAAGATGACGGTCTGGGATAATCCAAAACAGCGTTAGAATGGCCTTTCTGGCAGTGGGCCAGCCCTCGACAGCCTTGTTTCCATCAGAGATGGCCATAGGACTGTAGGATCATGGAATAACTCCTGTGCAGAGCAGAAGTCCTGGCTCTTGCTGTGCTTTCTTAGGTGCAGCTTAGGGGAGGCTGTGAACTCCCTTGAACTAGACAATCTCTGACACTTTGCTATGCTTCCCCCTCTCCTTGTGTATTACTGTTAACAAGGACTGGTTGTTTCTCAAGTTTACAGTGACATGAGACATGTCAGTAAATGTGCTAATTGCTCCTTCTCTGCCACCGAGGATGATGGGATCCTTTGGCTTGCTCTCCCTGTGTCCTAATCCTACAGGATTTTTGTCATCAAATAGCATAGCCAAAAAGCTTTTTTTGTGCAACATAAAACATAAAAGCCACACAAGCAAACTGAGGGACTTCATATAATGTGACTCATCCCTGCAAAGGCGGTGTACACACCATACACCCAACACAGCCATGGGCAGGCCGATGGGAGGCCGTCAGCAGTCCCCACTGCTGGTCTCAGGCGCCACTGATGCTGTCAAAGGTGCAGGCGCAGGTATGTGACCTGATGTTTTTACTTGGGAGACCTACTCCAAATGATAAATAAAAAATATTAGGCTCATTTAACAAGTGCATGGACATGCAAAATGACACCTTCAGCTATCATCTCATGCCAAGATATTTAGTTTCAAAAACACTTTTCCTATCAGCCTCTAATTAATTTGTCACGGCCGCCCACAGCACTGCTATGTCTATTTACTTTGTTAAAAACATGTTATGGAAAGATATGTTGCTTTTCATTTTTATATGTTGCTAGAAAGAAAACATTTCTTCCTACAACCTTTACCAGGGAAAAGTCGACAGAGATAAGAATTGTTTCCTGATCCAATTACCCCTAAAGTGTATAAATGAATTTACTTTTCTGTTGACTTGTTACAAAGCAAGAGTATTACTGTTTCTATTTAGAAGAAAAAATGACTTTAATATAGTTTTTCAGGGAAGTCTTTCACTTGACACCTTTGGCAATTTAAGGTTAACAAATGCAGAAGTCTGGATGCGTTCATAGCAGGTGTAATTTGTCCTTAGAGAGCTCAGATTCACTGGGCCAACACAAGTTGTGGAGTCAAATAAGAGATTGCTCTAACACAACTTTAGAAATGCCTTGGAAGCCTCAGAACACAGAAGCTGCTAAAGCAGACATTAAAATTACTGATCTGATTTTCATGTTACTCATTTACTCATAAGAAAAACAGATGGGACACTGCAAGTATGGCCAGGAGATCTTCTGCAATGGGACAATTTTGCTTGACAAGTCTCATGCCTTCTCTGTAATTTCTGTTACCTTCATCAATACTGTCAAGTTCAGTTTCTGGTGGGAAAGAAACTAGAGTATTATTACAAGAAAGAGAAGATCAGCTGCAGAGTTGGCTCCTGATGCACAGGGCAGCGAGCCCAGCCAACACCTCCAGCTTTAGGCTGAACTATAAGGCTGATTTGCAAGAAGAGCTGCATTGTCTTTATGATCAGCTGGGGCAAATTCAACTGCAAAGCAGGACCAGGCACATGGCCAGCAGCTGGGGCTGTCGTTTAGCCCTTACTAAGTGCTCCCCAAGGCAATGCTTCCTTGCTTTTGCAGACAGGCTCTGCTCCATGGGGGGTTTTGGGCTAGGAAGAGCAAACGGACTCTGGTGGAAGAGGGATATACCCTGCATCAAGCAAATGAGATGTTAGCAAGCACTGGGCTAATTGTAAAGTGTATATCCAGAGGGAAGAAGCCCAACTGAATGAATCCCCCGCTTTGTCTTTGCCTGGGAGTGGCTCTACCCTCTCCTCCATGGGGACTGGGACCTGAGTGGTGCTGGGAAAGGCCCACCCAGGCTTCGTTTACCAACTCTCCCCAGTGCAGCAGTAGTCACCACTTTTAGCTGCTTTTGTGAACTTGATTTTACTTGTCTGCTGATAAGATTGTTCAAGGAGACTAGCCACAGATGCTCTCTCTACATAATCTTTTTCAGAGGACAACTGTGCTTCTTAGGGTGGCTCTAAAAAGAAAACTGAATCCTTTCAAGTGACTTCTGAAACTCTTCAGGGTGATATTATTCCCATGTGCTACTGTTAACTGGATTTTTTGCCTTAAGTCCTTAGCCCCATTTCTCTCCTGCCTGCCTAAAAGTACTGCATTACATAGTTTGCCTGCATCCAAGGCAACAGGCGATCATATTTTCCTCAAGACCAGGAAAAATCAATCCCCATCAGCAGAAGTTTGCCAGGAGGTTTCACAACCACGGCAAAGATGAAACAGCTGAGACAACAGTTAAAGGTGTCAGGCCAGCCCGGTAGGAGACAATCGTCCGTGCAATTCAGAAATGCAGATTTACTGGCCCAGGGCAGTACATATGGCTGGACCTGGAGAGGGTATGATGAAAACTGCTAAAGTTTAAATCTAACTGACCACAAACACTTGCTATCTGTACTTTGCTAGACTCTTAGCTTCTGGTAAATAGCAGTCACACAGCTGTCCCATGCTCTCCAACACAGAAATCGTATGGAAAAGGGACTTATTTGCTCTTTCCTAGTAGTGGACCAGAACCAAAGCCCTTGCTCTAAGCCATATCGACAAGAGACTGACCAGCGCATACCTGAACGACATTTATACATGTTCCTCTGCGTGGCTTTTTCCAGTCTTGCTGTAGATTCATTTCTACATCAAAACTGAGGTTCATGTCCTACAAGAACTTGCAGTGTGACATGGGATCCTGCTACCATGAGCATCACAAAGAGGAAAGATTTGCTTTTGTGGGTGTGGAAACAGCCGAAAGGACCAGAATGTCTAGTGGCCCAATCTTAATTTACTGTCAAAGTAAATAGGGCCCTAATGTGCTAAGTTTGTTGTGAACAGAACAGTCAGAGCTGCCGTGATACACTGCTCACAAGCGCTGTTCAGCTCAGACCCAGAGCTGGAGATACACACTGAGAAAAGCAGAGGGAAGGAAAGGGCAAGAGTAAACCAGGACAACGGAACAGCTCAGCTTAGGCCAGGCTCAGCTTCCTAAAAAACAGGCATTTGGTGTCAGCTGCATCCATAGAGAGAGACCACATCAGGAGGCAACTCAGCTTGTCCGAGAGGAGTCTGTGGTGAGTGGCTGGAGCTAGGTCTCTCCCCACTGATGACAGCTCAGAGCATGTTTCACGTGTATAGTTTGCTGACAGGAGGGATGAACACTGCCCAGTGAGACCATACTTCCATTTCATTTGAGGAAAAACTGGAACTGCACTTGGCATCAGACACGGCAATTAGACATATACGAAGGAAATCTCCAGGAAGCCATCAGTCACTTCCTTCAGCTGAAGCTCACTGCCTGCAAGCAATTCACATAGTCGTGGGGCAGCTCCTTTCCTCGTGCTGGTTCTGCTTTGATTCTTAGTGTTGCATTATGGGTGAGTTATCCATCATTTTCTTCTAATATCTTCCTGATTATCCTTCCTTGCTAACTTGAAAGAAGAAGCTGACCACAGCAAAAGCTAGAACACTGTAAGCCCATTCATGGCAGTGGTAATAGTAATAATGCTTGGGGAGGATCCAATGTATTGATGTTAGGGACAAAACTCATTTTGATTCCACAGGAACAGAATGTCTCCTTCTGTATTAACCACTTCATACTTTGGGAATGCCTTCCAATCACCACACTGCAACTGTTCAAAGGAATGAGACCAGGGAAGCCATAAGTTTACCTGCTAAATTACCCTCATTCCAACCCCAAAGAGCAGAAAAACAGCATTCAGATTCAGAGACCTTAAATGAAGTCTCTATATTTTTAGCTAATCTGTAGGTAAAAACAGATGAGGTCCTGACATCTCCTTACTCAGCACCCCACAAATGTAGCAAGAGCAGTTCTTATGATCCATCCATCCATCCATCCTTCTATCTCTATAGCTCTAGTGCCCTACTTCAGAAATCCATGCTGCAAGCTTTAGGTAAAGTTTGCTTATGGTTCCTACTGTGGTTGTCATGGATTTGAGTTCGGGAATTTTGTGTCTTCTTCCTATTTTGGAGTGAAGAGCAGAATTTACATCGAGGAAGGATGTACGTTTCGTGTGACTGCCTCTGTCGCTCAGTGCTACAGGTCATTACCGTTTCAGTGGAAGCTGAGCAGCATGTGAGTGCTTACAGACCATTGCTGGCATATATGTGGGTCTGAGCCCTGGTGGAACTGTGTGAAATAAATGTGGAAAATCAATGTGCCAAAGCCCCTTGCCTATTTCTGCTGTTATAAGCCACAAGCTCATGATGTAATGGCCGTTCGCAGACTTTCTAAACACAGAGTCTGCACTAAAATATAATTAAGTCATGTATAGCTTTATGATAAAAGATATACAAAGCCCAAGCAGACTCAAGTGCTTAGTCTCTCGCACACAAATGGACACCAGGCCTTCTCCTTTGACCAGGGCAATGCAAATAGCTTTAGACAAAAGAGAGCCCCATGAGTGAGCAGGTAGAGCTGGAATTGGTGAAATAATTTCTACAGCACAACACAGGCAGTAACAGCTGTGGCAGAGCTTCCCTTTGGGTGTTTACACCCTGGTATACTGGGGTTTTGCCACCTTCAACTCCTACAGCCAAAGAAGGCTCCTCCCAGAGAGGGAAAACTTTCTACACTTATGCTCTGACAACTCTGTCCCTTCCCTGGGAAATGACATCACACGCTGCAATACCTCCAACCACTCTACCCACTTGGATGGACAGGGACATTTTAATTATTGATCAATACAGCTAGCACCAGAAAGTGTTTCAACATCAGGATCACTTATGGGAAAGTTGTTTTTTTCTCAGATTTTTTTTAAAGATCAATTTTTGCAAAGCATACCCTACTAACTTAATGGCTGAAGTCTAAAGTACTGAACAAATCCCTGCCGCTCAGCGGTACCACCAAGCTTTCAGTTCTGGTCCCAAGGAAAGAGTCCTTAAACTTGTGTTTTCATTTACCACGACTCAGCAAAGCACTCGTGTTGCTTCGCTTTCCTGGTCTGGGGTTACCTCAGCAGCACTAACTAGGTGTTTAACAGGTAGGATGCTGGGAGGTCCTAGGAACCCGCCCCTGGTACTGCAGGTCAGTGAGAAACAGCTTTTCTCAGGGCCAATCTAGACCTCTCTCTGCTACACATGCTTCTTGGAAATTGTCTATAACTTGCTCTTTGACTCACTCAGAAAATACACTGATGTAGCCTAACTTCTGTCAGGAATTCAGCAATAAGCCACATTCTCAGGGCCGCTTGTGACGGCAATTCAGAAATTGTCTTAGGCCACGAGAAGAGGATATATCTGAGCAACTCTGTTGGTTGAAATATGCTGAGTGTAAGCTTCAGATGAGCCAAACACTGAAGATTTCCATTCACAGGTTTACTATTGAAAATAAGATTTGATTCACATTGGCCTGCACCAGGCTCTGAGATATGCTTAATATGAATAAAAGAGATCTGAACTAAGAAAAAGTGCCTCCATGCCCTGCGGGGGACCTCTCTGACGTTTGCTGCAGCGGTGACCTTTGAGTTGCCAAGCGGTCAAAGGAAGAAAAGTGCATCCACATGATGGCCCCGAGATAATGACCTGTCAGTCTGAGGTGTTACAAGAGACGATATTATAAGTTACACCATGATGTGGAGAGCTAGAAGATAATTTCTTCTGAGAGGGAAACAAAGTTTAGAAAACACGGGAGGACTGAACAGAGAGATAACTAGTCTAGACAACCAAAACCACAGCAGAAGCCTGCGTGAAGCTAACAGAAAGAAAAACGTACAGCTTGTAATTCTCTTTTACACAGGAGATTTCCTTCGAGTTAAGATTACTGGGGCTTTTGCTTGCCAGCCCTGCTGTATTTTGACTCGTCGGAAAAAATGAAGTGTAGGAAATTCATCCTCTGAGAAATACAAGGTGGGAACTTGCTGAGCTCTTTTTATCTGTATTATCCAGACATAATATTCCCCTTTATGTCAATCCATTTCAAAGTAATTCCTGTAGTTACTCTGGATATGCACTCAGGCAACTAAATTATTCTGTTGTTCTTCTTGTGAAACCCACTATGATTTTTAGCCTCCCATGTGCATTAGGTGGTACAACATAGTGAGCAGTGCCATCCCTGAGCAATCATTAGAGTCAAAAAAGGGCTGCAGGCCCATAAATGCTCTTTTATTTTAAAGCAGGTATGTTTCTGAGTGCTTGGCTTACAAAGTATTGATAAAGCGCATCACAAAAAAGCAAGATAAAATGAAGAGAGGAAGTTATAGCAGTCTCTAGTGCCACTGCATAGACTTATTTCTGTAGCTCTCACTCAAACAGAAACAGCACCATCTGTTGCTCTTTGTACTGTAGCTCAGAACAGCTTTTCCTCTGCCCAGAAGATGACTACAGGAAATGAAACATATGCAGCAGAAATTAAATGAGGAGGAAAGTATTTATTTTCAAGGTGGGCTCAGACTGGAATATTTTCCCTAATCCATTAGACTTGTAGGGCTGACCCACAACTGGTTTTTCGTTTTACAAAAACAACGCCCAGTCGATGAGGCTTTTTCAAAAACCCAAGTAAAAGCACTGCCGATTTCACTTTTCTCCAGCAGTCCTGCAGTGTAGGAATGATCCTCATAAATTAAAGCCACTAGGGATGGAAAATAAGGTTTAATCTGGTCCCTGAATGTCAGCTTGAGTATATTTCTCAAGTTGGTCAGTTCAGACGCGTATTTCTCCTGTCTGCTTTCCTGACGCTTTTTTCCAGAAGGACTCAATGACACTTCTGAAAACCCTTATTACCAGCTGGAAGCCGTTTCACAGTAGGGCTCTCATGTTGCTGCAGCTGAACCCTGATAGCAGCGGTGGAAAATTCTCTCTGCTTTCCTCGGTGCGGTGCGAGCCAATATATGAAACAGCGTCTGGGAAGAGCAGCAGACATGGGCAAACCATGGCAGAAATGTGAACAGGAAGCTCTTGGGCTGCTACGTTGGTACCATTCATCATTTTGCAGTTCCTCCTTGGAGGTGAAGGTCCGTGTCGACAGCTTAGCAGACGAACACTGCTGTTTGTCTAGGTCTCTGTCTCTCTCTTAGGAGCGAGCTCGGCTTCCCAGGGGAATCCGGACCCTGCCAGGATCCAAGGCAAGCCCGGCAATCTGTGTGCACTCACATCAACCGGACTTAGGAGAGAGGACTTTTTGATTTAATCGCTCTGCTGTAAAGAGGTTCTCATAGTCCAAGTTATTAAGAAAAACATTTGGCAGTTATACTCTTCAGCTTTCAAAGTTATTTGCATGGCAAGGAACATGCTGTTCTACAAGCAGTGAAATAATGATGTTGTTATCCATATATCGCACAGGGGAAAAGTGATGTATCTCTACTGCACTCACCCAGCACACAGATCTAGGGCTCAGGGATACAGGTGACCACTGAGTCCCCAGAGTCCTGCTGCAAATTGGAGGAGAGCTGCAGTGAGCTTCATCCCCCATCTGCAGCCCTCACCTATTCCCTTCCACAAGCTTGATGTCAATTATTTTCTTCAGACAAATTTTGAAAATGAGGTGGGAAAAACAAACTGCTGTGAGTGACAGAGGGAAGCTGTCGAAAGAGTGAGAAGAGAGTGGCAGCTGCTGTTCTCCTTTACTTCAAAGTTGCATTTGGAAAATTGGACACTGGAGTTATGGTTGAGATACCCTAAGAGTGGCTGATGGAAAATGTGACTTCTTCCCTTCCCCTCCTCACTCCCCACACTCGAGTATTTGGTTTCTTTACATAAATTATCAAACTAAAGCTAACATTTGTTTCACATCAAGTCCTAGCTTTCACTTCAAGTTTTGAAATGTGAGGAAAAAAAGTGGTTTGCTTTTTGCTTTTTTGGAATAGTCACTCTCTTCATCCCACAGCAGGAGTGGGAAGATATTAAAAAAAGAGGGAAAAAGTAGAGACCTAAAAAGGAAGAGACAGAGAAAACTAAAGAGCACAATGAAATGCAAAACTAAAAATTATTTTCTTTGCTCTTCAACTATTTTCCAAAACTGCACTAGATTATTTAATTTGTATTTTCAGTGCCGAGATTTTTATCAAAAATCAAAACTTTTTCACGAAAGATATCAACATCAATTACATTACAAACTTGGATGGAAAAATATTTGGCAAAAATGTTTGAAGAGCTCTGCCCATGCAGACAGAACACGTGGGAGCTGTCTGAAAATGGCAATAGCCTTTCAAAATGTCATGCAACACTTTGATGAACACAGGATGCCCAGGCTAGCATGAGAAGTTGGACATGGGTATATTTTCTAGCCACCTGCATAAAACTCAACAGTAAAGGCTGAGGAATTTATCACGCTCTCTGGTTGCGCTCTCTTTGCCTGATCAGATAACCCATGATTTGTGTTCTGCGGAAAAGCCAGACACAGGCGGGGGATCCCCTTCATGAATCCTGGCCACTGCAGCGCACAGGACAGCACAGGGCACAGCCACAGCTGAACAGCACCCTCCTAACTTATCCCCATCTAGGTCAGGGATGCAACTGCTGCCATAGGAAGAAGTAGTGCAAAGTTAAGAGGTCACTGCACTTCAGTCAGAAGTATATAAGATCGCTGACCTGGTGCTTCCTCTACAATTGCGTGGATTGACATGCCAGTCCCCCAGCCACCTTCTCAATCGTTGAGCAGCAACAAAGCAGAAAGGAGAAGAAACAAATAAATGTAGTTCTTTTGATGTAGGCACCAAAACAAGTAAGTGACCCTGTTCTCTAAAATGGGTAAAACTCCTGCCGTGGAAAAAGTTATCCAGCTGCCTCATGAAGATAATGTTTACTACCACCTTCCACCCTGTAGATAAAGTCAATATGCGCAAAGACGTTCAGCAAGTGCGTTGGCCAAAAGCTTGTCTTGCTTTGTAGAGCTGTCTAGCAGTAGTTTTCAGCCTGTAGAATAAGGGTATTTACTTTCCTTGGGGGATTCCCTGAGAAGATAGACAAAAGCTACAGGTTGTTGGAAAACAGCAAAGTTCCCAGTGAGGTCTGGAAAAATAAGTAAAATGATTCTATACATCGGTGCCTGGCTTTTGTCTATTCTATTTTTACGGTCAAGTAAAACAAGGGGAATAGCTCAGAGAAAGACCAAAACAAAATGTTACAAAGAAACTCTCCAAGTGGTCTGGCATCAGCTCCACAGTATGGGAGGCTACAGCTGAAGATGATCTGCCATAGCAGGAAACACATCCTGATGAACAAATTCAAATGAGACTGATTCACAGAAAAAAGCACCAGACAGAGGCTGTACTGGGCACAGGAAGCTCTGTGTAGGACTCCTGGGTGCAACAGCGTGGTGCAGAAACCAGAATAATTTCTCACCAAAAAGCCCACAAAGGCTAAAGTCCTATGTGTTGAATAAAGCGGAGATTCGATCACAGCTGGGGAGAGCACTCCTGAATGAATATCCTGGCAAAGTTGTCCAGGTAATATTCTATGCCTAGGAAGCAGAAGATTGCAAAATAACTGGGTACAACACTCCCGCCACACAGATTCCTTCAGCTTTGGGCCTCAGGTACCACATGATGTGTCTAACCCAAAAGAAACATGTTATTTTAACTAACTGTGGTACCAGCTGAACTTGAACTTGTTTCAGTCTGAACATAGAAACTTCAAAAGATGCAGTACGTCTGCAGCCTCAACACAGCCAAGACTTGTCCCGCCTAGATACTACAATCTCAGGCTCTAGCTCACTCCTTGGAGCACCTGACTCTCCATCAGCCACCGTCCTTGTTGCCTAGATGTTTTAAGAGATACACTTGTCCATGGTAGCCCAAGCACAACACTTTCCAGTACTTAAATTTCGATGCACACGCTTCACCATGTGTGTCCAGGGCTCACATATATTTTATGACCCTTAAAGAAACAAAAAAAAAAAACTTACAAAACAATAGAAGTGCACACTTAAAGGAAAAAAAACCTGTTCTTGAGTTTCATGTCCAAGTTTTCTCTTGTACTGTGAAATCCAAGCCACAGGCTTGTGAGTTTCTTATATCTAAGTTCAATGTCCTGCGGTGATGAGACCTGCAGCTCAATATCAATGTCAAAGGCCTTCATGCAAATCAAAAGGGACTAACACTCAAACTGCACTGCAGTGCTTGAAGTAGGATAGAAAGGAAATGAGAGCAAAATTTACCTGAAAGGGGAGCTGTCTTCAATTTCTTATCTGCTGTATTTTTTGTCACTTCAATTTTGTATACTTTTTGTGCTGCAACATTCTTTTATCCGCACTCCAGAGGGGAAGATTAATGGTTAACAGGAACCGTTCTTCCTCTCATGTGACACTGTGTAGATGATACATCTCCCGCAGCTGTCATACACAGTCACAGCAGAAAATCATTATCGAAAGATTTTGATGGACAATTCATAAAAAGTTTGAAAAGTCTTGAAAACTGGCTGATGGAAAAAAACATCTCTCTGCCTGCAGTCTGGGCACTGCAAGTAAGCACTGTGGCTCCATCTGCCCTGTTAGGGCATACAAATATTTGTATAAAAATTTGTACAGGGCTATACAAACACCTTTGGGATGCATCTATCTAGGCTCTTACCTTGCCACCACATACTCTCCTGTTGCCAGCCTCCTGTCCTCTATCTCACAGCTCCTCCCACTCTCTCCTCACCTGGGAAGACAGGTCCTCCTACAGCCTCTGCTCCTGCTTTAGGCGCTGCGGGGCAGCTCACACTGCGGCTTCAGCAAGAGCAAGTGCCTATGAGCGCTGCTCTGCGGCGGTTATTCATGTACCACCTCTCACTCGCTGGGACACGCGAGGTAGTTTGGGAGAGGCAGAAGTTGCCTCCCGTGTGCTGTGGGAGAAGAGCCTGCAGCACGAGAGTTACCAAGAGGCAGCAGGTAGATAGCAATTTAATGAGGATGACGAGGAGAGTAAAGTAGGGACAGCCAGACGGGACTGGGCCTGCCAAAGGCCATTCTTGATAGCTGAAATAAATGTCTCCTGTATGTTTTCCCACCCCTTATAACGGATGGAGGGGACCCTGCTGCTGTTTCTGCCTATGCTGAAGAACAAGATGACTTCTTTGCCTCCACCACTCGCCAGTCTGGGAAGAGCCGCAGAGGGCGCCCCATGTTATGTTGCTTAAGCCCTTGCTGCAGCTGAGGCCGACCGCAGTGCCCAGCCTGGGTCCCTCCACTTTGGAATTCACTTCTACAGCGAAAGTAAAAACAGAACAGCTATTTCACTGCCTATTTTTAAAGGCTTCTGGAGAAAGGAGAGGAATGCTGGGAGTGCATTGGTATGGGAAGAGAGCTTTTGGGGAGAAGGCTACGGGGCTGGCTTGTCAGCCCTTTCCCTGACCTGGATTAGTGAAACCTGCTCCAGGCTTCCAGTGTATCAGTTAAGCAGAATGATTAGTACGGTGTATAAAATGAAGTGTAATTGTTGTAAGGACTAGAGGTCTGTTATGAAGAGAACTATGGCAGATGGCAAGGTTTTGCTTGCTTAAATAAAAGTGGCCACTTTGCGCATTTGACAGGAAATTGATTGACCTCAGCAGCACTTAGTCCTGTGCTGTAAAGAATTTAGAAAAATAAATAGGCTTTTCTTTGCAAAACGGAGAGGTTTTCCTCAAGCAACACACATGCACATGCACACAATGAGAGGCAAACGGCTCAGCAGACAGTGTGACACGCTGTTCCCAAAAAGCAGTGTCAGAACGTCGAGGCAAATGGCCAGAAATTCCAGTGTGCATTAGAATAAATAAGGAAATTCAAGAAGAGGCTGGGCCGATCTGGGGAAAGAACCCTCTCGAGGGAATATGTGGGAGTTCATGTAGCAGAGGAGTCTATTGTGTAGATAAGTATGCAGACAATTTCCAAATGCATGGTATTTACTTGATAAATTGAAACAGTTTCTTTGGAGTCAGGCCAGACTATGTATGAACACATACGTTTCAGATGAGATGAGAAATGCATGCAAGGAGCTGCAGAGATTATAGCTGCCACTTTGAAATGTGGTACCAATCTGGAATTTGGAGCCATCTTTTAAAAATGCTCTTCCGGATATTCCAGTTGGTATTTGTCACAGACTCATTTTATTAAAATATTGGAGAATAATGTGCTGTTCATGCACAACAATGTGCAGTATTTCTCTCTTGCTATGGTGAGGACTCTGAGAAATAATTATTCTCTAGATCACAGATGTGTAGATAAAACATACAACTATTGTATTATCAGTAATGAGTTACTTTACTTCAGAAATATTTTCCTGTAGACAGCTCACGCATCACAAGATATGGTGTTCAAGACAAGGATCATTTCAAAATGACAAGAATGCAGCACAAGCTTAATTTTGAATGAAGGCTATAAAAGAGCTTTTGTGCCCTGGAGTTTTGATATTTTAAAGCTTCTTCACAGAGAATCACTAAGTGCAATGATGGTAAATCGTAAGGCCTCCCTAATGAGGAGAGATGGAGCCAAGACTGGGTATTTGCATATGTGTTGAAAATAACAGAAGCAAACCCATGTAAGTATGGGACATGTGATGCGCCCTTCATACAAATTAACTGCTAGCAGAAAGCATCACTTTCAACACCATAGCCCCAGTTTGTATTCTTACCTTATGGGTTTCTAACCTATGGGTTAATCTGTTGATTAATATGATGCTATTGTTGGTGCTGGGTAGGCCTCAAGGGCTGTCAGACTGGGGCGTGACTTTGATTTCTGGCGGGAGAAACAAGCAGAAGAGGCTATGATCCACGAAAACTCTGAAATAGCGTGTGTGTTGGGGCAAAGGGGTAAAGAAGAGGCAAAACACACGGAAGAAAATGGTCTGAGCATGTCATGTTCAGCTGAGAGAAAGGGCTGGAGTTCATGTCAGGTGGGAGTGCTAGGAAGTCAACAAGGGCAAAGCAGATGTGCCAGGGCTTTTGGGGAGCAACCCAGTGCAACTGGTGATCGGGAGGAGCTGGCCGATGACTCATTGCTGCGGCGAGGCTTGCAAGGCCTCAGCCAACAAGCACTGCCATTGCCCGGCACAAGATAGTGCTGTGCTTCAGAGAGGATGTCCAGAAAAGTGTCCTTTGGGGCTTAGTCTAGTACGAAGAGACCGGCCCACATTTCTCTCATATGACTGTAGCGAGTCATAGAATCACAGAATCACAGAACAGTTTAGGTTGGAAGGGACCTCTGGAGATCATCTAGTCCAACCTCCCTGCTCAAGCAGGGACCTCTAGAGCATATTTCCCAGGATCGCGTCCAGATGGGTTTTGAATATCTCCGGCGAAGGAGACTCCACTACCTCTCTGGGCAACCTCTTCCAATGCTCTGTCACCCTCACAGTGAAGAAGTTTTTCCTCAGGTTCAGATGGAACCTCCTGTGGTTCAGTTTCTGCCCGTTGCCTCTTGTCCTGTTGCTGGGCACCACGGAGAAGAGGCTGGCCTCATCCTCTTGACACTCCCCCTTAAGATACTTAATACACGTTGATGAGATCGCCTCTCAATCTTCTCTTCTCCAGGCTGAACAGACCCAGCTCTCTCAGCCTTTCCTCATAGGAGAGATGCTCCAGCCCTCTAATCATCTTTGTAGCCCTCCGCTGGACTCTCTCCAGGAGTGCCATGTCTCTCTTGTCCTGGGGAGCCCAGAACTGGACACAGTACTCCAGGTGAGGCCTCCCCAGGGCTGAGTAGAGGGGGAAGGATCACCTCCCTCCACCTGCTGGCAACACTCTGCCTAATGCACCCCAGGAGACCATTGGCCTTCTTGGCCACAAGGGCACACTGCTGGCTCATGCTTAACCTGTTGTCCACCAGCACTCCCAGGTCCTTCTCTGCAGAGCTACTTTCCAGCAGGTCAACCCCCAGCCGGTACTGCTGCATGGCGTTATTCCTCCCCAGGTGCAGGACCCTGCACTTGCCTTTGTGGAACTTCAGGCCACCCAAGCTCCACATGCTTTGACAAGTATTTCAAGCTGCTCAGCCAGAAATTGCCGAAGGTAGGCAGGATCAGAGAGAAATTTAACTATCGCAAGTCATGCTCTCTACCTTTTAATTTATTTTGCAGGCTGAGCAGAGGTCACTCCCTGCGGGATGAAATTACGCTGTGGCAGACATGAACAGGCTGATGGCAGATTGCTACCTCATAGGTCATGGGAACAGAGCACTTTGGCTGCTGCTATCTATAATGTATGTATTGATCCTGGGTATTTGGGGCCAGATGTGTCCCACGTCCTCCAGTCACCATGGCAATTCCTCTCTTGAAGCAGGTATTTATTTCTTGTTCCCATTTCCCCCCTTGATCGGTCATGTTACAGCCTGCAATTAGCATGATTAGTGATATCTGGCTTCTTGTTCGCATTAAGGGGAAAAAACTGACCATACATTTAAGCTTCCTTTCCAGTGTACTACAATTTATTAGCACATGACGTATCCTCAATGCTGTGTCTCTGCAAGCAGCTGGAACAAGCAGAAGGAGGGCAGGATTTCTAGGCTCACTTTTCCTGAACTGCTCCCCAAAGCGCCTCCTGGCTCTGCTTGGTGCCACTTGCAGTCCTGCAAAATCCTGTCTGCTGTCTGCCCACACTGCACAGACAGTGCTTCAGCCCCAGCGGTTTCCATCCGTCCCAAGGGCCTGACTCCTCCTCAGCCTCAGCTCAACTTTGGCTCAGACCTGATCCCGTGGGCTGTGCAATGGGCTGCAGCTTTGGTTATCTCAACTATGTCGAGAGGAAGGGGCATTTAATGGTCCCGTATTTCAGCCTGAGTAGGTATGGGCCAATGCTTCCACCTCCAAGTGAGGACAGTGTTTGCTTGTGGATAAGAAACGCCCCTGCTGGCATCCGTCATGGTGTTCTGGCAAAACACCACAGTCATATAGCTAGTTGTTAAGGGTCGCTTCAGCAAAAACAAAACAAAATCTGAATGCTATCTGAATTTGGACATGTCTGAAAATGGAGATGGGATCTCAGTTTCACAAACGTGCTGTATCATTCGCTGCTGGATCCCTGGATATGACCATCTTTGAATTTCAGAGAGTTTTAGATCATGAACTAGACAAGATTTCTGTGGCACGTACCTACCCCAGCCTTGACAGACCGGGAATTAAAGGTGGGAAAAGTGCAGGAAAGTATGAGATGGCCCTTGGGCCCACAGCAGAAGAAAAATGCAGCTGGGCACAGCTGGTAAGAGGTGGGAAGGGGAGAACTGGAGTCATAAGAAAAAAGATTGAGGAGCACAAACAGTCCCTAGCACAGGGCAGAGATGGGAATGGGGAGCAGCACAGCCTCTAGCAGAGGACAGCGGTGGCATCAGCAGAGAGTAACATGTCCCCATAGAGGGCCTGACACAAGGCAGGAAATAGAGGGGTCACAGACGTCCTGAAATAGAAGCAGATGAGATCTAAATATTGTCAGGTCTGAATATTTTATGTTGCTCCAAATGTCACAGATCAGCCACAGGTGCTCACAGAAGAAGCAGGACTTGTAGCACAAAGGCCGTATTAACTAGACTACGTGTTTCTCAGGAGTTTTCCATCCAGACTTGGAAAAGACTGAATGAAATGCTATGGTTACATGAATTTGCTTATCTTCATTTTCTTCCTAGAAAAGGCAGAAGGGGAATTGTGGCATTTTCTGAGGGGTTCGCCACAACACCACCAGCTATTTGGAAAACACACACTGGGGTGTCTGCTTCTAATTTCACTTCCTTTTCCTTTCTCCCCAAAGTTCAGTCATGCTTCCTGACACCGTGAGAGAAGCCATAATTTGCTTCTACCTGTATGTGGAGTATAACCACAGGCAGCCTCTACTTAGCTGCCTCAGTTGACGAAGCACATCCACTTCAAAGCACACAGCTTTCCCCCGCTTTCTACTCTCTCAGAATGAGGAAATGCTCTTTTTTTCTGCCTAATGCCCCATTCTAGCAGTTCCACAGCTGCTCATTTGTGCAGAGATATAACGGAGATTGTGATGGAGCTAGCTCAGAAAGGAGGAGAAGCGAGGCAGCACCCAGGCAACACCCGCTGATTGGTGGGGTGTTCAGTGGGCTTGCTGTACCTGGTGCAATGCAGGAGATGCTGGAGGGCTCTGTTCAGTCAGGATGGCTGCGTGACGTGGGAATAAGGCAGGCTTGTCATGCCTTGGAGTTCCTAATGATCTCCAAGAAACCTGGGAAGTGTTTTCTCGCGTCCCTGGGGAGGGAACAATTTCTAACGATGAAAAGATCGGCTTTGCAAAACGAGAGATAACTGACAGCCACACTGCAAGCTCACACAGCCAGGCAGGGCAGGAGTCCAAGCACCACTGAAGGGAGCATTTGTGAAGAGCTTCGTGGAGCCAAAGGGGTAGAAGCAACACTCTCAGAAGAGAGCCTAGGGCTCCAGGAGAGGTCGGCTTCTCTATCCAGGCCAAATAGCATTGTAGCTAAAGGAAGGTCACTCCCTCCTGCTGCTAACAGCTCTGGAGCATCCCAGGTGCCCATGTGCCTTGGAGGAAACCGTGGCTGCTTCCTGGACACTAGCGCTCCTCTTCGTTCTCAGATGCGGCAATGCAGTAAGGAATTTTTTTGCCCAGGGCTGTTATGGCAATATGGGGAGAAACACACACTTTTTGCTGATCTGTCTTTCAGGTACACATTCATAGATGATGCTTATGCAAATTGTTTCTTTCTAATTGTGAGGCACAGTTTATAATAGTACTTTCTGTCCATAGGTCTCCAAGGATTTGATAAGATATGGCATTTGACGAGATACGTAATTGTCATTGTATGACAAACGGATAAATCAAATTTTAAAAAAGGAGACGTGATTTACCTACTGGTCAAAGTTGGCACTATAACTCCGTCCCTAATCCTCAAGAATCTCCCATTTCCAACCCTGGGACTGGCACTTCTTATCTTCTCCCAGAAAAAGTTTGAAGAAAACCCAAGAACAGAGACCCATGCTTCTCAAACTGTATTTGTAGTAATTTTATACCTAAGATAGTGTTACATCAGCAGTGACAGAAATTTAAAAGTATAATGTACCAGAGAAAAATAACTGCTGGAAACAGCATGATGGCTGACTTCATGCTGTTTGCTGTAATCGTCTCGTATAATGTGACATACATATTTCAGAATGCAAACACTCCAAGATTTCATACTTGCCTCTCCTTACATTTGAATTGGTAATACAATCGACGTGACAAAGATGAGGAAATAAATGTTTGAGAGACTCAGGTTCATCTGTTTCTGCAAATCTGTCCAGATGAAAGGCAGGAAGAGGAGGTTAAAATCGTACCGAAATAAAGAAGTAGTAGAAAGCAAAAAGAGAGGACACAAAAATAACCTTTCCAAAAGCCCTTATCTCATCAAGTAGAAAAAAATCAGGGCAAAATTTCCAATACTACTTTATTAACCTTGGAAGCATGCCGTAAAAACATATTTCTGACACAGCCAAAGCAAAATTATAAAGCTATAGGCGAGAAATATCAACTATATGCCATGGAGTTTATCTTGGGGACATCTGGCAGTAACACAGCACAAGAGTCTTGGTGACTCAACAGCTCAACGTAAGTTCCTGGTGTGATGTGACGAAACTGAATTTGTACCCAAGGGAGAAGCATAAATGACCAGGGAGCTCACTTTGATACTGTATGTAGCCGTGATGAAGCACGCAAACCATTCCACTGCTAGTGTGTTTCAAGGATTTCAAAAACACTGGAGAAGGTAAGTCATGAAATTATTCAAAATGCCTTTCAAGAACTTCTTCCTTCATCACTTTACTTTATTAAAAAGAAAAGTGAAAGGAGATTTGAGTATAGTGTCTAAATAAATTCATGGGGAGAAAACACTTCCCAACATAACAAGAATTTGCTACTAGAACCTGAAACCAGGTGAATTCAAATCAGAAAATTAGGCTTGAATGTTTAATGGCTACTATCAGAACAAACTGTGGCAGTAGCACACCGTCTGTTCCTCAATACCTCTGACGACATCCTACAAGAGATGTTTTCTTATGCTTAATGGAGGAGGAACAGGGTGGCGTGGAATGGCCAAAGATACACAGCAGATCGGCTTAAAAATTAGAGTCTGTCCATCCAGTGCAAGCCAACAGACAGGCAGCTCTTCCAGGCGAGGTGTCTTGACTCTTGTACTCAGTTGGGAAAGTAAATCAGGAGAATGAGTCACGCTGTTTATCTCAGACACCAGTTTCGAGAAGAGAGGCATTGCCTTTTGGGGAGGTCTTTCTCTGCCGTTTGTGCTGGGCGATGAGACAGCTTTGTCTAGACACTTAACTTTTAGACTAAGTTATGTGAGGTGAGTGTCACCTCTATCTGATGGTTCCGTTCAGTCTGAAGTGACCAGGCATGAACTGCTGCCGTCACCTGCAGCCCTTACGCTGGCTTTACTCAGCTCTTAGTCACACATGGTTTTAACCCAAGTGCTGGGCTATCTGTTATGTCTGTGCAGAGCAGCTGCTTCTGGATGTTTTTATATAAACATTGCCCAGCGAGAACAGATTTCTTTTTGCGGATCCCACCTTTTTTCTGTGGTTCAGCGATTGTCAGCTCCTTGTGCGTGCTGCACTCACCATGGGTCCTCTTCTGTCACTTACACTCCTGTTCAATGGGACCTGCAGACACTTCCTGCTGCTTTTGATTTACGGTGGCCCAAGTCCTCCACAGCTGACTCTTTATTCTGGTGTCCTGTTACACATTTAATAAAGGCTCTAATATATTCACTACTTTTCAGCTGCTTTACAAACAGGATATCTTCATGTTGGTGCTGTCTGCCATCGCAGTGGGTCAGGTCTGCAGTGTAGGCAGTTCTGTGCTCTAACCCCTCGGGGGTCCCAGCTGGAAGAGTCTGAGGGTCCCGAGAGCTTGACGTACTCCTCAATGCAGTTATTTCCAACATTAATTTCAAACAGAGAGAAAAGGCTTGGAAAATGGGGAAATAAGGAGCTACTTCTGGGCAGTGCCACAACGCAGTGCTCCGTCTCCCTCTAGTGATGCCTGTGAACGGGAAGCTGCCGGTGGCACATTGCAGTTTGGGCGGTGGTTTGCCTGGAGTTTGATTCATGCCTTACGGGAAGGGTGCGCAGATCAAACAAATGGGGGGTCAGCTGGAGGTCTTGAGTTCCTAAATGAGCTCTCTCCTGCCCCTCTCTTACTACTGCAGACCCATTGGCATCCCGCTTTCCTCTCGGTTAAGGTTAAACACATCATTCACCTCCAACTAACTAGCTGGTACAGTACCAATGTAATATGGTGGAAATACATTGTGTGGAAGAGCTGTAGTCTCTCAGGCAGACTAACCTAGCAGAACTTACGTTGTCCCACACCTGCCAGAGAAGAATGGTCGCGTATCCCCTGGAGATGACCTTGAAGGCACACCTGTCCAGGAAAGCAGGAGCTTGCAAAATGGTCTTGTGCCCCAGGGGAGTGTATCTTGCTTCCCTGGTACAGGCATCGGCCCTGCTTTATGCACAGCTCAGAAAATGCCCTGGGTTACGTTCCTTGAATAAGAGACCTCCCAAACCTGCTATCGCTGAGTGTCATGCAGCTGGGGATAAATATGATGTTTTGGTCCATGGGATGGGAGGATACCCTGGTAATGGATCATAGCACAACGGGTGAGCATGCAACCTATGGGGCTCCCCCCAACAGGTCCGTACCTTGCTCTGTGCTGTGCCCAGCACCTCTGTGCTTCTCACTCGCATGTCAGACTCATCTGGTCACAGGCCATGGGGGACAGCAGGGCGGCAGCAACAGCTCTGCTCTGCAGACGCCTATGGCACAGAACAAGACACACAGAAGAGAAGAGAGAAGACAGGAAGATCTACCGCATTCTCCAGCAAAGACAGAAACGTACACAGGGCACAGACATTTCCGGCAACCTTCTCCAAGAGGTTCAGTTTCTCTTAAGTTTGCATGAAAAGCAGAGCCCGCTAGATGGCAATCACAGGTCTAGGATAGCCAAGATGCCTGCAAAGCTCATCCGGTTAAGCTCTCTGGAAATGTAAGTAAAATATATTCTATTTACCGTATCATGAGGATACTGGTATTTGGAGCTGGTAATATGAGTTGCTTAGGGTTAATTGTCCAATAAATATGAAATTGTATTGCAGTATAATGTATGCTTCTTGAATTAGAACTACTGTGCTTTTTCGTTTTTGTATTGTTGCTGCTGTGACGCTATGGCATTGCATTCATCGAATCATAGAAAAATTCAGCCTGGCAGGGATCCTTGGCAGTTGCCCAGCCCAATGCCCTGCTCAGAATAGACTGGGTTAGATCAGGTACTTTCCAGTCGAATGTTGAAGATCTCCAGGTATGAAGATTCCCCACATCCCTAGAACTCTCATGATGAAAACATTTTTCTTTATATCTAATCAAGATTTCTCATGTTCCTGCTTATGTCCATTGCCTCTTGTCCTACCACCATACACTTTTGATAAGACTTGACTGGCTCGGTCTTATCTTCCCATTAGGTAGTTGTAGATAGCAGTAGGATTTTCCCTTTACCTTCTGAAGAATCTACTCCCAAAGCAGAGTACTCCCAAAACACCTACAGTGTTTTAACATCAGATGTCATGATTGCATTTTGTTTAAAACTATATTTTTCAGTTTCTAATAAAAAACACTTTACAAAGCATTGGCCAGTTACATATATCAAACGTGGCTCCAGACGCAAAGCTCTTTATGTTGCTTCAAAAAATCAGCGCCTGTGGTTCCCACCACGTGGTTCACTACACCCATGCAAGGAAATGCAGGTTGCAACACAGGCAATTTACACCCACATTTTCAGTTATGTGTATGATTACCAAAGACTCCAATGGCCTCAGCTGGGTGAGGGCTCTGACTCATAAACTGGGACTTACCACAAGTGACGCTGGGACAGCAGACCTGACCGCTTGCCCCCACTATCTGCCCTGCTCTCTTTTGGAGGTTCACACCCCAGCTGCAGGCACAGCTAAGTGGCTGCTTAAACACCCCTGAACTGACACAAACTATAACCCAGCATATAAATAAACCAGTTTGGGTTTTCTTTCGTGTACCAGACTGTAATTTGTGATTTGTGAGCTACTTCACTTATTGATTATCTGGAACTCAATGGACATCCAAAGTTTTATTTCCAAAAGCATAGAGCTCTGCTAGTCACGAAGCTGAATTGTACAGGCTCTGTTGTGCTCACAGATGCTACGAGCTACAAGGAAAAAGAGAGATTGTCTTTGCACTTAGAGACACTGAACCAACAAAAAGACGTTGGCATGAAGAACTAAAACTCAGGGAGGAAAACAACACAAGTACAAAATCACATGAACTCACCGGCCATGTTCAAAATAAGCCAGACCTGGGAGGTGGGGAATTCTGGATTACTTTGAATTAACTTTGATGGCATATTATTCCTTCAAAAACCAGAGCACAGGAAAAACAGTATCATTGTAACAGCCACTGTTGTTCCAAGTATCTCGTTTAGTGACTCAGATATTCAAGTCTATATATGCAAGTAGGACTAATCTGCAGAAGTCACAATCTAACTTTTAGAGTCTTTATTTCTGATTAATGTAGAACACCCGATGAAATGTAAAGGTTTGACTAACTATAACTTGTACTTAAATATTTACACAGCCGGTTTGCAAAGTAAATATTCCTGCAAACAGGGGAAGAACATGAAAGTTTCCCTTAACTCTTGCTATTTTCTGTAGTTCATACAATGACGTCATGATTCCAGACACTAGCTTTTGCACTCACTGTCACATGCTCCATGAATGCTGCACTGTCTTACTGCCCCTTCCTGATCCTTTTGATAGCGGCAGACAGCAGCTGCAGCAGCTGCTGAGAGATGGCTGCAGGAAGAAAATTCTGTTCTTCCTGCAAAGAAGGAGAAAGGTTTGAACAGATTTAGATTTGGTTAATTTGAAGCTAGAACAGCTTCTGATTTTGTTATAAGGATAAAAACCTTGTCTCAAGCCTATGAAGACTTCATTTGGGCGAAATGGAAGCATTTGCATTTGGTATTGTATTATATAACACACAGTTTAAAACTATTTAAATATTTAAAAACATTGAAGCAAAAGCAGTTTAACATGCAAAGTAGAAATGTATGTTGAAACAGGACTATGTCTTTTGAACTGAAACCTCAGTTTATGTCTTTTGCACTGAAACTTAACTCCGTTTTTCAGAACATTTCAAATGCGGCAGCCGGGCATATCCTAGCAGCTTTTCCCTCTGCAGCTTGTTTCACAACTTCTACTGCTGCTGCCTACATTTATTTCAGAGCTCCCTTGCCTCAATTTGGGATGTACATGAGTCCTATCACTCAGCCTTTTTATACACAGAGTCACATGTGGGGGGAGGGGGCGTTTTGAGCAAAGCTGTGCAAATCTGCATGAAAATGCAACCTGGCACAGGTCCGCTCAGGACAGGGGCCAGCTCTGCCTGGAATGCGGTGAAACACAAATGGGGGTTTTCTTGGCTCTGATAATCACAGCCAGACCTGGCGCTGCTTAATTTAACAGCCAGACTCAGAGGCCAAGATTTTCTGTTAGCAAAGTCACGTGGGAGTTGTAAAGTACTCAGAAAGTCTGAAAATCAGACAGCTTGTTCAGATGGCTAAATAGTGGACTTGGGGCCACCACGTTAGGCAGCCACTTTCAGAAATCTTGGCTCTAGCACCCATAGGAACCAAGGTGGTGAATATTGTTCCTTCATAACACTTAGAGAGATAATGAGATTTAAATAACTGAATCACATTCCTAGCTTTAAAAATCTGGCCTCTAATGTAGTACATAGTATATTATCACCCTTTTATTTTGGTGTTTGCAACCACAGGGTTGTAACCATTACAAATACCATTTTGGTATTTGTAACTATTATGCAAAGGTCAGTCATTCTCAGGAAAACAGAGCAGGCTTACCTTTTGAATTATTTTTTCTTTAGAAATGGAGTAAACATTTTCACTGCTATATTTTTGCTTAGTAAAAACTGGAAAAGATATAATGGGAACCTGCTAGCATGGGAGAACCGGTTCTCCTTCCCACCCTCCGGAGAAACTGAGCTGTCTCCATCAGGCCGACAGAAGCATCGGCAAACAGGCAGCAGTAAGATAGATGGAGACTGCTGGAGGACGGGGAAGGAGCCTCAAGGGAAATGCGGGGCAGCAGATGCTGATATGAGAAGCCAGAGTGCCCACCTTTGGCCACTCCAAAGGTAAATCCCAGAAAAACTCATCCGATGGGGTCTTCCACCACCTTTCCTCAGGACCATTTGCATTCACAGTTATTCTCCCTCAGAAACAGGGTGGCCCTGTCCCTGGCCTAAGGAAAACAGTCCCTGGTTCATGCTACCCACGGAGCCTGGTCTTGTATGGGAAAGTGCGAGGAGTGAGCTCACGATTAAGCAGTGCAGCAAGCCCATGCAAGCCCTTGCTCTGGTCCTTGCAGTTCACACAGACAGACCATGAAACCACAGTCCACCCACACAAAACTCTCTACTGCCCTAAAGTGAGCAGCAAGTTGGCCAGGGGCCGCTTGTGCTGACCCTCTGTACTCTGTGGTGAGAACTGGTGCGCTCAGGTCATTGTGAGCTGCTTTTACTACAGATTTTTTTTCTACTTCCCCTCCAGGCACATTTACCCTTGAATAACGTCTAGGTCTGCACCTTAGAGGTACTCATCTGTCACTTCACCAGATGTCAAATGCCTGTTGAAGCACTAAAACAACAATGTCCCTGCAGAGCTTTCATTTACCTGTTACCAAGTAGATTGAAATTACCAGTTTCATGCCTATCATCGCTATGTGAAGGCCAAGGAGCATTAACTCTTCACTCATTACTAATGAAGGCTGGCAGAAAGTTTGCCTGTTGCCCTCCCTTCTCTCCTCCCTCTTCCCTGTGTAATTGCTTAGCGACCCTTTGGGCCTGGTGAGCAGCTTGTCAGCATGGCGATCAGCTGCGGAACAGAAAGCTGAGTTGGAAGCATGCTAAAGGCATTTATTTCATACTTGTGGGTATTGCCAGTCAATTACAGTGGTTTTGCCATTTGCCTGAGTATCTATGATTGAGAAAAAAAAAAAGAGCTGATGCTGCAAGCACAACTGTGAACGTGAAGGACCTCAGTAGAGCAAGCAGGACTCAAAACACAGCTATGGGAGAAGGAAGCTGCCGAGGGGGAAAGAGGGGATGAGGTGGTGCCATAAGGGGGACACGCTGTGCTTGAGGCACTGGGGCCAGCTCGGGACAACCACCTGAAAGAGGACACAGGGTTTTGCTCTCTCCTGGGTGACAGACCATTCCCACATATGCCCAGAGACCTCCATCCCCTGCAAAGGGAGAGTGTCTCCAAGAAGGAGCGCTTGGAGATCTCTTAAATGTGCACATTTCTGGGGCAAACAAACTGGAGATAGAGATGAACTGTCTCCTTTGCTCTCCTTTGCTTGTCCTGAGCAGAATGACTGGATAAATTGCACATCTCTGGAGGGCAGCTGCAGGCCACCTCTTACCCAGGCCAGTCGCTCAGGTAATCTAGGGTGTGGAATTGCCATCTCCAAGGGGGATCCCACCTGCCCTGCTGGAAATGGGCATTTTTCAACTCCACAGCAAAATCCAGAGCTGCTCAGGACATCAACATTTTTTTGTTTGGTAGAACAGTACAATTTAATTCTCTCTGGGGGAAAAAAGATAGGTTTTCATGATGGAGGGCTGGGGGGAAGCAAACTTTGAAATACTCTCCTGAAAACCAAATCCATATATTTTAAGTGACAAATAGCAGAAGCTGGAATTCAGGTGTTTCCTAAATAGCAGCCTGTCAAATTGTACCTCCCTTTCATGATGTACCACCATCATTCATCATGGTAAAGGGAGACAGTTATATTACGGGAATCGTATCATGGGAGACATAGTTCAACTGAGAAGCCTGGGTGCAGAGAAGCTATAAAGAGAGTTATAAAGAAACCCAACCCACCCTCTCCCAAGGCAACACAAATGGACGTCCAGACTAAATCATTTCAGTACATGGATTAAGGAAAAATCAATGAATCACATTTTTTTCACAAAATTCATGCAGTGAAAACCCACATTTTTCAATGGTAAAACAGTTTAAATAAAACAATCCAATCAGTTCTGCCAAATTATTTTGCTTATAAAAGAATAATGAAAAATAAAAACTGGTTTACACAGCCATTCCCAGGCAGAAATATTCCCAATACAGAGGAAAACAGTCCGAGGACTCTGAGTGGTTTGGTAACACAACCTTAATGACAGTCTTGCATGTGAACCTGGCTGATATCCCCGTTAAAGGGCGGTTCTCTGAGCCATGACATAAACGCTGGCTTCTCAGAGGGAAGCAAACCCCTCTGACTGTGCAGAGCAAACCACTGAGGACCCGTGTCTCCGTAAATATACGGGGCTCGAATAAGTGAACTCAAAGCTCTTCCATACAGATGTGGTATTTGTGCCTCTGCAGTGCCCTCTATAAGCAGGTAGAACCATTTCAGTTCAAACAGGGGCGCTTGCGTTTCCCCCTAATTCCCATTATCCAAATTTGTCTCCTACGTAAGGCTTTCAAAGTTCTGCTGTGGAAAAGGAAGGCCCCCTTTGTAATGCACACAGGACAGGACTATAAGATGTATTCATGCTCATTCATTCTCTTTTGGAGCATGAATATGTCATCCAGGAGCTATGGAAGATTACAAACCTGCCATGTGCCAGCAGTGCCACACTGAGGCAAAAATGTCGTAAATAATACACAGAAAGTAATAATTCGGCTCAAATCGGTACTAGTAAAGCTTCGCCTAGAGAACTGTGTTTTGGGAAAAGGTTCTTTAGAAAAGATGTAGACCAAGTGGAATAAGGCTACCAATAAGAACGATCAGCCATCTAGGAATGGTTATCTCTCAGGAAAAACTGAAGCAATGGAGCAAGGTGCCCTGGGAAGCTCTGGAGGTTTCTAAGAATAGGTTAGAGAAAATTCTGTCAGAAACGGTTAAAAAATATTCATCTTATCTTGTAACAGGGGAAGGGACTAGCTGGCCCTTCAACATCCCTTCCAGGGCTATTTTTGTGTTTCCATGACAACTCTCTCTCTTTCAGATACACTATTTCATCATATCAAGGCACCAGGGTACTCCAAGGTGACTCATGGAAGCAATTTTTGGAGGTTGATACCTAAGACTCATGTGCCAATAGCTAATAACTATTTTTCCCCAGACTGATCCTCCTTATTTGAAGGTGCTTTCATATAAATCTCTCATGAAACCATTTTTATCATGTTGCATCCTCATACTGAAATTCAGCCAAAGATGGGATGACAGCAGCAAGATCACACCCATTTTTGGTAGGACAGAAAGGGAAGAATAACATTTCCTGGAGTCACTACAAAAGGAAGTTCTTTTAAGCAAGATTTTCCAGCTGGAACATGCCCAGGTATCCCAGGGTTCACATCATCACTCTTAAAAACAACATTAGAACAAATGGCCAGAGAAACTTTGAATTTGCGTTGCCTTGCAGAGATGGGACCACCAGCTGTGCAGTGCTGCTTAGGACTACGCAGTTGCAACCTGGGGAGGGGATCTGAGGAGGGCCTTGAAATAGTGCAGAAACGGTACAGATGTTGCTAGTTTGGACACACTGGAAAGGAAGCCAAAGATGACGCAGATCAGCCAGGATTGATAAAGAAATACTAAATAAGCAAATATTCTAGGCCAAGGTATGAATCTTTATAAGCGGTTTCCAAATAGCACTAGCATAAAAGATGAAAACAAAAGGACAGTCAAAAGCTGTCATGTAACAATGAGCTGGAGGTACAAGTGTGGAGGCTGAGGTCAGATGTAGCAGGTAATGGTAATTCACCATTACCCCCAGATGGGGGTAATTCACTTTGCCTTTTAGAGACAGGGCTTAAGTTGTCCTCCTGACTGCTATTCTACTCCTTCCTCTTTATGCAACTGTAGGAAAATGTTAGTTAAACAGACTCTGGGCTGCTCTCCTGAGCGATCTCTTAACTAGCCTGGCAGACGGCTTGGCAATAGCCTAGGACTGAAAAGCCTGCATGGAAAACTCCGAAACAGAAGCTGCTAGCCACGTAGCACATCGGCATCCTGCGGAAAAGACCTTGGCCTGGGACCAGGCACTTCTGAGCAATAAAACCAACCCAGAGGACAAGCTAGCATGGTTACTTTTTAATTATAAGTTGCACACTCCTTTAGCAATTTTTCTGGATGAGGAAGTCACATACAACAGTAAGAGCATGTAAGCACCTACACAGACAAGAGGATAAAGATCACAGAGTGATGTTACGTGTCTGTTAAAAAAACAAACAACTTGCCTCTTCCTCCCTCCAAATTATTTTTCTTTAAATTTTCCTTCTGCAGGACCTCAGCCCACTTCACTTTCACATGAAATTCCCACAGGGCCAAACCAGGCCATGTGCCCACCAGGGCCATCTGCTGGTTCCCTAAGGTATATTCAGCGCCCTCTCCTCTGACTAGAGGTGCAGCCAGCCAGCCACAGTGAAAGCTGGGCCACCTGGGGCCACACTAGGTGTTTCACCCTACCGCCTTTCTGCCCGCCTCAGCAGACACCAGCAACAGTATGAAGAGTTGGGCCTGATTCCCATCATGCTCAGACTGGTATTTAAGTCAGGAATATATTGGTGTGCAGCAAGTGTAAATGAGGTCATAGTGAGCTCTCATGCACAAAAGGAAGTGGAAGAACAGATGCAGCTTTAGGTCAAAGTCATAGGAAAGGCACTGTGATGCTTAATTGCATATATACTTACCATATATATTATATCACATTTTATGCTCTTCCTGCTCCTACTGCAATCAGCCAGCGATCCAGGACTGAGACCCTGAGGAAATGACCTTTAGAAAGTCGCTCTACCTGTCCCTAGCACGGCTTGCTTGTGGTGCCTCTCCATAAGCTCCTGTGGGCCACAGGCTGGCATAGCCGGCATTGCTGCCCTCACGGTGATTCTTCCAAACGGAGAAAAAATTCCTCCGGCATCCGAGGAAGATGCAGCCAGTAAGGTGAAAATGCAACAAGGTAAAAGGAACCGCTTTGTCCCTCATAGCACCGTAGGGAAATGAGATGAAGATGCATCACTTTTATTTTGATTATTATGCACTGTTTTCCCTGCACTACATCCAAGCAGCAGCACCTCCACCTCAGGCTGCTCAAGTCAGCTCCATCTCTCTGATTAAAGACTGTATCCAAGTCTTGTGTGATAGGCCACAGTTATGCAGTTAACACTTATCCAGTTATAAGACAACCTTCTGGAGCACAGGCAGGAGAAAGGGTTCTTCATTGACTGTTTCTCTGTACTACTAAGGATGGGTGATTCCAGCTCCAATTCTAGCTACTTTGGATCAGGTAGCTCTGGTCTAAGGAATTTGTTTTGATTCCCTCTGGAGTCAACAGATAGAAACAGGCAGCTGCAAGGGGGTGATTCACCCCACCCTAAAATAGATGGAATGAGTCATCCCCAGACAGGCTTATCTCCTTCCACTGACTACAGAGAGACACCAGACAAATAGCTTAGCTTAGATGCCATGGCTTTTAGAGGGCTAAAATTAAATGAGCGGTATCCCACTCGGTAATCCCACAAGTCTTCAGGTTTCCTGGCCCAACGATTTTGCTAAGAGATAGAAGTTTCTTTATCTTCCACATGTAATAATTTTGTGGAAACATTTATTTCAATCAACATAGTGGGTGAGAAGATGGGGGAGAAGGGTTCAAGCCAGGGCAGATTTAGCAAGGGAACTGGGCCACAGCAGTGCACGCTCCAGAGCAAGGTAACAGGGCAGCAGCAGCACAAATCCATGGCTACACTCTGCAGAGGTGGAGCCCTTCGGTCATGCTGGCAGATCTGCTGCACCCGCAAGGGTGCAGGGTCCCCCAGCACTGCTCGCTCTCTAGGTTAAACAAATACAGCATGGGACACTTTCTGAACCTTATTGAAATGCTGGAAAATGGTAAGATGCCTAAAATTGGACCTTCATCTGCAGAGATTCTGTGTAGAATCTGCACCTCAGCCCCATTTTCCCCGTTCCCCCTTCCCCTCTCCTCTCCCCCTTTCCTGACATGCTTCCCACTGCAGCTGTAAAGAAATAGCGCACATTTCAGGAAACCTCTGGCCTCCTGATAGGGAAGGGGAGCAAGATGTGCTGTAGCAGCATAGAAGTATAGTTGTATACCTTTGCAAAGCTTTAAGATGTTTTACAGAATTATAAATAATGGATCCCTGCATAGTTCAGAGTGAAGCAGCTGAAAATGAATCAAGTCAGTTTTGCTGGAGAAGGTATGGAACAGGAAGGTTGTGCAGACAAAGTGTCATGGCCCAGAAAAGAAGGGGGTGTTAGAACGGAGGGGAAGAGCACGGCTTCCGTACTGAGTCAGAGAGCAGAGCAACGCCTTCGCACTGCCAGGCACATTTCTTGCAGCATCTGTATTTGCTCTGGTTGCGTTTTCCATGCGACATCCAGTGAGTTTGCTATGCCAAGGTGCAGGAGGATAAAGCCAACAAACAGTAGCAATAACTCTGTGGAGCCTGTGACGGAAGCTGAAATGCTCCAGGGTAAGCAAAAAGCCTGTGATTAATGCTTCAAGGGACACGGTGTGGCTACAGACTTCCTCCATCACCTAAGAAACAATGGTGAGCTGCTGCTTGTGAATGTCTGGAGCACAAACCAAAGCGAGGATCCTTCAGCACAGCTATACTGAAACTGGGGAGATTCTTACAGCTAAAATCTCTAATAGCTCCCAGGGTGTAATTGCTTCTGGAGCAGCTGTATGGATTTAAGGTGTTATGTCCTGTGATGAGGAAGGTCTCCATCATCTCTGAAGAAAGGAAAAGTTAAAAAAAAAAAAAACATCTCACCATCCCTGAGACCTCTGACTTAGGAGGCTTAGACCACCTGGCAGATAGGTATATATGGGAGCAAATCATTGAACTCTGTTCGATTGCTGTAGCAAGGAGTTAAAACTGTTGCTTTCCCTTGGACAAATAAATCTTTTGGTGGTTGCCTGGAGGGAAAAGCAGGCTAGGGTACGTGGACCTTTGAGACACTCAGGTCTCGCTTCCTGGTGGGGTGAGAAACCAACACGGATAGCCTGCTGTGAGCCACCTCTGCCCACTTCACGTCAAGCTGGGAAGCGTTCATTCAGCAGCCTGCTCCCAGGGCAGCTGTGGTGGGACGTGGTGCTCCCAGGCAGTACACAGCAAACTGAGACAGCCTTGTCCACACCAGGTTATTCTGTATGTATTGACCGTGGGGTCTGTGGCCCTCTGAGAGAAAAATTCACAGAAAAACCTCATGAAATAAGAATACAGAACCGCTAAAAAGAGAGGAATAATGAAATCAGCAAGTTAATAGCTCTTGGAGCTCCCCTTCCAGTGATGCTGGGTGTGTCTTCCTATTTGTGTTTGACAGTGTTTTTCTCACACCATAATGGCAAGGGCAGCAGCACAGACTTTCTTGCTACTTGTGAAGGCAGGGGGGAGCCTGGGAGAGTTATACCCTGCTGTGCTGCTCACAGGAGACGGCACTTTCTGTTGGGAGGTCCTTGACTGAGCGGTCTCCCCACACGTCTCCTACTGAGACCCCTGAGGCAAAGCAACAGAAAAACTCCGTGTGTTAACGCTTCTATGCAGAAAGTTGTTTCGGAAACTGTTTTCCCTGCCAAGTGTAAAAAAGGCATTTTACCTAAAGGAAATGACTCCTGCCAGACAACAAGCTATCAGATCCCTTCCAGATGGAATTTGTACTTTGAAGCAACAATATGCCCAGAGGAACCACATTACAGAGCAGGAGGCATTTACCTCAGAGGAAGCGGAAAGGTTAGCATGGCTCCTGTGCACCTTGCACAGTTCGGAGGTGAGGCTTCTTTTAATGGGCACAACGTTTGCATGGACGGGGGCAGTGCAAATACAATGATAGGCATGAAGTGAGGTGTGGTGGCAGGGACTACAGGGCTCAAAGCTTTCAGAGGTCACTTGATATCACACAAGATGAAACAGGGGAAGTTAAATAAGTTATTAGGCACAGGCAGGAGTCCCAGATGCAGTAGTGGGCTGAGGGAGAACATATAACACAATGTATGGTGCATAAAATTGCAGTTCCAAATACAATGAAACCCAGGAAAATCAAAATGATGAGGAGCTGAAATCAGTTCTATGCACAATGCTGTGGCATCACGTGGCCTAACACAGCCATTTTCTGCACAGTCCTGTCCCACTGTGTCGCTTACCTCTACCGCTCCCTTCTCAGGCGTGGAGGAGTGCTCGGCTTCTCCAGAGGCAGAGGGAAGGCCTAGAGGTGGAACACCGTCTCCCCTCTGTTCCTGGATTGGCAGTACCCATCCTTCTTCCTTGTAGAGAGCTGGAGCAAAGCAGGGCTAGCTGGATGCTATGGATCCTCAGAGTGGGTTTATGCCCTGTTTGCAAGAGGGATGCAGGAAGAAAGCCATCTTACTTGATAAGTTCCCCTGTGGAATGATATCCCCAGAGATGTGACCTAGTTTCCCAGGTAAATCAGATCAAGAGGGGAGAAGGCGGCTGGTGATGGTGCAAAAGACGCAGTTGCACAGCCACCCTGGAACTTCAATGTTCCTCTGTCCAGGGTTGTTAGTATCATGACACTAGGGGAATCACAGAGCTTTTTTTCTGTGGTTTTATGAAAGATTTGAGTGGTATTGCCCATGGCTGTTACATGATCTGCTCCCTCTTTACAAGGTTCTTCCAAGAACAACATTCCTTCCCTATTATCTTCTCCTTTCTCTCCTCTCCCCTTCTTCCTAATCTCATCTTCACAGACCAGTCATTTGTCATTGTTTTCTCAGCCTAAATTCCCCGTCCTAACCTCCTCCACCAGTGGTGGAGAAAGGGGCCTGAAAACTTCCTGCATACCGGTCCTCAAGGCTTCGTAATGTCTTGCATAGCCCAGTTACAGCTGCCCCTCCAAAACTTTCCGTAATTCCTCTTTCAAAATACACATCTCACGGTATTAGGAGGGCAATATGGTGACTTGTAAATGCCAAGAAAGCTTAGTGTGGGATGCCTAAGAAGCAGGGAGGAATCTTGCTCTGCTCTGCCCTGCCTTTAGCTTACCCTTTCTTTCCACACACTGAGCAGCTGCTAGCTTTTTAACCAAAACAGCTACCTCACAACTTTGATTTGGTTTTAGTTTTGCAGGACTGAAATTTCCAGCAGGATTCTGTGAATAATCTGAATGTAAATGTTATGTTAGCTATGTGGCCTGCTAATTTTGACAGGCTTGTTGTACATGCAGATTTAACTAAACTGCTTTGCTGCAGGTTTTCATATAGGTGTTTTCAATTAGCTGAAGGCCAAGGGGTCAGGGGAGTCTGATCTACCATGCCAGAGCTTCAGCGCCCACAGCGCAGGTTAGCCTCAGACTAGGGCAATTAGTCAAGGAAAACAGAGCAGGGAGAGGAGAGAAGCCAGACTGAACACAGTCTATTCCTGCTGTGGTTTTGGTCTCTCAGGATTAACTTTATTGAGAGCAGCCAGAAAACAGCTCTAAATTACACTGCCGTTGCAAGCAGTGTAGGCACAGAGCTAGGAAAAAGGATTTGCCACTACTCCTTGAAAGTCACATGCCTGAAACCGGCTGACATTGCTCGTGGCTAAGGTCTGAGCGTATGTTCACTTGCCTTCCTCAGAAGAGCCACCACCAGCGGCTTAAGAAACCTCCTCAGGCAGAATGTGGGGGAAAATACCCCAAAGATTCCTGTTTAAACCACTTCTGCGCTTGTGCTTTGCTTCAGAGCTGTCACCCCAACTATCGCCCACAAACTGGAGAACAAAGTTAGCCCCTCAAGACTTGATCCCATTTCCTGGGAAGTCAGTGAGTAACCTCCCAGGAATGGCTGTGGTAGATGACTTCTGCTGTACGTTCTTACTGCCTGACAGCTCGCCCTCATGGAGGGCTGAACAAGGCTGCTAAGTACAGCTGAGGAGCTCTGCATTGAGCACACTTCTTCGTACAGACCAGTAACAGTGCAAAAATCATCATTTCTCACACTGACCTTTTCCATCCATCCACCTGCCCTCTAGCTAAATTGATTAGTATTAGTGAGATGCTGGAAAGAGAACGGGGAAAAGGATGGGGTGAACTCTCCTGGCAATGATATTTGAAACTTCCCTTACAGGAGAGCCCTAATTCTCTCTCTCCGTCCCGGGGAAGAAGAAGCCATCAGGGGCTGAACACTCTCTTTTTATTGTGGAGAGAGCTGAGACCCAAAGCTGACCTGCTTTAGTGTATGTAAAGTGAAAGCTGCAAGGTAGGAAGACAAAACTCCTTTTTATACACACTCTAAAGGAACTGATTTTATCTAAAACTAGGGATCTAAAGCATTTCACCTCTTAGGGGAGGGTTAGACTAAACCACCCACCCCTTTTAGCCTTCCTTCTGAGTCACTGATAGATCTGCTGTTGGAAAGCCCCTTCTGCTCTAGCAGTGACAGCAAAGGCTGGAAAACTTCCCCATTCCTGGAAATTCCCCATTAACTCGACTAGCCCCAAGTTGAGGAGATGAGCCAGGAACGACCAACATAATTTTTCAGGAAAGCCTAGTCAGGCTGCAGAGGGGCAGGCAGGGGCTGTGGAGGACACTGCAGACACTGGAGCACAGGAGCACACAACATAAAACAGCGGGGCTGCCACGCATGACCGGGAGCTGTGGCAAAGGCAGGATGGCAAAGAACAGTAGATGCCATCAAAGATGGGAGAGAGGAGTCTGGGCTTTTGCAGCGATGAGAAATCAAGACAAATGATGGTGACTGAAGAAAATTTTCCCTCCTCCTACAACCTCCTTTCTGGCTTCTTGCAGCAGCTTACACCAGCTTCCCATCAACTCCCTTCTCAACCAGCCTTCTCAAACCTTCCGCATTCCCAAGTTACCTCCTCACCTCTCTAACCTCACTGCACCCTCCAGCCTCTCTCCCACCCTGCACCCTCACCAGTCCCGTGATCCCTTCCCAAGCTTGCTCAGCTTTGCCATCCCTCCTACTGCTCCTCTATCGTCAGGTGTAAATGCAAGAGCGTGCCTTGCCAGAGCTCCCCCTAGCCCCTTGGGACTTGCAGTAGGTTAGCCGTTACCAGGGGTCAGCTGAGACTCATCAGTTCACTGTTGGGAACCAGCATCTGCTTCTTCTGCCTTTTCACTTGATTTATATATGTAATTACTGTCTGGAAGAAACTTATTCTGTATTCTGAATAGCAGCAATGAAACCCACTCTGTGTGCAGGGAATGTGGATGGTTGGGGTGGTCAGCAAGGTAGGACAGGCTGCCCAAGATGAGACCTTGGCTGCATGCAGGCAGTAGGCCAGTGGTTCCATGTGCTGCCGTACATCCTCACACACAGGCATCAGCTTCCTGCATCCTCCTCCCCCTTGCCTCCCCCTTCCCCTTCCCTTCCTGGCTGCCCAGTTCCTGAGGGAACTGAAGCATGCTTAGGAGGACGCAACTAATCATCTGAGAACTTCCTCAGACTATTCAGAATCTCTTTCTCATTAGGGTTTTTCACATCAAATTGGTTTGATAAACGTTTTGACCTCTGCATACCACTGATAAACTCTGAAGGCTGCTCCCCTCCTCCCTCTACCCGTACTGTAAATGTCTTGCAGATGCTCTGCTCATTTTTAGTCCATTATAGCCAGCTGGCAACTCTGTTGGCATGCCGAGGAATTCCAGTTCTCATAGCAATGCAACCTTTTAGTCCTTAACTTTGGATTTTTTTCACTGATATGCCCATCAATTGGTATTTTTAAGGTTTCTATTTAAATTTACAGTCATTAGACCAGTGGATAGTAAGTGTAATCTGGAATAAGAATGAATAATACTGCATCTTCAGAAAACCCTGCCTATTTGAAAGAGAATATTAAACACTTGTAGCTGAGAAACCTTATGGAAAATTCCAAGCGAATTTCATAGAAAGTCAATGCCTTTGTACAAAATGTTCAAACTAATCTACAGCATTTTAAAGAGGCATAGAATTTTCTATTAAGCTCCTTAGATGGGGCTAAAACTTTGACTGGAAAGAGCTCATTCAGTATTGAATTTTGATTTCAATCAAAAAATTGAAATTTAGAAATTAGAAATTTCCAATTGTGTTTCTATATAATACTATTATTTTCATCCCTACTAAATGCTAAATACTTTTTCCATAGAAGAAAGGAAGAAGCTAGCAAGAGCTGCAAGGAAGTACAGCTTTAGACATTAGCACACACAGACTGTGTGAAATCCATAGGATTGACATCTGAGGAACGCACATAGAATCGCCAGGAAAACGTTTTGGACATCGTTGCTTTGGAGCCCCTGTGGTGCTGTGTGCTGGGAGAGAAAGTGAGCAGGTCAGAGGAGTTCAGTCCTGTCCATGTTAGAGGTAAGAAGGATATCTGAAGTGTAGGGTAGGGCAGTGCCAAGCTGATTCAATAAAACCTATCTTTAATAGAGCTTTTTAGTTTGGGCTCCAGGCCAAACAAACCCAGCTGTGCAGCTTCCTGTCAGCCCTGAGTGCCAGTAAAGCAAGACCATTTCTACTCACCATATACCACACAGACAAATGCCCAGAGTAATATTCTTGACGGAAGGAAACCAAGCTAAGGCTGTGGTTTTCCAGCACTCCCAGCACTCATTTGCGTCCCAGCACTGCCCCCTTGTTACTTCCACGCAGCTGATTGAGAAGCTCTGAAGTAAATTACAACGGAAAATGCCATTTCCTCCTTCTTCAGGTGCCCTTTTAACCTTCAGGAGTTGATCTGCTCCAACATGTAACACCACAAACAGTTGTATTAGCATGAGCAACAGGGAGGCATAAGGATGACACGACCTTGAGTGCGGTGAAGAACTGGTTATGCAGGTGCTATGCTGTTGGTTATGCTGTTAGGGAAAAGCACCCACAAAGTTTGATTCAAAAATGGAGAGGGTGATCTGTAGGTAAGTGGGGAAAAGATAGAATGGGTAATAGTGTGAAGAGAGAAGACCAGCATGATATTGTGCAGAGGGCAAAGAACAGAGCAGAGGGAGACAAGACCTCACAGAACAAGAGTGGAAAATCAGGGTGGAAAATCACGTGTGAGGAGTGGCAGGAGAGAACGGGGCAGTGAAGCTAAGGGAGAAAAACATTTTAAGGAGAGTGTTTGGCAAGGGAGTGTCCATGGCATGGAAAGGGCAGAAGCTAGATTGATGGGATTTCAGACAGTTCTGGAAGAGACAAATCTGAGATGAAGTTATGGGTTCTGCTTTTGAGGCAGAGGTGATTGGTTTGTGCATTACCATTACTTTTATGCAGCCTACAAAATTAATGGTTGATTGATGTCACAGTATTTTTCAAGGGTTTTCAAAATACCAGGTCTGGAAGATACAGGTAAACGTGCCCAACTCACTAGAATGTATGCTCTGGTAAAAACTGCAACATTGGCTCAAAATCTTTAGGGATGCTCAAGTAAAGACTGCTTGCACTTCTCCTTCCTGCTCTCCCCCATATACAACTTTCTTACATTCTCCTTTCTCCTCCAAATCTCCTATTTCCTTTTGACTTAAGAGCAATCACAGCCAGCCAGGGGACCAAGGAAATATACCTATAGGAAATCTGACTGGCCAGCTGGCTGCTTGGCAAGCCAGAGGTTAAACAAGAGGATTCACAGGCCACATGGGCACAGTCAGCTCCAGGCTGAAACACAGCTGAGTTACTTACCTTTCCCCAGCTTAGCAGCACTGCTGAACCACAGCTCAACTCATCAGCTCCTTATAACCCAACACTCCTTAACACTAACCCTGAAGTGAGAGATAATGCTGGCTCTGATGCACTGTCAGTATAGAGCCGCCCTACCTGTCCCTGCTAGCATCAGCCCTAACCTTGCTTTACAGTCGCTTACTTTACAGTCCCAGCCCAGCCCGCCCAACCAGCTTCCATTGATCAAACTTTTCCCTTTCCCTTCACAAACAGTATCAAATCTAATTAAGGTCTGAGAATTTGAATTTCCCAGCTCCACCCTGTTACATACCTCCCTCTGACCTTTGTTCACCAGCCCATCCTAACCTTAATGCAGAGATGACTTCCGCCCCAGTTTAATTAGATGATTCTTGCCTTAGACCTTTTTTACTTTCTTCTTCCAAACCAGTGCTAATGGGGTAATGAACTCTATCAGCCTGAACCTGAGTCCTTCATAGTGGCCTCTTCAGCTGTGCCACAAGGAAGTTCTGCATCTCGCAGCAAGCTGGGACAGAAGCTGCTTAGACAACACAGCGAGCGGCCTCATCTGACTTATGGTTTGCTTGTGTGAGATCAGGAGTAGCATGCCAAAAACACTAAACCTGGTAGAAGTGTTCCATGGTGAATAGGTAGCAGGATGAATACCATGTGAACATGGCAGAGCTGAGAAGAATTTTCCAATGTGTATTATGTTGCCCAGAGATGGAGGAGTTAGAGAAAAATGTAATACAGTGGGCTTTCTAATTGGGAAGGACAGGCAGGAAGGGAATCAAGATCTCTACAGTACTTGGATACTGAAGTCTTGGCTAAGCCGTGGAGCTTCCATGAGCATGAAGGGGCCAGCATAGGTGGTGAGCGGTAACATGGAGGACAGAATGAAGCTGGGTCTCACGGGAACTCCACGTGGCTGTGGAGGCGGGGGATTCCAGGCACGCTTCTGCGCTGCAGGGCAGGCAGGGGGAATTACAGGTAGGGGACAGGACAGCAAAGCAGCAAAAAAGGAGATTTGCTCTTTTGTTTACTCATCGTAACCTTGTTTCCAACCTCGTAATGCAAAGCCAGATCCTTTTTCTTCCTGAGTAAACTCCTACTGTGTTTTTATCCTTACATTCCTCTGCAGCTGGAGGTGGCCCAAGGGGGACTAATAGATTTGGGGGCTTTTTTTCTTCAGAGGTAACTAATGCAAATAAAGTGCTGTGTACCATCCCTCTCCGGGGGGCCTGCACTGTGACATCTGTTTAGGTTCATAAAATACACAGACCCTCTCTTGATTCCTTCAAGCTGAGTGAAATGGGAGATAGACTTCACGGCAAACAAGTTACGGAAAGGTGTGTGTGTGTGTGTGTGTTGGTGTGTGTTTATGCATGCATATTCAATCACAGGCCCTTGTATGTTGGGGACTGGTCCTTGCCACTGCACAGACACATGACCAGGTAGGTATTCAACAAAGGACATGGGCACGTAATTGCAACACCTGCAAAATCATATATTGCTTACATGACTGCGTGAGTTTGCACCTGTTGTTACTGAAAACCTAAATAGTAAATGTAATGTTCCACTTGACATAGATCTACAGTACGTGTATAAAAAAGCTAACAACTTCCAATCTGCATGCGTAGGTAAATGAGGCTCTCAGGCCATATATTTGAGTCTGTAATACACGTGTTAGTACAGGCAGCTTTAAGCTTTCCACACAGACCTCTCTAAACTTCTGACACTTTTCTTCATTACGTTGTGCCCAACAAAGCTCTTTCATTTCCAGAAGAAGGTTCCTCGTGGAGAGCAAAAGTGACATAAATCACTTTGGTGGATGAGAGTTTGCATCTCTCTTCCCTTCCCCTGGCTTTGACCCCCACAGCTCCTGAGAAACTAGTGACAGCTTTAATCTGTATTGGCCAGTAATGATCCCCGTAAAAACGTTTTCAGCTAGTTGTGGACAGCTGATGCTGCTACCACCCAGATGTGCCTATTTATCCCCAGTAAGGCAAAGAGTAATTTAAGTCCTGTAAAAGTTACTCTGTTCCCATTTAGACAACATTCTTCAGTAAGAAATCTGTATCTCTTCCACATCCCTATAACTTAAGAAGGGAAAAAGGAAGCATAAATCAAACATATATTTAAACGACCTGGATATGGGCCTCACCAGAAAAATCTAAAATGCTTCTGTGGTCACAAGAACAATTTTCACTTCATGTTTTTGGACTTCATAACACGCCACCAAAAGCACTCGACATTGGGAAAGCAAGATCTCTTAATGGAAATATTATAGACTTGTAATTTGCTTAGGCAGCAGTTTCTGTAAAAAGATTTCTTACTGTTCCAAGGAAATGAAAAACGTATGTTTTGTGTTCATCTAAAAAGTACAGCCATTAACAGAGAAAGGCCAGTAAACAGCAAGAGCGCTACAGCAAAATCCTGGTGCAGTGCTATTCTAAGGATGGTTAGAAGCAAGTATACACTGATCTGCTGAGAGACTGTGACAGATTTTACGGACAATAAGTCACTTGTCACTTTTAGCTTGAAATGTTATGGACAACATAGCACTAAATAAGTCCTAAAACTGCTTTAACTTTACGATGGACTTCACTTTGGGCTTGGATTCTGTTGCTATTTACACAATTGCTTTGTCATCAGAGTTGTAATTCAGAAGGTGCAAATTAGAACACAATTTGCCCTTGCTCATGTTTAATTGTTCTGGTGCCATTAGGCTAACAAGCTTTGCAGAAAGGGATATTACCTTCGCCTTACTCAGCTGGCCACACGCTCTTACGGGCTAAAGGATGTTTTACTCAAAATGGTAGATGGCTTGTTTTTTCCAGGCCACCCTTTGGATTACAAAGCCAAAAGCTCAGAATATATCCACCTGTGGTGTCAGAATGTGGGGACAGCTTATAGGATTTACTTAGCATGTATTGAAGTTACGAACTAAAAGACATACTGTTGACTTCAGTGGATAAGAGGTCCATCTCTGAGTGCATGATACAGGCTGCGTTGCTGGTAAAGTATGTATAGCAGAAGCATAGAGTTGTATACTTTGAATTAGATTTTCAAATACTTACACCTGTGCCAGATGAGTTAAAATATAGAGAGAGGAATAAATCATCCCTCTATTATTAAATCTGTTACTTATCTGCGAAACAATAAATTCCAAGTAAGTCCTGACGTCTACTAAAAAGTTCTATGGAGAAAAGGACTTTTAAGTAGTGATAAGTGATTTGAGGCACAACTCTCTCTAAAACAATTGTACATTCAAAATATTTCAAGCACTCACATTCAAAAAAATCATGTTCCCTAATTTTACCCAACACCCAAAAATGGACTCACTCAAAGTTACTATTTTGCAATGACAGACTTGGCTTTAACCCTATATGAGCTCAGACTATGTTATTTAGATCTGAAACTGATTCTCCTTGCAAAACTTCAGCACGTCCAGATCAAGGGTTTGGGTTTGGCCTATTCAAGAAAGTGACCTGACTGGCAGATTTCGAAAGCAGTTGAAACACGCCAAGGTCAAAGTGTTGGTGAGGATCCAGGTTTCTGATTCATGCTACTCTCTAATTTAAAACCTCCATTTGATGAATTTACTCAGAATAACAACCTCTTGAAGGCTAAATGGGCCTGCGGTCATGCCTGGAAAGCAAAAGAATTTTTTCTTGCTGTAAAGAACTTACATTCATAGTACTAGGAGTTTAGACTGACTTCTATCATTTTTTAGTATCTGCAGAGAACACTACTGTGTCAAGGAAATGGGACAAGCAGAGAATTGTACTCTAACTCTAATAAAGGATATCTAACAACCGAAAATCAGCTTAAGCAGGGATTATCTAACTGTAATGTTCTCAGTTAATAGTGAGTACATTCATGTTAGACAGCTAATGGTTTAAACACCAACTCACTTGCACACCCACACAGCCCTCATAAGTATTTTGGCACACTTTCTGGCATGTCTGCACTCCTGCCAGGACTGCACACTGACAATGAGTTTCCCAGTTCACAAATGCATGGTGCCTGACTGAAGCGACGTAGGACGAGCTGACCTGCTGTGTGAACTTTTCACGGTTGTTTCTGTGATGTCTGGACTCTCTGGAATGTAAAAGTTTCCTATTTCACCAGTGTACCATGACTTGCATGTCGGGCAGAGAATCATGTAAACATAATTAGATGGCTGGCAGCTAAAACTCCCTTTTAAAATGCAGTCAAGTTCTGCCGCTTTTATTTCTATTTTATTTGGGACAGATTAATCTGATATTGTTTGAGACAAACTTGCCTATTGCCTTAAGAATTTGAGAGTATTCCAGCAGGCCATTTATGGGTTGTGTTTTAGTGTCTGTCCAGAGCAAAGGTGGAGCGGGAATTGTATGGTTTTCACAAGATAAGCGCTTTGGATTGTGAGTGATCATAAAACGCTGTGTATCATGTAGCTTCCTTCCGTTCCTCCTCCCATGAATCAAGACATTCAGCTTGTAAATACCCACTAGCAGCAGGGCCCAGGCACTGGTAACTCAAAGAACATGTATTTTCCAGCTGAGCGTGATGGATTGAAAACAGTTACCATTCTGCTCTGGCAGCTTCCTCCTCGATCGATGCTGCTGTTGTTGATGGCCAGGCTCAGCTGAATCAACGTAACGCCAACGTGTTATTGAGCACCTTCTGCGTAGGCAGGACAAGATGTGGAGCCTCTGGATTCTCCATCTGAGGGGCTGGAGGGAAAGGAAAAGGGTACTGACAAAGTACAAGCTCTGCAGCTGCAGGTTGTGTGGACTGTTTTGCTTCTCCCAGCTGAAGGCCAACAGCTCCCTCTCATAACTAAGCAGACAAATAGCTACTGATTTTGCTAGAAGCTAGAGACAGGTAATTCCTTCTTCATCCACCTCCCCCATGATCAGGTAGGGAATGCAAACTCCTGGTATCATTGAATTTTATGTTTCTTATTCTATGAGGACACTGTAGCTCTTAAGGACTCTAAAAGCAGTTCTTGACAGCAGGCTTCTGGACCAAATTAGGTTTTACTGTGCTCTCTGTGTTGGGGGGAGGAGTATCGCAGACAGATTGATTTTAATGTGTCAGGAATTTCTGTTTATGGAGCCTCTGACTGCACTGAATAGAGAGCTTTTCTAAATTGCTTTTCCAGAATATCAAGGACTTTAAAAAACTAATATGTACAGTGAGGATATATTAATTTATCTTCAGACTCTTACAAAGCACTCACAAACGGGCTCTAGAGCCCTGCCTTTGAGACCTTCACAATTGGTGCCAGTGAGGCGCGAACAATAAACACAGAAGAATGGCTTTCCTTTTTTTCTTCTGGTTTTGTTGCATAATACCTTCCCCTTGTATGGCATTGCATTCACTATGAATGCCATGTCTACTCTGTTTTATTTCATCTTTAAAATCCATTTTCTCCTTCCTTCTGTTTGTAAACTCTGCACGCATTTTATGTCTGCATCCACTTTGTCTTGATCCTGGCTGTAGGTAATAGATCAGCTACAGCTCTCTAGCTAATTGCTCTTTGGGACTCTGTACAGTTACTGGCTGTGGCCAAAGCTGTTTTCTCATGCAATTGTCAAACACTGAGAAACACTCATTGGTGAAACAGCATTAAAATCTTTTGACCTGGTGAAACACACTTTGCAGGATTATGTTTAAGAAAAGAGCAAGAGAAAAAAAGGTAGAAACCACTTGCTGTGAAACTGTGCAATGTGTGAGGCTGTATCAGCTGCAGATTTCCAGCTGGAAGACGGAGAGGTCCCATATGATCTAATTTTGGGGACAGTCTCAAGTGCTCCCATTACACTCTTCTTATACCAGATACAAGGCAACATCAGTCCTGAAAGCAGCAATAGGCACTGATCTACAACTTGGAAACAACTCTCTGAGCCCTTGCGACCAGGTACATCTGTGCTAGTGAAGTAACGCAGGCCACGGCCAGAGCCAAGCACTGGCCCACAGCCCCTCACTACTTTCGCACTCTGCACGGCCTGTGATAACTAGCACCATCGCAGACCATGCTCATCCTTACCCAGGCATCAGCATGGGCCAGCCACCACTCCCAGTGAGCAGTTTGACCGTGAGCACCCTGTTTCGGGAGGGGAGAGGGAGAGAGTTTAGCTGTGTGGACATGACCTGCGCTGGCTTATTTTATTCACTAGCCTTTGAGATCTCTGTGAGCCTAAGCTCACAGGAAGGGAAGACACCTGCATCAGCAGTTGTGTGTCACAGACCCTAGAAGATATACACAGTGGTGGCCCTAGTGTAGTTGGACCAACTTCTATAAAAACATGCAGAGGGAAGGGCAATCCCTATACAAGGTGAGACTGCAATCTAATTTAAGGTCAGATCTGCTGTAGAAGCATTTGACTCAGGGAACGGATGTCATGCAGCAAAACATGTCTAAAGTGGAAAACAGTTATAGCAGAAAAACTGAGTCTTTTCAAGTATGGCTCTCACCAGTCTTACCCTAGTTCTGCCAAAGCTCAGTTTTGCCAAGGTAACTTGCCAAGGTGATGGCAGTATGGGCTTTCCTAGGCATAGCGATAATGTTTGTGGGTTACTTCTGTCACATCATGACTGATGCACATGCAGCAACTAAAGGTTTCTTTTACTCTATGACTGATATGCATGCAGTGACTAAAGGTTGCTCTGTGCATCTGACAGATGCAGGGACTGTGCAAGGCACAGACAGACTAAGGGAATGGAAGAAGAGTGGACTATGTGTAAAAATTATAGGAATATATAAGAATATAGGAATTGTAGGTCATATGGATCTGATTAAACTTTTTTGTGTGATAGTATTATTATTTTAAAACGAACACCTCAAATATTATGGAATGACAGAAATCAGAGGAGGAAATGGAAGAAACTGGAAAGCGTCTAAGAAAAATATACAGAGAATCTTTTATTTGAGGCTGTCCTCTTACATATACTGACCAGAGAACTTTCTCATGCTGCCCCTAGCCAATATTCTACTAGTTCTGAATCGCTCTCTAGGATCAAAATTTTAGGAAATCCTGATTCAAACACCTTGTTCCAAAGGAACTTCTTTCTGTTGACATTAAAAAAAAACAAAAAAACATACA
This sequence comes from Struthio camelus, assembly GCF_040807025.1. Lineage (NCBI taxonomy): Eukaryota > Metazoa > Chordata > Aves > Struthioniformes > Struthionidae > Struthio > Struthio camelus. The sequence goes on along the minus strand of NC_090982.1, from coordinate 75,785,409 downwards.
TTTGAGTGATGGCTTTATAGTAATGAGAGAGGTTTTCCAGGGTGATCTGTTGCAATTGCTCAGTCACACATTTTTATTACCGCTTTTAAAACATTTACAGAGCATTCAGACCATAATCACTCAGTTATCAAGTATTCCTATTTCCCAGATAACCTCTGCCCAGAGAGAGAAGAAGCAGGGGTGAAGGGTAGAGGCAGATCTCAGCAGAATGGAAAGGAGAGGACTCATACCCCACCGAACTAAGTTAATCAGAGTACATAAATAGCAATGATTTTATCAGCGACCTAGGCATGAACATGGAATTTCTATTCAAAATCTGCTCCAGAAACTTCAGAGATTATAAATGCAAAACAAGGCTGTCACGTTCAGCCAGAGATTCCTTCACACAATTTCTCCTCCTATTAAAAAGTTCTATTCATAATTTTCTATATTAATCCTGTTCAAAGGTCACGAGCAAAGCGTGCAGAGAGCACTACTATACTTTGATAGTCCTACTGTTCCAAAATGCTGTATCTTTTACAGGCGTTTGCAACTCAGAAAGAAAAGATAAAGATCTACAGAAAAAATGTAACGGATGGATTTTAAAGGTTATAAATGACCACTGTGAGTATTCAGTCTCATCATAGGTATAGCCTGTCACAGAAAGTCACTCAGTTAATCTTTTATTGTGTCCAGCAACTTGCAACAGCTACAGCTCATCTCCTAGTAAGACACCCACTCTTGAAAATTCCTTCCTGAATTTGCGCTGAATTCTAGGGGCCCAGCTATCACTCTGCTCTAACACTACATCACATCAGTCTGAGCTATTAATGTAATTTACAGCCGCTCAAAGATCCCTTTGCTTTGACAGAGCAATGTAACGAAGGCTTAGTATAAATTCGACTTAGGTTCCAAACGCAGAAATAACTAAAAATGCAAGTTTATATGAGGTCAGCTAGGAACCGGGTGAGTCGGCTGGGGGAGCCCAGTGACAACCTGTTCAACCTTGGACATCATGCCCACTTTGGCCTGATAGATAGAGGAAATTTACCACCTGCTTTAATTTTTTTCCTCAGTCTTTTGACCCTCAGGGCATGCTCAAGTGCTCTTCTGCTTTCCTAGGTAACTAACAGTGGGGAAGTGAGGAGATGTGGGCCCTGGGAACGGAGTGCATTACAGTAGTGACAGGTTGAATAAATAGTCAGATTAATAGTTTGCATAAGTAGTCAGATTAAATGATAGAAAGATATTTTCTTTCTTCTGTTTGTCTATTCCACAGCATAACGATTGTCTCATTGTATGTGCACACGGGAGTCAGACAGGCATGTGTATAAAGCTAGATATATTAATTAAAATATAGTCTACTAAAAGACTGATTATGGTCAGCAGCCTTAGAAAAACTGAGTCAGGTAGCTCTGGCTGCCCTCTCTGACACAGTACCTGGGAAGGCTCTTGCCACTGCAGGGAAGAAATGATGGTAATCTAAATGGAGAGAGAGAGAAAGGGGGAGGAGAGAGGCAAAGCATTAAAACGTCTTAAGAGTGAGAGGAACAGAGGCAAACAGAGGGATGAGAGTCACGCTGAGAAAAGACAACATACATCATGGAAGAGGGCAAAGGGGTGAAGGGGGGGTGTAAAGGAAAAAATCCAGATAAAAGGAGAGCAAATGAATAGGACGGAGACTGAAAGATAAAAGACGTGGGGGAGGCAGAAGGGAGAGAAGCGACTGAAGAGACCTATTTCATTAATTGTTGTCATTATTAATGGAAAAAGAATTGATCGATGCGCAGTCCTCTCAAAATTTAAACATGTAACATGGAAGGTTTTGAAGGCAGGACATTTCTTTGCATGTATAGCTACAAAACCTAAATTGTCCTCTGGCAAGTGAAGGAAAATGTCAGCGTGTAAGTGACGTTCAGTGGCTGTTCTTACATTGGAAAGATTCCCTGTGCATTTGATTTATAATCCCAAGAGAATAGTCTGTGAAAGAATCTGATATGTTGGATTTCCAATTTAATAGACACTGTCCCAATATTCAGTAAAAGTGTTTCATGTTCTTCATGTATTCTTGTTTTTATGGATCTGATCTCAGAGCAATACAATCTTAAGCTGAGTTCCTACTGATTAAAATTAAAATTAAACGTAAATTGTTCTTATTGATTAGCTGATCTATGGAGCCATGACCTGATACTGCCTGGAGTTTTGATAAGAATTATATGCTCTCTTTTACATATCTTCAGATCATTTTTGTAGCAGGGAAAGGAAAAGCTTAGATTAATACATTTTCCTGAAGGAAAAATGATTGAAGATTACAATTGTGTTTTGGGATCTTATAAGTGGACATCATCTACACAGAGCAACAGGTTTTAACTATTTGTCTGATATTTATGAACTCCGGTCCTTTCTCATATCTGTTAATCCCTTTTATTTTAATAGAACTATTCGCGTGAGAAGACGCTATCTGAGTAAGTAAATGTTTCCAGCATTGGCTCCTAACTGCTTTTAGTATGGTTATCAACACTGGCCATCTGTGTTTTTTCATTTTAATTCCATAAATGAATGCTTGCCCTTAGAGAATTTCAAGGACCAGGAAGTAGCAATAAACCTCTCCTGCAGCTCCAGACTAAATGCTCCAACAATGATTAGTTGATGGCATATGCAATAAAAACAATTCTTTTAGACAGTACAGTTTATAAGTATAATATCCTTTTGCTGACAAGAATTATAACATTTCTGAGCAGAGATGTGGCTTACTTAGCTGTGTGCCTAACCAGTTTTGAGCTGGGTCTCTTGTGATGCAACCTAACCCAAAACAGCAAATGCATAATCAGATAAGTAGCTCTGTGTTAATGGGACATCCTGATTTTAGGTTATTAGGGTTTTCTCTTATTTCTATTTTATTTTAATTTGCTTTTGTGGCTCTAAATCCAAAGCCTGTATCTTGTGGTTAGTAAGTAAGGAGAATTAAAAAATACTCGCGACCAATGAAAACAAGCAGCCCAATCTGCCATCTGTACTGGAATGGCTGGAATGCTGGTAAAGGATACAGTCATGATCTTACAATCCAATGTTTACTCAGCTTTTGTTAACTCTCCCATTATTAGTTTTAATAGTGACATAAAAATTAAGGATCCAAGTTCCATACCAGCCTTAAAGTCACTGGGAGCTGTAATCATGTAAATGAAAGCAGATCTGGCTCCAGGACCGGCTACTTACATATTATTAGCTGAAGGAAAGACTGAAGATTCGGAGCAGGTTCTTATTTACACTAAGGCAAGTCAAGGAGTGAAAGTGTAATTTAAATACACTTTAAAAGTACTTGACATGCAATAAACAGTGTAAGTCAACATTATAAATGTAAATGAGAATGCAACTATTGTATTAAACTGACACAAAACTAAGACTTGTAGAGTAACTTTTCTCAGAGTTCTTGATTAATAAACAGTCTCATGAAATACAAAATTTGATGTTAAAAAATGCAGTTCCCATGTATAGCATGTAGCCTACTAAATAAAATTTTGTGCTAATGTTCTTACCCTAAGAATGAGCAGAAATTGATGATAAACAGAAGGGAAAGGGTATGTTTTAACTGTCCAGAAGAGGGAAAAGTTCAAAAAAAAAAACCCCAAAGCATAATTTCTGTCTTACTGATTTCAGGTATTAATTGCCACATAGTTATAGAGTATTTTTTAAAGAAATTATCTTATTAGCTCAGTTATGCCATTTACAAGGAACATAACATTCTTTGCTGTATCTTCTGGGCTAGTGAAGCATGAAACCATTCATAACTTAGACGAACGCTTCTTTGCACGCTACTTGTATAAGGCAATATGTGTAATTCTGTAGGTTAAGTTCTGCTAAATACTAATGACAAGCTCAGTCCATCATGAATTGAACAGAGATTTGAAGGTCTATAAGCATGGATTCAGTTTAATTTGATATAGCTTTCATACATTGATATGTACCGTGCAATCTAGCCTCTTCAGAAGCAGAGAGGGGATTTGGACAGGCCCTTTCTTTTGTGTAGCAAAATAGAGCGCTGTCCCAGGTCTCGCTCCTAAACCAAGCTAAGTCACACAGCTTTGGCTGAGTTTCCATTAAATTAATATTTTCATTTGGTGTGGTTTGAGAGTAGAATTCCCAGTCATTCCCATTTGCTGCATGTTGGTTGGTTTGAAGAGCAGTTTTGGTGCAGAATTAGATCCTGCTCAGAGGAAGCTCCATTCCAGATGCCCATTAAATATTTGTGCTTCAGGTATCTTCAAAGCACCTGGGTTGGTGATGCCTTGCCAAGGAGACCAGAATGAAAGTTGTCTAAAGGAAGAACTCCTGACTGCATGCAGTGTAAACATGGGGCCTCAGCTCCAACTGCTCTGATCCTCTCCTAATGCACCAAATGACTTGCTAATGCAGACATAGGCCTTTATCATCCTAGCATGTAACATGTCTCTCACTGAGAGAGCCATTCACTTCTATAATATGTTTTCCTTACTGAGGAAAAAGAGTAGGATTTTATATATCCAGGAGGACAGCAGGTGGGAAGATGAGGTTCATGAAAATGTCAGCAGAGCCTTGGGAGGTGACAACGCTGACAAAGCCAGAGGTCAATGGAAGTTCAAGAGCTGCATGAAAGCTGTCAGAAATAAAAATGAAAATGAAATTCAAAGGTAAGGCTCTCATCCCCAAGGGAAATTTTGGTTCTTCCTAATAAAGACTTTCACAGCAAATGGACCTGTTTTCTTTCTTCAGCATTAACTCTTTGTGTAGCAACGACACAGTCCACTATATCAATACAATGCAGTGGATTGCTTTGGAAGTTAACTGACGCAAACAAACGTCTCAAAGCACAGAACATGTTGAAGGATGAGATGGGTACCAGAGACTGTCTTCTTCACCGGTTACCATACAATTGCAATCTTTGAAGAACAATTTTTTCAGATATAATCACTGTGAACATGATCACAATTTCATTCTGCATACTACTTCATATACAAACTGGACTTAACAAGATTCAGAGGAGCAGAGCAAAATATGTGTAGGATTCAACAATAAATACCTAGGAAGACTGAACTTAAGAGTGATGGAATGAAGTTACAAGTGATACATTTCCAGCTGAGTCGAAATTTGTTGGAGATGTAATGAGACAAAAAGATGTTTAGGAAGCTTGTTTCAAAGCCTGGAACAGCAAAGGCTAAGACTTTTGCCCCTGCAGGAATTAAATTATGGAGAGAGATTAGATACAGACCCAACTAAGGACAAAAGAATTCCAATATTTCCAAATGCAAACGTTTACCACCTTCATCTAAAATATTTACCAGAGTAAATTTAATATACCATGTACCAATGTGGTTCGATTTTCGGGCTATCCACAGAGTAATCCCAATGGAGAAAATTAGGTTGCTGTAGAGTACAAGAGCTCACGCTACAGTAAAGGGAAAGGAACTTAGTCCTTGTTGATATAATGACCAAAAAAAATCATTTACAAGCCATTCTGTGAACCCTTATATGCACAAACGTTCTCAAGACTCCTCCTTTCTTTGAAACCTCTAAATGAAAACCTCTTGGTTTCATGAAAGGTTGCAGAAAACAAATGCAGAAAACAAAAGCCAATAAAAATTATTTTAAGGTACTTGCTGTTTACTAAGTTCCAACATGCATTAACTATCTAATGTTAATAGAGAAATTCACCTATTTCCACTCTTCAGGATTCAATTGCAGCTATGTTATTCAACTATGTAAAATGGAATTGACAACACCCTTACTGCTAAAATGAACATACTATTTATTTACAAAATAGGTTAATAAAGTGTATCCATATCTCTCACTACTTGTATTTTTCCTTCCAGAACAACAGAAGGAAATACCTAGAAACCGACTAGAAACAAATGTTCACTTTGTATATTTAGTATGAAAACACGGTTTATTCAACCTGAAAGCTAAAGGAAATGGAAGCAGCACCAGACTGTCAGCCAGGGTCTCGCAGCCACAGCCTGCAAGCGCAGACTCCTGCACCCAGGTCAAAACCTAACAGGTTCCAGAGTCAGGCTCTGTATCCCCTCAGAAGTCGGTGCCACCAGACCCATTAGCAAGATCAGAACTGCCTGCATAAGTTGAAGTTCTTTTAAAGAAGGTGTTGTGTTCTGGTTTCTTGTACGGCAATTCAAATCCAGACAAAGTTTGAAACCGAAAGAACTGGGAGGAGCGAATTAAGAATCTGGACTTTCTGTTTACAAGTAAACAGTACAAGTTTACAAGTCAGTGGTAAGATACTCCAAGACGTTGTTCATCTCAACAAAAGTTGGAGATAGGAGTCTTACTTCTTCACAGGGGCTATGTACACCATCATTTATAACACTCAGCCCGTAGTTGCAAGGTGATTAACTAGTGGATTTGTGCAAGGTTAGGGTGCTTCTCACTACAGACTTGGTATAGATTAAATTTGAGCACATCTAACTCGACATCAAATCAACCCAGCCACTACATGGTGTTTACACTGATGTGCAAGAGGAGTTCCTTGCTGGGAGTACGTTGTGCTCCACCTTCTCCTTAGCTGGCTAATGCACTTTGAAAAGTCTATAAGCTTGTAGCAAATTGCTCTCCCTCTTTTGTGATTATGCCTATTCATTTTGCTGAGTCCTTTCCCATCCTCTCAGCTTCTACATTCTCACCAGCCCTCAGGAAAACAATTGCTCCTTGAGTGCCTTCACTCCCTAGTGCCAGCTCTTTAAACAAGAGAAAGTAAGTTATTCAGGTAGAGACTTCTGAGAGACAAAGTCCTCCTTCTCCTCCCTACTAGAAAGAGTCTATTTTGCAGGATAGTGTTGATGATAGCCAGACATATTTGTATGCCCAAGATCTCCACCTGGAAGGTGAGAAGAGGGAGAGGAACCAGTCATAATGATTCCTAGGAAATAAAGACTTGTGGTATGCTCGGTGTAAGGGGAAAGCAGAAGAAAAGTCTGTGGTGAGAGCACATTGTGACTCCTGGTGCATGTGTTTCTGTAACTGGGAGAAGAGGGTGAGATTCAGCCTAGACTCAGTCATCAGCACATGAATCCACAACTGCTCATGGAGGAAGGATGAATGTGTGGGAAGAAGAAGGGAGGACAGATGATCACCCGGCTGGTGACCACTACAACCTTTTGACACCACCCTCATGCAGGATGATGTGATCCTGTGAGTCCTTCCAGGGCAGAAAAAATATTTCTTCCCTGAAGGCCAGAGGAGCCAGCTAAATTGTTCTTGTTATGGTGTACAAAGTCTAGACTTGTTGGACAGGGACAGAATTCTAGGCAAGTCAGCAGAGAAGCCACTGGCTGGTGACATGTTGGAGATGCTAACTCATGGCCTTCTGGCAAAGTTCATTTTCACAACCTCAAAAAAATTCAGATGCTCAATTCATGATTAGAGGTCACTTTTTGGCAGGGATATGGACCCTGCCTTGCTCTCTTTTACTGCCTGAAATTTTGCTTGTAACAAACAAATCACTGGCTCCATGTCACTGGGGTGATCAGCTAAGCTGCATATATTGGGCAGATGAAGGAGGTGTAGTTCCAGGTATTGGGTATGGGGTTGGGAAAGGATATGATGGGGTGAACTGACCAGCCAGCCTAGGCCAGCAAGGGGAACCAGCAGGGCTGTAGCGCAGGGAGATAAGCCACTGGATGGGCCAGCAAGGCAGGGGAAGACAGGGCCAGTGATGTTCGATCTGCTGTGTCGAGGCTTGGCAGGCTGCCCAGTAAAATGACACGAAATAAAACTCCCTTTCCCCCGAGATGTACCTGAAGATAGCAAATGATCTTGAAATCTTCTTTCCTTACTTGAAGTGGTGGAACCACAGTTTCCAGATCCTTTGTAGCTTTTCTGTCCAAAAAAGCCTGAGATCCCATGACTCTACTTTCCCCCTTTCCCTCAATACCTTTGTATCCCCACAATAAGGAAGCCTTTATCCTCCTTGTCAAAAGAGGCGAATTGTCCTCAAGGGATGTATAGTCCCAGGCACTCCTCAAAGACTCCCATTACAGTCAGGATTTCTGTCTGCAGACAAGTTCCTTGGTTGCTCCAAGGACAGGGCACAACAAAGAACTCCAGAGTAATAGTTATTGTTCTTGGCTTTCTTAGCCATTTAAGAACCTGAGCACCTAGCACTTGCACCGTGCTATGCATGGAGGTGACATGGCAGATGGTATTTTGACTTCCCAGATATTACCTCTAGGTACCTGAGCTGCCTTCATGGTATACCTTGCGTCCAGCTGGGATCATAACAGAAGTGCCTGGACCGTGTACTGACAAGTGTGTGCTCTCCAACCAATGCTGGCTTTAGCATAGGTCCAGGCACTGTCTGATGGGCAGTGCCAGATTAGTGTAAATTGGGCCACTGGTTATTGAGACAGATGGATTGAGGCTATTTTAGTGGCAGGCAAGGAAATGCCTGAGTTCAAGCAAAAAGCAAGTATACAGATTTGATCCCTCTCATAATGGGAGATGGGACAGAAATATCTTGGCATGCAATCTTGAAGCACTGTGAAAGAAAAGGGGGCAAGAAATCAGCAGAAAACAGTGACAATGGAGGGTTTCAACTTCAACATTGTACAGATACACAATATTCCATATGGTAAAAGTCTGCTGGACCAAAAATACTGCTTCAGAAAGGTATGAATGACTTCAGTCCCGTGCAGTGAATTTATACTGGTTCAGCTCTCTGCAGAACATGGCTTTGGCATTTTTAGCTTTGACATGCCAGACTCAGATCTCACCGCCTCATGAAACACTGGCCTTGGACCCATGTTTGTATTCCTCTACATTCAGCTGCACTCATCTATGATGTTTCAGTTTGGCACAGTCTCTAAGCTATGGTACAATATACCAAAGATCTACCCTCACTCGTTTGTTTACTACATATTTGGTGTTAATTAGGTGCTTCATTTGCTGAGATCTTTATGCAAAGCCTCTCTGCTGGAGCAGGGTTACATAAGATTTTTATCTGTCCTTGTGCAAAGTGCAGCAATCTCCAAGGTCTCCATATTAAATTGCAGAGTCTTAACCTTGGATCCCATCCCACTTTCCAACCCTTTGATATTTTTTTCTAATGATGCTGGATGTATGCTATAGCCATCTCTGAGAAGTGAAAAAGAATGCCTGATATTCATTTGCACTGACTCCAGCAGAGACAGGGGGCTTTGGGTGCAAATGTGAATCAGATCCAAACAAACTGTTAGTTTGATTGTAGAGATACAGGGGAAAGAAATCTTTGATTTTTCTCTTTTTTAAAGTTTTGATGTAATCATGCAAAAGAAAGATCCTAAAGCCTCAAAACAGATGAAGAACCATAGAAGAAAAAATACGTCATGAAAGTCTATCAGAGGAAGCATTTCTGAAAACAAAACAGACCACTGACATAGTGAAATTTGGTTCTTCTGGAGACAGTGAGAAACTTACTTTTCCAATGGCTGGAAGAGACAAAAATACAGAATGTATATAAGATTTTGCACCTCCACAGCAATATCAGAAACAGAAATTGTGTCATGGGAATGTAGCGTGGGACAGAATCAAAGGTGAAGATGCCAAGTACATTAAGAAATCTTGTAATGAGCAAAGACAGAAAAAAAAAAAAGCAGTCCCAAATGCTATTTGCAAGGTGCTTGGTTTTTCTGTAATGCAAATAGTCATATAACATATGCAGGAATGTGGATTTCTTTGCTTTGAATGGGAAGAGGAAATTGATTTACAAATCATGAATGGAATAGAAACCTTACAGCAAGAGCAGAGACAAAGCAGCTCTCTGCATGGTGTGGAGTAAATATGGCATGTAACTGCCTCTGCCTGTGGGAACTGCTTTGACTTTTGTACTATTACAACATAATCAAGGTGCACTCCAGCGTAATTGAATACTACAGATTTTGCTCTTTAGTGATCCTCAGATTAGTATAATCTTCTTCTCGGTTATTCTTGGGCAACTGGCCTTTCAGGACTTTCAGTGGTGTCCCTTCAAAGAGCCTTTTATGTTTGTAGAGGGGTTGAAGCCAGCTCTCTGCAAGGTGTGCTCTGCCTGGCCTCTGCTAGTCTGGTAGCTTGCACAGACGTTCCCATCACATATTATAAAAGACTCAACCCTTAACTTGCAGGGAAGCCTCTAGCTTGTGCTGAGGCTGGGAAGCAAGTGATTTCCTCACAAGTGATCCTGGTCCCGGGCTTGTTCCGTGAGTATCTATGGGGCCAAGTAGGTGGAGTTACGCAACTTTTTTCACATGAGACAAAATATTTCTGTTGCTCATGGGAGAATGAGGAGAAATTCAAGCAAATTGAAACTCTCAGAATTCCCATGGCCCTGTGCAGGAATGGCTATGCAGGTGAGAATGAGTCACTCTGTTACAAAGAACAAAGCAGTAGGATGCTACACCAAAATAGTACCTTCACAGCGTACAGAACTGAAATATGCCCTGTTGATTCTGAGACAGATTTTTACAAAGCTTTGTTTTTCACCTCCAAAGGTCTTACTACCTATTCGGACAGTTGCCTTACTGCTTGCAGTGGTTTTCCATAAGAAGAAATGCAGCATTTACTCCTTTTTAAATTAGTCGCACAGATGCACTGCCATTTTAGGCACAATCTGTTCGTGTAAGGAGTGCGTAATCCTCTTTTGCTGTTTCCATGGACTTGTGCTTTGAAAATAATTTAAGAATGAAATATGTTATGGAATAACTCTAAGGATGAGTCTCTGTGGGAAAGCTGCATTAGATCATCAAGGCCACTGCCTCACAGATCCAAGCTGTGTTCCCCACAGGGAAGATGCATAAAATAAACTTACATTACACTGGATGTAGTGGAAAGACCAAGAAATTATTTTTCCCTAGTTAAGTCTATGAAAGTGTATTCATACTGAAGACACTAATATATGAGCATCAATTTCCATAATAATGTGAGAAAGTGAAGAGAAAAAAAGAAGACGATTTTTATTCTTTGTAGTTAAAGAAGAATTGCGTTAATTCCTTTCGTATATTCCAACGGTTACAGGCCATACTGAAAAAATGTATCTAGAGGCAGATAAAGTCCTTCCTCCTACAGGGGCAGAAGAGTAACCTACATTTCTGGAGGTCTGTTCTCTTTCCTGACTGGAACCCACCCGAGCTGTAGTCCATTCAGTCCCACTGAAGGAAAGCTGCTCTTTAAGGCAAGTTCCCCAAGGTCCAGATGATCTCTGCTATGAAATCCCTGAAGGATTTAAGTAAGTGACACAAACAGCCTGGTCTCCTTCTCCTCCTGACTTCTGCTCCTACAGCAGAGGAAGAGTATACAAATTTGCAGAGTCCAGCTGATGGCAGTCCAGCCTCGCAATGCCGTTTGCTGCCATGGCGAAGCAGGATCCTGCAGCACAGGAAGAATCTCAAGGACAGATCAACTAAATTTCTCTGGATCTTTCCTAGGAATGACACCTGGGACAGTAAAGAGGCCAAACAAGTGTCATAGGTTGCTACTCAGTGCAGAAAGGTGTGAAGAGGATTACGTAGATGTAAAAAACACGAGGAAGAAGGAAGATTGACGGAGGCAGACGGAATATCAATCTAGAAACTTAAAGTTGAAATAATCTAGACAATTCCCTGCAACATGTGAGCATTTTACCTTCAGCCTTTAAAGGATCACTTCAAAGCAGAGGAAGTCCCCGGCGAGGCTTCCCTCTCTGTCGAGGTTTTGTCTTGGTTCAAGAACCCTGTCTAAGCAGCTCTAGTTGTGACTTTCTTCCATCTTTTGTATTTTCCTGTGTTGCCTCTGTCCTTCTCACATATCAGAAGGCCCATTGCTGGTGCTACACTATCTACAGCACAGAAGCAGGGAGAGAGATTCCATCCTACGTTTGCTGGAAAATGCCGTGTTGTGAACTGAGACATAAGATACAAAGTAATTCCTTTGTGTCCTAAGAAGTTATTAAAAAAAAAAAAAAACGTGCTCTAGTGGGAGTAGATACAAAATAAACTTTTTAACTCTCTCACTTGTTACCACAGAGATCCCTGCATTTGTGGGGGACATCTGTCACAAAGGGTAAAAAAAGTATTTTACTGTAAGCAAAGAACATCCCAGGAATAAAGCTATGTCTCAAAATCTAAAAACAAACTTTCTTTACATGGTCCTTCAGTGAAAAATAACAGCCCAGATTAGCAAAACAAACTGTATTCAGATTGGAAATAATCAAACCAGAACAAGTCCAACAAGGGGAAAGAGTGTGTGGCACAATTTATGACACAAATTTTAAGGGGCTTGAAAGGTGACAGGGAAGAGAGGAGGCAGTTCAGGAATCTGATTTTCTTTGCAAATAATTTTTAAGTGGAGCCGTGACCTGTACTTTGTGTTCTGCAGCAGGCAATAGCCAGAAGCAGGAAAAAAAATGAACAATGCAAAGTAAGCTCGTTAGCAGATGCTATCAAGACAATGCAAACAGAGCGATAAGGTGCAACTAAAGATATCTCTAAGCTGGTTTCAGGCCTCTTCCTTCTGGAGAAGTAGCTAGGAAGGCATGGGTGGTCATTTCACCCTCATCGTGGTGCACAGCTGCTCTGAGTAATAACTGACTGCAACATCTCCCACAGAGCTTTTCTAGGAGAGGACGAGCAGAAGATGATACTTTCTTCCTCTTCCATCCTCTTCGCATGCCTCTTGTGCAATGGAGTTACAGGGCATGGGAAAGCCACATTACACAGCCAATGTGCTAATATTTAGATTTTGAGAGAAACTGCTTGTGGAGGATGTACTCCTCCAGTTTCTGCCTCTTGCAGATCAGCCTCTGTCCATCTTACTTCAACAGCCGTGGTTAGCTCTTACATAGCATTTATAGCAAGAATAGATCCCAACATGCTTTCAAGAAAATAGTTGTCATCACTCTGCAGAAAGGGAGTAGAAGCACAGGTGACAAAAAAGATTAGCCCAGAGTCCTACAGTATATGAAGGGTAAAGCTAGGAATAGAGACGTGGTCTCTATTCCCAGTTTTGGTCCTCTGTCCCAAGAGGCTTCAGCCACAAAATCACATGGGAGTGTTTTGAATGAGAGGCAATGCCCTGTCCTTGCAGGGAGATCAAAAGGGAACCGCAAGAAGAAAGGACGAAAGAACAGTCTTTCATGAAAGGAGACTCACCTAGATGGCTGTCAAGTTCTGTGAGACAGATTGGGATGGTTTAATAAATTTGAGCTAGCCACAATTACAAAGCCCATAGACCCTTTATCCTGCTTCACAGTTTGTGAGATGATGAACAATAATTCTCTGGGAATTAGTAAACACTGTATTTCCCCATTGTCAAGAAATGAAAATTTTACAATATTGTAGCCAAAATGTATTAACTATTACTAGTGTATCATTATATGTGACCATCCCATGCAAACATACCCAAACCTCATCTCTGTGATATCGTAGAATTGAGAATGCAAGTAAAAATTAAACACGATCAAACTATTCAAAATGTAAGAGATTGTTCTCACTTATTAAACAATTTTCATGTTGGTCACACGTGATTACATGGAAGAAGTAGGCAGTAAGCTTTTTAATCATGGTGTACAGATGTGTTTTACTTAAAAAAATAACTAGAATTAGAAATAATTGCATATATGCAACATGCTTTGTAGCTGAGCTAGCACTGCCAGGGAACTGTAGCATTGCTATTTTTATTGTTTCTGTACAAATTAAATTCTCAGCATTTACTATATCAGACGTGTATTGGTGTGTATATCTTTTGTAAGAAAAAAGAGAGGAAACTGTGATGGCACAATTATTTGGTTGTTCTCAGAGGTGAAACAAATGTGAAACAAATTGACAAAGGTTAGGACTGCCCATGAACAGAGGGAAATATGCTTCTGGTGATAATCAAGTGTATTTGTATAGTAATACTTGCAACTTTTACAATAATGACCTAAAGCTTTGAAGTGGTCACTTCCTCCCAGTACTGTTCTCCCCTTTGGAAGGTGTGGATAAAATGTTTGCAAACGGAGAAGATTAAGACTGATCAGAGCGATTAAATGAGACCTTCTCGGAAGGGGAACATGGCGGCAGTGAGCGGGACTGGACAGATAGGCCTTTCCAACGGGACGTGACAGGAAGGTGGCTAACAGATCTCCTGTAGGACCCTAGATGGTGGGCAGCAGCTCACCCACCTGACAGGAGAATTTGTAAACAAGGTGTCTAGACCTGTGTGTTTTTCACACAGGATCCGGAAGACAATCGTGCTCATTTTGGCAAGATATGGAGGTGGGACAATGGTTTGTCACGGGCTTGCCAGAGGACTCAGGAAAGAGGGTTCGGTTGGTTCAGCGTTGAGAAGGCTTTGGTCTACACAGGAGAGAGTCTCCTGTAGGATATCCAGTGAAGCAGTACCTCGGCTCAGTGATAAAGCCCAATTGTGAATATCAAACCCCTAGGCTCCTTGGTAACCAAACACTACAGTGGTCATTAATTTGGATATTAAACAAAATGTGCCCTGTTCTTTTTTTTTTTTTTTTTCTTTTGGAGCAGTCGCTCCTGCCTAGGGACCAGAGAAAGGGGAAATCGAGGCACGGGGAAGCTTTGGAAGGAAGAGAAGCGCAGGACTTCTCCCGCGTGCTGAAGCACGTGCTGAATTCACGTCCCCAGAAGAACTCAGCGTACATTGTGGCCCTTCTGGTTTCTCCCGAGGAGGCCGGGAGGCATCCAGAGGGAGAAGGGACTGGGAGCTGGCTCCCCACACACCCTCCCCACAGACCCGGCCCCCCAACTCCCCACAGGGAGGGCTGGGCAGGCTGCTTCAAGCCTCTCCCACCCGTGCTCGGTTCCCCCCCTCCCCAGTGACCGGGTTCCCTCTTCCACCCCTCACTGGGGTGACCTGGCGACACCCAAGTGCGCCGCCATCCCGCCTCTTCCCCGCACGGTCCCCCACCCCGCCTCCCGCCGGGGACCTATATCTCCCCCCTCCCCCCTCACAGGGTCCCGCGCGCGCGCAGCAACGGCCGCGGAGGGCGGCGCGGCGCAACGGGCGGGCGGCTCCGCGCGCCGCCACGTGACCCTCCTCCGCGAGCGCGGGGGTCCCCCCGCGGGTGAAGGGTGGGGCGGGGGCGTCCCTCCCGCTCCCCTCCCGGCGGGGGGCCGGAGCCCCGCGGTCACGTGGCCGCGGAGTGATGTCACGGCTTCCCCCCCCCCCCCCCGCCCATCGCACCGCCCTGCCCTGCCCGCGCGGGTCGAACGTGGCGCGCGCGCGGAGCGGCCCGGGGCGCGCGGCGGCGGCGGCGGCGGCGGCGGCGGCGGCGGCGGCGCCCCGCTCCGCTCCGCCCTTCGCAGCGGCGCCCGGCGGCGGCGGCTCCCGGCGCGGAGCGGAGCGGGACGGGACGGGTTGGGACGCGGCGCCTCCATGGGGTGAGTGCGGCCGGGCGCTGTGAATAGGGGCTTTGTGTGCAGGCGCCCACCTGCCCCCGCCCTCGGCGGGGGGCTGCTGCCGGCGGCGGCCGGCGCTTCCCGGCGGAGTCCGTGGGGGAGAAACGCAACAAGAGGAAACTTCTTCCCTCCCGTGCCGGAGAGCTCGGCTTGTCCCGCGTGGGGCAGCGGACGGCCCCGGGGCCGGCGGCGGCGCGGGGTGGGGGGGAGGCTCAGCCAGTGAGTCGCTGCCGCTCGGCGCTTTCATTTTATTTGATTTATTTCTAGTTTTCCGCGGAGGGGGTGACAGCTGCCCGCGGGGGTCGGTGCGGCCGGGCCGGGGCTGCGCCGCCTCCTCCCGCCCCTCTCGGGGGTCATTTCGCTTTCCCCCCCCCCACCCCAAAACGGCGTGGGGGGGGGGAAGACCGGGGTGACCCTTGCGCTGCTTCGCTTGTAGGGAAAGGCGGCCCCGGGGGTGGTTTTGTCTCGGCTGCTCTCGCGTGGGGCGGTTCCCCCGCGGTTTTGGGGGACGGCGGTGGGGGCGCGGGGAGCCGCCGTGCAGCGCGGGGGTGTCGCGGGAGCTCCGGCGGCGGGGGCGCACGCCGCGGCTGAGCAGAGCATAACGTGTGGCGGCAGCGTCCTGAGCCATCAGGATTTCATTTCTGTAGCTAACTGTTTAAAAAAAAAAAACAAACAAAAACCGAGACTGCATGAGGGATCGCATCGAGTTTAACCGGAACGCCGGTGTTTCTAACAAAACACGCGAAGAATTTTGTTTTTATCTCGCACAGCGTTTGGTTGTAACAGCCTGCCTCGGTCTGCCATTGTTGCTCGTGATATCCTGAAGTTTCTCCCTGTGAACAGTCTGGTTAAATTCTGCTTTATCAGCATCTCAGGATCTTAACAAACTCTGCCGTTTCTCTTTGTAACGACTGTGACTGCGTTTACTACAGAACTGCTACAAAGCGCTGTCTGGTTGCAGTGTGTTCTGGGGCAGTAGAAGATCGTCTCTCTCTTTTTTTTTTTTTTTTTTTTTTTTTTTTTGGTATCCCAGTTGGTTTGAGATTAGAGTGTTTGGCATTTTAAGTCCTTTTTTTTTTTTCTTAATAAAAAACATGCATGAATCATTTCAGAAAGGCCTTCTGATGTCCTAGATTAACTAGGAGTAAATGAGTTTTGTAAATATCTGTCAGTGACCTGCTTGGCTCTTGTCTTGGGACACCCATGGAAGGCTGTCAATGAGACTTTATTTACTAAGAAAAGAATTGCATAAGAGCCATATGAACCAGAGTGAAAGAGCGTTTGAGTAGAACAACGCTTAATAGGAGCTCAGGGTTCTCTTGTGTTGAAGCCAAGCTCTGTGCCAATAAGTCACTATGCAGTAGCGGGAGTCATTCCTTCCAATCACTAAAAATATTGGCCTTGTGCTATTCTCTTCCCTCTTCCAAGAGTGCATCTGCTAGCAAAACAGTGAAAAGCTACCTCCTCCCTCTCCTTCTCTGAACCAATGAATTGATGGTATCAAGTGGAGAAGAGTGGACAGGAGGCTGCTGGTCTGATTAAGTAATGCAAGCATTTCACAAGGGGGATTACTTAGTTGCCTCTTCAGTGTTTTTCTGTTGTTTTTTTTTTGTCTTTTTTTTGTTTTTATGTTCCCCACTATGCTACCTTTCTTCTCCTCACCTCTAATAAGGAATGTGTGCCTCTTCTGAGGGAGGAGCAGTGCCTGGAGAATATGAAAGCTGAGTTCTTTTGTGAGTTGCTGGCGATTTCTAAATCCTGCTGTACAGTACCCTAATCACATTCCTTCTGAGAGCTGATTGTGGGCTGGTTCTTTTTGCACAGGGATAATGCTTGCAATAGCTATAGAGGGGAAAACAAGCAAAACTAGAACAAATCAATCCAGAGCTTTAGTGCCTTGCTTACTGGCAGAGATAGCATGCTATTGAAAATAGCGAGTGGCTTTCTTTAGCAGGGTGGTAGGTAGGAGCATAGCAATCCATAACATCTTCTTGGGTTATGGATTCACATAACTGGCTTTCCTGCGGTTTGCAGGCTTCCTGCGTGTCTGAGAAGCCTCTTCCCTCTCACACTTTCCTTGGAGTTGCTGTGTAGGTGCTTGTGGGTGTGTATGTGTGATAGCTGTGCAGGTGAGGTGGCTGGAGCTTGCTTTCGGAGTGCTGCACCTAACACTTTGAGGGTCACCTATTGATGCGCTTTTAGAGCAGAGAGGGTGTAGTACGAATAGCTACAGTTCAGGCAAAACATTATCGTGGAGCTTATCTCTGTCAAACTGCCAGAGGCAAACATGGGTCTGGTGAAGTGCGGAAACAACCTAAGACTTCCACAGGCACTTAGGGTTAAAAGCCTAAGTGCCTGCTGAGGACTGCTGGGAGTAAAAGTGACATAGCAGTGACAGAAAGTATCCTTCCCCCCTGCTGACATACAGAACAGGATGGCTGGTAAGGCTTGGAAATGATAGTGGTGGTTGATGCGCTGAACTTGTGACCAGCTCCGGAGGGGAGGGCCTGCAGGCTGATGGTTAGGGCATTCGCCCGCAAAGTGCGAGATCTCCACTGAGGTCCTTCCTCTGCAGGGCAGGTTGTGCATTTTAGGTGAGTGATGTAATCACTTAAAGGTGTTGTCTAAAGTTGCTGTAGTTTCCCTGTGGTTTTGTGCCTGGAAGCCACTGCTTTTATTCAAAAAATTGTAAAACAAGATGTGGGATCTTTTTTGACCTGAAAGGGGTGGTGAAAGTTTGTTCAGCCCTTATGACAGAAAAAGGGTTTGTATGCTCCTGTGTCTATGGCTCTGTAACTTCAGTAGCTGGACGCTTTCCGCTTCTTGCAACTGCGGAGGGTCAGGGAGGTACAGTTGCCTATTGCAGGTGGGTCCAAGGAAACAACGGCATACATCTGGATTCCCAAATGTATTGGGACAACCTGAAACTTTTTTCTAGGGAATGTGGCACTCAGGTGCTTTCTGAGAATCTTGGTTACCGGGACTTGCCTAAGACCCCAGCAGGAAATCTCTAATGGGAATGTAGAGATTCGGAGATCTCTGAAGCCTGGGAGAAATATCCTAAACAGTAGATCCTGTTCCTCAGTGTTTATGCAACACTTAGTGCTGCTGCTGTTGAATATACATTTCAACAAATCTGAATAAAGTCGAGTAAAAATCACTTATCACTAAGGTAATCAAATTGATCCTTGCTGGTATTATGCTAGTTTATAGCCTTAATAGTCTTCCAGGATAGGAAATATCTGAATTCCTAATACTTTCCTTTTTTAAGGAATGGAGGTACTTAGTTTTTTTGCTTGTGAACACACCCAACTCTCTTTTCATTTTCAGGTAGTTTTTAAAAATGTACTGCATTTTCATGGGCTAAAATATTTCCCCTACCCAAGAACTTGAAAGCTGAATAGGGGAGTTTTCACTGGCGCTGTCTTTGGAAACTTCTCTGGTCCGGAAATACTTATAGTGGGACACCCTTCCAAGGTCCTTCAAAAGTATATGGGTAGAGTTTAGGGGAGTGGGCCTAGGCAGGTGTCTTATATAAATTAAATTGCTGTTCCAGTCTAGTTGTCTTAATTCGTACCCTCGTAGGTGACTGTTGTGCCTTAGGCTATTTCAGAGTATTCTTCCATAAAATAATGCATTTGTCTCCTCTTAGAAGATTTCAGGTTGCATCTGTACAGATTCTTTTGTTTGCTGATTCTGAAGAGCAGTTAATTGAATGGTTGATTAAAAAAAATATATTATGAAGGGAGTAAGTATAGACAAGTATTAGCTGTTTTTATTCATGTGGGCTTCTCATTTAGAAACTGGCATCTCACAAGGGGAACTCTGTCACTTTTCCTCTATTTGTAGCTAGATGCTTCAGTTCCAGTCTAGTCCTGTTGGATTAAGCACAGAACATGGAAAAGTCTTCAGAACGGCAACATAACTTACGTGCAATCAGACCAAAAAATATGGTCTAAGAATTGAAGGGCACACAAGGGAGGGCCTTTTTGTTTTAGAGATGGGAAACTGAAAGCAGAGAAAGGTAGCAGTTTGTCCCAGTTCATGCAGCCAGTCTTGTCTCTTCTACTGTGTTCTCCAGTGAGCTGAACGTGTGTTGACAGACACTTTCAGACAAAAGAGCTGGAGTAAGAACAGAGTATAGTTTAAGTGTAATGAGTGAATGACAGATTTCCTTGGACTTCCCTTGAGCTAGAATTTTGCCTGGAGCGCTGTCTAATATGCCAAGAAAACAAATCGGAGCAATGTCACATTTTGCTTTTTTCCTCTAATCTTCTCCTGTAGTTCACTGTGTGTAAGGCCTTGTTGATACAAGCTTTTTCCTGGTTGTCTAGAACTGTTTTGGAAAACACTATATAACACACTGTATCTATCTCTGCACAGGTTTATGTTAGTTTTGTGATATCCTCAGAGGCTTGTACTGTTGTAGCTGAATCCATTAAAATGAAGATAAACCTTCTGCAAATTTTGAATATCAAGAGGAATTGTAAGAGTTGAGAGTTGATGCACAGCGTACTGGAGGAAAGAGTGATAGGAAGCTGTAGGTTTGTTAGTGATGCTATATCTCTGGAGCTTTAAGCATTTGATCACAAATGTTAGATTTGTACTGTTCAGCACATTGCTTCTAGTGATTTGTGATTTTTGATGTAGAGGTATTGGACTAAGTTACCCAACGTCTCTATCTCTGCTGTCCCATTCTGTTTTGAATGGGATTAGCTGTACGTAAATCACTCCCGTTCTTGTATAGCACTTGGGCTGCCCAGTGCGATTCTTAGTGTCTTTTCATTAGTAACAGTAGATTAACCAAGCCACAAATTATTTGTCTTCATAGGTAGCACTAAGTTTTAAAAACATTGTTTCATTTGACTCTTGCTGTGAGAGGAGGAAGAGTTACTGAAGATGGGAAAACTGAGCTATGCTGATAGAATGGGGAAGTGTTCCCTTTGCTTTTGGTCAGACAATGCGTGCCTCTCTGCCTTGGCCTGAGGGGTAGTGAAAGGAATATGCTCCGCTGGATGGAAATGAGCAGGTAGTCAAACATGAAGTGCTGAGTGGATTTTTCAGGATGGCGTTGGCTTGCTGCGTTCATACGCAGACAGCCAAAGAGCTGGGCAAAGGCTAATGCCTCCAGGTGGTCCAGTGGCTTTGGCAGTGGTGTAAAGGAGAAGCTTGGGTTTGGGCATGCTCTTGGTAGTGGTTAGTAGGTCAGGGGAGCTCAAGCGTGTGAAGCATTTGACAAGTTGGGTACTGAAGGTGAGCAGAACAGCCACTAGTACTGTGGATGCCTCTGCTCTGTATGCAGTGCTAGCTGCCACAAAGGCGTTCGTTCTTGAGTCAGAGCAAGGCTTGTGATTCGGAAGGAAAAAGATCATCCAGAAAATAAGTGATGAGGTAGTACTGTGAGAGAAGAGACCTCTGGGGGCCCTTATTTTCCTCTATGAGAGCAGGTGTATGCATGCAAAAGAGGTGTAAACATACAGTAGCAATGGTGCTCCTCCAACCTTTCCTCTCTCTCCCCCCCCACCCCTCCCACCCCTTGATGTTGCCAGATCTTGTGTTGAGTCTCTAGTTCTTCTTTGTAAGGTCTAAGGTGAAAAAAATTGTTTGCGAGGAGTGGAGGGCACAAGGAAGGAGGAGAAATCAGTTGATGTTACTAATGATGCTTCGCTGCAGAAGAGCATTGTCTGAGAAGGAGGCTTCTCAGTGTGTTCTGAAAGAGATGCAAGACCTTTGTCACCTAAAATTAATCAAAGTCAGTGTACCCTTATCAGCAATGGGTAGCTGTAATTGGCATGAACAGTATGTATAGCATATCCTAAGGCTGTTTTACTGTTGCTTCATTGGATCTTTGGTCATTCAAGGATTTAATTATAATGTTGTCTGAAAGATCTTGCTCTGATTTTGATGTAACTTAATTAAAGGAAAAAACTGTGCCGGTATGGTTGTTTATTGTGGTTTGCACAAATCTTGCTGTAAAGCAATGGGGGAGATTTGTCCTAATCCGCCTCCTCTGTTTAAACCTAAACATTGTGTTGAATATTGAGACACGGTTTCAGTGAAATTATTGAGGCTGAAGATCACCACCATTTCAATGCCTCTTGTCTTAACTAGATAGGTTTACCTAAAGATGCTTTCTGTGGCTTGTATTCCTGAAGCTGTTTCTTAAAAATAAGCTGAAGGGAGATGAGGTGGAGGACTAGATACTTAATTTTGGAGCTAATGCTTAAAAACACGTGATCAGCATTAGCTGTTGAGCATGTCTGGAGTTAAGCCACTGCTAACTTCCTGCTGCTACAAAATGACAATGCTCAGTATATCTTATCACATTTGTTCTGAAAGGAGAGAAATATCACCACTGGTAGACGTTGCTTCTTGTTAGTACCTGTGATTCATCGCAGAAATGCTGTTTTGAAATGTCTGGATTCTCCCTAGTGAATTCCTAGTAGTTGTTTCCTATCTTGTAAAAAGAGGAGTGTATTAATGGTACTTCCTTTTTTCCCCCTCTGGCAAACAAAACGCTTGCCATAAAGCTCTACTGAATCAGGATGCTGACCTCTTTCTGCATCAGTTCCAATAATTATACCCTTTGAGGTGACTTCCTCTTTTCAAAGCAGTGCCAAGAAAAGGCAGCCCTTACTGCTTCACAGGTTTCTATCTCTACTGCTGAAGGATTATGGGCATTATGATATGCAAGCTGTAATCTTAATGTTTGTATTGAGCTGTCTCTTATAGAAAAGATACAGATGTGACCCACACGCTAAACCCAGGAATGCTGTTTTTGTGTGCTCGTGCATGCTTTTTTAATTATGGTGTGGATTTAAGTTTCAAATTTAATATATAAAATGCACTTACGTAAGAGGTGAAGTATCTTGTGGGGGAAAAATAATAAGCTGGCCTCTCCTCTAACAGAAATACAGCTCACCTCCCATATGCCTTTCCAAAAAGGAGAAAAAGATAGTAGTATACTAGAAGTGGTTGCAATACTTTTTAGTTAGACTGTGTTACAGATTCCTCATATTAGACAGTCTAGTTTTTGAACCTCTTCTGTGTGTATATCTGCAAGAAATTGTTACCTCTCACATAAACCTGTAATTCAGTACTTCATCTTCCACAGGAGCGATAACAAATATTTCATTCACAGGAGCCAAAAATACCAGGGGGGAAAGACAACCTGTAGCAGAAAATTCCTTGGCAACCTGTATTTGGGGAAAAATGTCCTGTTCTCAATTCCATGCCCTTCCCCACATGCAAAGATTTGTTTATATTCTTTTTTTAAATGGTCTAATTAAAGTGATTACCTTTTTTTTTTTTTTTTTTTTAAGTGAGATATTATTACCTCTTAAAATAAAGAGTCCTGCTAACTTTTGGGCACTGTGGAATATTGTGCGATATTTCTCAGTTCTTAAATTTCCCTTTAATTCTGTGTTTTTTTGCTTTGTTTTTGTTTTTTGCAAAGGTCTTTAAAACTTTTTTTTTTTTTTTTTTTGCCTTTAGCTGTATTGTGTAAGGCCAGATATGTGTAATGGCATTTGTCTGGTCAATACCCCGGTGTTTCTGGTCTTTCCAATGCTTAGCATCCTTGGTGTTGCTAGAGACCAAGTTAGGAGATTATGGAGCTCTTGCTGAGGTTCATGCTCCTTTTCAGTCAAGGTTAAACAGCTGTTGTGCAGTTTCACACTTTCTCCAAAGTTTGATTAGCTGTAATGCAAATAAAGTGGCTTACTTCTTTGAGAGCAATCAAAAACAATTCCTTCTTTCCAGATGTTCCATAACTTCCATATTTCTTTGGTTGTTTGATGTTGTTATTTTGTAACTGCTCCAATCATTCAGCCAAGGCAAAACCTAAGAGAAATTGCTAGGTAAACCAGGGAATGAAAAGCTTCTGTAGATTTTTTTTTTTTTTCCTTTTGCATGATAGAGAGTTAAAAATAAAAACCCCACAAGCCCATTCTTCTTGTTCCCACACCTTGAGCTGAAAAATGAGAACTTGGAATGAAAACCCTAGTTCGTATACCTGGAAGGAATCAGGAAACTGAGATGACTTCATGATGACTGCTAAACTAGACCTAGAGTCATTAGATTTAGCGTTATTTTAACAGCCAACAGAATTTTCCCATCCAGTACCTATTAGAGGTTTGTAGTCTGTGGGAAATGTATTCCTATGTAGGTAGTGCATGGAGATTTCTGTTTCGTGTGGCTTTTTGTTTGTTTTTACTTTTTGATTTTTTGTTTTGTTTTTGAGAAACCTACTTGTATGTGTCTTTTAAATGGTTGTCATACAAATATAGAATTGAACTAAATGATGTGTTTACTTAGCACTAATTGCTATTCCTGA
The DNA here is from genome assembly GCF_040807025.1 of Struthio camelus. NCBI lineage: Eukaryota > Metazoa > Chordata > Aves > Struthioniformes > Struthionidae > Struthio > Struthio camelus. The sequence goes on along the minus strand of NC_090982.1, from coordinate 75,761,712 downwards.
ATGGTGCTCAGTGTTGTATTACTGGAACGTCTATGAAGACGTTACTGTGTAGTAGCATTTTAAATCCTGATTCATAGTAGAGCGATCATGTAGAACAGAGCAGCTTGCTTCATAATAATGTGGCACTTTCTATTATGAAACAATTGAATTTCAGGTTTGCTTATCAAATCTGCTATCTTTGCTTAATCTACTGTTTCTGAAGAGTGATAAGAAATATTAGAGACCCAGTATGACCTATTTGAATTTTATGTCCCAGTCTTCATTTCAGTTACTTATCTGGCTAGACTCATATTATTTCTCTCTTTTCTTCCCTCCGCCTTCAGAAAAACGGTTGAACATCCTTTACTTTAAACTATTTTTGCAGTAGGAACTTGTATAGCATCTAAAATGGCTAAATGAGAAGGGCTAGCTATTCCCGTGAACACAGTGGAAGCTTACTATAAAACTAGAAATTTGGAATATTTCTATATAGATGGCTTTGCTTAGTCCAGAATTATGTTGTTCTTGCTTTTAGTTTTTCCTGCTATACTCTAGGAAGAAACACGTTACTACTTTCGCATTCTGTTCACCGTCACGTTTAGCTTGGGTTGGTAGTACTTTGTATGTGGGGGCTTTCTGTAGGAGGCTTTGCTCTAGGTACTGGCTTATTTCCCTGTGAAAGCTTGCAGCTTGTCTGTAAAGTTTGTTGTATATGTTTGTGCAACTGATGCTTCCCTTCATTTGAAAGGGAGGAAGGAGGAGCATGGCTGTTATTTGTGATAGTGTGTTGTCAAATTAAGAACAGCTATGACTCTGAGAATACCACATATGGTTTCCTATGTGGAAGAGTATAAAACACTCCTTCCGGTGATAACCTCTGTTCTTTCTTGGATCGCCAATCTGCTCCGTTGTGTTAGGCGGTACAAGTATCTGTCTACGCATGCTTTGGAACTTGCTGGTTAGTGGTTACATTTATACATAAAACAGTGGTGGGTACTTCAGCTACCTAGTGCAGACCCACAGTTGTGGGATGGAGCAGTTTTGAATGCGATGGCATACTTTTCCCACCTTGCAAGCAGCTTCCCTAATGCTAATGCTGAAATAGGCTGTGGTTAGAGAAGGGTGCTGCACCATGTGTAAACGTTTTACTGATCTACTTATATGAAGAGATAGCTAGTATAACATGGTACACTTTCACATTTTTGGTAAAGGCTCGATCTGTTCTTCTCTGGTCCTACTTAGGCTTACTTCACCTTGCTTTTAAGTTTGGAGAAAAAAGAAATTTCCCTTAACTTGCTGTTTGTCTTAACCTCTTTCTGAGCCTGAGGGCAAAACCCTCAAAGGGCGATGTAGGTATGCAAATTCAATTCAGACTTCACTTCCAGTGAACTGAATGGTATCAAGTGGAAAATCTTATTTTCCTGTCTTTTTTGTTTAGATATTGAAGAAGGATAAATTCCTCAAAGATTTGGAAGATTGAATGCGATCAACATGAAGAGCTTAAAAGCAAAGTTCAGGAAGAGTGACGTAAGTATCTCTGCTCAGTTTGACTGCTGGTTTGCATACTGGAAACAAGTTATTCACTCCCACCTTGATAAGGTTGTAGGTTAATGAATTACAGAGAAGAAAAACTTTTTCCAAGCACAAAAGCAATGGCTGAGTACAGTACACAGTAGGCTGTTCCTGTTTTGGAATGCATTTCTCTTATGCAAACTATAGTATTTGACCACCTTGCTCCCTTTTTGGAACACTTGAATCATGCCTGTATGTATAGGATCTGCTGAACTTCTGTCTGATTGTGCTCTCGCTGGGACTGAAGCTTTGTTCCAGGTGCAGGGTTAAGTTTAGTAAGGACTTTACTGCCCAATTGTATTTCTGTCCAAGCATAGTACCCTTCTTATCAGTGTGGTGTTTGAGCACTTAACAAAAGCCTCCTCGGACTGTGGCAGAGTTCCTTTGTTAGCAGGACTTTAGGAATGAACTGTGCAATGAAGGCTTATGTGTGGCTTATCCATTCCAGTGTGACAGGAGAGGTGCCAGTCAGGCCTTTGACAGTCTCACAGGAGACTCTTTTAAAACTGTGTTTGGAGAGACGCTATGCTGCACTTCATGTTCTATCTCTTGCTAGTAGTAGTAGTATCAGTGGAGCCTATCAAGGTTGAACTTACATAGTGAGTGTACTTCCCTTGGACTAGTGGAACTGCTACAGGCTTACACAGCTTTTCCTGTTTACCTCACTGCTGCTTGTCATATTTTGCAGGAGGTAGTGGCAGCATTTGGAGGCATGTTAGTGAATATGCGTGTTGCGCACTTAGAAGAAAGTCAGTGTGTGTTGCACCGTAACTAGATAAGGTTATAGGAGGGTGATGTGCTAGCAGCACAGAACTGTGCCTGAAGCTGATGCAAGTCTGGGATGCTGTAGTCCAGTCCTGTCCTTGTCTTTCTCTTCCTACTGCTGTTCGTTCCAGCTTCTTGTCTTGCGCTAATGCTGATGCTCGTTTAATAGTGCCGTGAGCATTTAGTGAAACATGTGACTTTGTGTTTGCTTTGGGGTGTTGAATTGACTTCTGAGATTTTGGGTGGAATTAGTAACAAATCTCTCTCATCCCTGAAGAATGGGCTGTTTCATCCTTCTGCAAATCTGCATACTGCTTTGAAAGAAGTGATGTATTGTTGTTTGTCATGGACAGATTCCCGCAGGAACAGCTGTGTTTGGTGAAGGTGCATTAGGCTTGAAATGAAGGTCCTGGAGAAGTTCTCATGCTTGGGAAAATCATTATACAGTGTGCTCAGTAGCGCAAACTGCACTTTAATATAAAGATGGTCTCATGGCATACCATTAGAGAGGTGTCTTTAGCCAGCTTGTAATGCACTTCAGTAGCTGGGACGTGCTGTTGTGATATGATCTGCAGATGTGCTGATTGCTGCTTAGAATATCTTTTGAGCTGCAGGTTAGCATTTGGTGCAGGCAACTACTGTATTGTCTTCTTTGCAGCAGCACTGGTGGTGGCTCTGTTCCTTCAGCTCAGCAAGAGCTCTTTCTGAAGAGACCTGTTCTTTAACCAAGCTGAATGTCAACCAGGCTTTGAGAGCTGAGTGAAGCATACTGAATGATTTCAACAGTGTTTGGTTTTTGCTAGTCACCAGGCTGAGACAGCGTGTCCATTGTGCTGGAGTCCAAAGAAAAGGATAAAAAAGAGGTGTCATTCAGAAAGTGCACTTCATACTATCCAGCATTTAAAAGTCTTTAGTGCAGCCTTAGAGTGTTTAACTTCACTAGGCTTCCAAAATTTCCTTTTTCTGGGATGGAGAACCAGGCTGGAAATAACAGACTTGAAAGAAAATGATTGTGGAAAATAAATCTACATACACCAAATCCTGTGTAATTCTGGTTTGTACCTTACGCCACTTCACAACAAAAAAAACCCCCAAACACATCACAAGCTTTGGATGGTATCTCACCTGAGTGTGCCACTCAGTTTAGTCCAGAATTGTGTATTTCATTGTCAAAAGTGTTGCTGCTGTTCTTGCAGCAGCAATAGCTATTTCAGTTCAGCCACACCAGTAAAACATTTTATAGGCATCTACTTGAATAAAGAGACAGTCCCTTGGCTAAGGTATAAACACACCTGGTATTATGGAACTTAGGTGTGCCTGTGCGTTAGGATGACTTCATTCACACTTTTGTGCTAGTTGGCTGGGCTGCTGCTGTAGAGCAAAGGTTAAGTGACATGCGTGATGCAACTAGATCTTGCTGTAACTAGTTCACCCACTGTTATAAATTGCACAGGACTGCTTATTCCTTACGTATCCTTGTTAACTCCCTCACACCTCTTTGCAAAACCAAAAGGAGGCTGAAAATAATTGCCATTTTGATACTAGTTCTGCTGTCTACTGGCTGGAGGCAAAGTTGACCACAAAGGATTTTTCGGATACCTAAAATTTAGGTATGTAGCTCTAAGAGCCCAGCAATCTAAATTCATGACAGTCTGCCTTCCCCTGTGTTGAAGCTAAACCTTAAGGGTGTGATTTAAAGCAGCCAACAGGAGCTGTTCTACATTTTGTGCAAGATAAACGAGGAAAATTATCCTTTTCTTTCTTCTCTTTCATTTCCAAAAGCTGCCCTTAGCTGTAATTTGTGAGGAGAAGGAGATGGCTTAAATTGGAATTAGTTGTGTTTGTATCTTGGTGTATAAAATGTTAACTGCTTTTGGGATGGGGATAAGGATAAGGTCAGCAGGGTTGTGGGGACTCTCTTTCTCACCCCCACCACCTCCCCTCTGTTGCTTTCTGCGGGAAAACTTTAATATCTTAATTTGCAGAACTGAAGGTGTCCTGGGGGAGGGAATGTACCCTCCTTTCTAGCCACGCTGTTAACGTGAAAAACATGGGAACGGGGAGAGGAGTGAGAATAAATCTTCAAGGCGTGCGTGGGAAATGGGAATTACTCAAGCATGTCTCTAGCAGCAAGGCTCATAACGTAAAACTATATGCTAAAATAAAGACTAGGTAAGCAACTTCACCCATATGGGCTTTTCTGGAGCAGCTGAATTTGAAGTGGGCTCAACTGCTGATATTCATGCATATATTTGTGTTCCTGCTGCGGGGTTTTAGTTTGGTACTATAGCTACACACCAGTCTTTCAGCTTCCAAAAGGAATGTCTCTGCTCACTCTTCTCTTACCGCCACTGACAATGCAACCATGCAACACTTGGGTTGTGGTGGTATTTGTCTGACCCCACAGTGAATCAGTTCAGAGACATAAAGCAGCAGAGAGTTGTTTTGTGGGGTTAGTTTTAGCTGCTTGACTCCCTACTCTGTCTCACTGTGAGGTCTGCTTTGAGACGCATGGTGAAAGCAGGAGGAGCAGGACTTCCCTTTCTGCAGCTGTTTGCTTGGCTCTGCTGCGTTGTCCAATCGTGCCTTCAGATTATTGGCCTAAGAAGCACAGGGGTGGGCATGCCAGAGAAGGAGTTGCAGGAACACATAAGGCTGCTAAATCTGATATTTAGCAGAACTGGTATAGTCCACAGCTGAGACGGATGGGACCATAACTCTTCCTGTGGCTCTGAGCTGGGTGTAACAAAGGAGAAAGCTTTTGCTGCTCAGCTCCCCTTTACCTTACCTACTTCACTCTGTGTGCGCAGGCAGCCCTGTTAACTGAGAAAATCTCTTTCCCTTGGTGCATTTAATCATTGTGAAATCCTTCCTGGGGGTGACCGTTGCCATGTGAACATGTGTATTTGGAGTGGAGGAGAGAGATGTACTGCTCTGTCATAAGCAGGTATTGTCAAAGCGTGACGTGTAGTTACAAGACGATGTATGTAGTCTAGAAATCCTTCAACAGGATGCCCAGGAGGGAGCAAATGTTGGGATTGGAAGCTCTGTATTGGATATGCACATTTCAAAAATTCTGTAGACAAAACTACAGAAATTGCACTACCTTCTTAACAAAGCATCCAGTCTCCTTTTCTGCCTCCGAAGCATTATTTTCTCCTCTTGTTTCTCACCTCTTGCTCCTAATTATCAAATTTAAAACCTACTCTTGGTAGCACCTAAGAACTAGTGACCTGAAGGGATGACCGTTTTAATTGTTGCTGTAGTGTTACATGTAGCACTTGAAAAAGTTGATGCAATAATATTGCGAACTATCACTTCAGAGCTTCAATTTGTTTATGGGCTGTCTGCAGTTTATTTACATGGTAGAGAATGAACATCTCTAAAACATTAAGACGGATTCTTCACTATCTTAGCTCAAAAAAGTAGAATATGAAATAAATCAATTAAAACCAGTGTTACTGGTGTCTGATTGGGCAGCTTAATAACTATTAACGTTTGAAGACCTGAATGCTTTCTGTAATAACTAATCAGTTTGTGGCCTGACTTCAAGGGCATCTAGGTACTTAGAGGCACATGAGTGTTGGGTGGATTTTCAAATACGTGAAAGTATCAAACCTGTCTAATCATGTTTTATCTGCTTCTTAAATATGACAAGATGCTCACCTACGTTTTCAGGCACCTACACACATTTAAATATCTAGCTCTTTGATGCTAAGATATGGTAGTACCTAGGTGATCTGTGCAGTTAGATTTGTTTTTGACTGTGTCCTTATCCCTCTAGAAAAGGGATATTGTGCGAAGGCTGCGGTGAGTTGGATTGTTTTCTCGCTCTCAGCTCTAGATCTTTGCTCTCGGCCTTAGATATGTGGACTGTAGTGGAAAGAGTAGTTTTGGGACCATTTTCTGATATACTTGAAGATCAGCTGATAAACATATTTCTTGCAGTTTAACAACAGAACAATTTTTTTCCTCTCATTCTTGACTTGTTGACTGGGTAAGGGGAAGATTAGAATTCAGTTTTGTTTCCAAGTATCTTCGATATTAATAATATTGAAGTGGTTTTAAATTTGAAAATTGACTATGCAGTTCAGCATAAGAAGTAGCTTTTGTCAGAAGCAGAGCCAAGGGAGGCTGGGATTTCCCAATGCTAATTGCCAGCTCAAACTTCTGGTATTTCTGGAAATGCCTATTCCTTTGCTAGCAAATGGGGGAGGGGAAACTTGCAATTTTCATGAATTATTTTGCTTTTTGGTCTATGATGTAGTCATTGTTCCATAAATCTCAAAATACGGGGCAGTTAGGAGTGCTGTAGCATAAAATATTTCAGTCTTAATCTAGAGGCTCTCCTAATTAAGGCTTGGCAATTCATTGTAACGCCTGATGTTCTAACTGGTAGGCTCCTATTCAACAGTTTTAAGGAATAAAATGCGATGTGGGGGTCTGGAACTGGGAGGTTGCTGGGATACATTCCACTGAAATAGCTGTGTTCCCATGTGCTCTGGGAGTGAACACGTGGGAGAAAAAACTTGGGTGGGGCAACTTTAAAAATAAGAAAGCCGAATCTCTTTTAAACAGCTCTTAAATTCTTTTATTCACTCCAAGTTACAATTAGCCTAAAAGGGAACATGGGATGCTTAGAAATTACACTATCCACCCTATGTACACATACTACTTTTTTTTCAAGCTAATTGTGTCCAAAAAGCACATACAGAGTTCACTGTGCTTAAAAGTGTGAGAACAATGTTGTTTGACCACTTTGTCCAATTATTTAGAAAGTGGGCTGTTGAAACTTGCTTTTATTTGGGTGTCTTGCTTTTATTGGATGTTGAATTAAATAAACATGAAGTGGATTCTCATTGTCTTAGCCTCTTTTTTCTTTACTGTGTCCTTCAGTAATAACTTTGGGGTTTGCTATACAGTGCGTAGGGAGAGAATTTATCTCTGGAACATACAGAATGTCCTCAACCACCTCCTTTTGGAAAAGGAGGATCTATCTTCTTCCTCTCGGAACAAGTGACACAGCTCCTGCTTCTGCCCCGCTCTGTCGGGAGAGAAGGGAGGGCTCTACTTGCCACCCCATCTTCCGCTCGGGAGCTATTTGGCTTCATGCCTCCAGTTCTGGACAGCGTAACACTCTGCTCTCCTCAGCTTGTTCTCCCAGGCAAAGCTTAAATGCTTTGTGCAGAGAAGCAGTTAAATACGTTCTCTGAGTCCTACAGTGTATAGAGTAGGACCTGCTGCCTGTCGCAGTCAGTTCCATGAGAACCTCTTGCCATCAAATAGTGGTTTTTCTTCATAATTGGCAGTAGGAGCATGCGCAGAGTACTTCTGAAATTCTTATTTGGATGAACTGTAATTCTGGCCCCCTTGACCCTCCGTGAGGGGGCCTATCTCAGCCCACAGGGGATGTAGTATCACTTTTACTGATGGAGGAAAAATGTCATGGATAAGAAAAGCAAAGATGGAGAGATAAAGGAAGGGGAAAATGGTGGGGGGGCAGGAGGGAAGGGTGGCGGGGAGGAGGGTGGGTTGAAGCAGTAGGGTAAGAGTTACCATTTTGCTGCTGGCTGTTGTGGAATGCCTGCTGATCTGCTAGTTCAGGAAGGGGGCGAGTGGAGCCTTGGCAGGTCGTATGAGGCCAAATAACTTCTAGATATTCTAGAAACAAGCTTCAATATCTCCAAATAGTTATGAGAGAAAGGAAGGGGGAGTAGGTCAAATGAGAAGTGTGGTGTAATGTTTGAAATTATAGTAGCTGGTAAAGACAGTTATTTCCTAAAACTGAATTATAGTTTGGGATATAGTAGAGAACATCTTGGTTGGTTCCCAGCCAGACTTTGTCAATGCTGGCTACCGGTTCCTGATTCCTTTGTCTGGAGCTACCCCCCATGTCTGTTTTTTTTGGATGTAGCTGGTCAAGGTGGAAATTTCAGCCTGTTGCTGTACCATAGCTTTGAAGGTATGCCATTAAGTAGTTGAGGACCCAGTTGTAAACAGAAGAGTATGAAGAACACTCCAGTCGAAAGTTGCAGCTCCTTCCTGCTTATCTCAATAGCACTGCTAATAACAAAAACTTGATCTAACTTTTAGAGGGATTGGATTCTGCTGCTGTTGCTTTTTGGGGGACTGTTGAGCTGGAGAACTCATCTGTTTTCTTCCAGTTATCCCTTGGCCTCATAAAAGGTATTGCCTCTTTGTACAAGCCTTTTCTCTTGGGATCTATGACAACACGGTAGTGTAGCTGTATCTTCTTATTTTTTTCCTCCAGTTCTTTTGGAAGAAAGGGAGGAGGACGATGATCTAGTGAGTCGATGCCACACTTAAGACTCCTATTAGGCAGTGGAGAGTAAGATTTCCTGGACAGCAGGAACCCCTTGACAGTTCAGAGGCAGCTGGCAGTGGTTATATTAGACCCAGCTCCCTGAACACAAATAAGCTGCTCAGGTGGTCCTAAAGCCAGTTAAGCACTCTGCCGTGTAGTTGCTGCTGAGGAAATAAATCCTATAGACCCGGTAATGACTGCACATAGGACTATCTCTGTGGTATCTGCCTTGCAGCAGTATTGATCCATATATTGAGCTGATCTTGGACAGTTGCAATCTTGATCAGCCAGCCTGTAGGTAAGTGGTGGTGTGGTGTTGCAAGTGCAGCTCTATTAAAAACCCAGTGCTTGACTGAGCTAGAAGAAGCTTTGGGACTGAATGAGTGCCAGATCAAACCTGCAGGACTGTTCTCAAGCATCCACTCGCAGTTTCTCAGTCCTTTTGCTAGTATGTGCACTCATCTGAGCTCTGCTTTCCACACTTCTGTTTGTCCCAGAGCCCATCATGCCCTAAGGAAATGACACACAGCTCCTGCACTGCTCTAGCTTCCACCTCCAACAATGTTTGTGCCCCAAATTACGAGGAGTAATATCTCCTGTTATCACTGGTCCTGGAGTCCTGTTCTCACCAGCGCAGAATGATACAATTCTCTCATAAATACAGGCTGAGGCAAAGGAAATGGAAAGTTGCCTCCTTTCCCCATGTGTCTGCCCAGGCCTCTCAACTTCGTTACTCCAGTATCCTCCTTGCGTTCCCTCCCATCTAGAGCTGTTAAATGTAATACCTCCTTAAAAGGAAGGAGTACCTGCCAAACCTTTGCAGAGATGATGAGGGACCTTCCCATTACAAATATTTTTTTAAATGGAGTGAAACCCTGTAGGGTTAGGGCAGTAGTTTACAAAACGGTATGAGATAAATGAATGCAAATGAGTTAGAATGTGAAAGTATCTGCTTTGTTGACAATTCGTTGCTCAATAAAGTACCAAGATTAAGTTGCATAAAATGGGGGTGGGTAGGAAGAAGAATGGCAAATTGGCATATTCAAACTGGAAAAAAAGACAGTGTTTTTAAATATATTGGTAATTGTTGTTGTGCAGAAACATGTCTTTTGTGTCCCTTTAAATAGAGCACAAAAGTTCAAAGGCCTGAGTTTGGAAGAGCTGCAAAAAAGCAATTGTAATTTCTGTCATTTATTTGCTTATCTTTAATAAGATTTAAATGTAAAGTAAAATAAATTAAAAATATGATAAATTAGCCGCCTGTGTGTTCTTATTGTGGTACACTATATCCTTGCTCTTCCTTTTTGGCACTACTCATCTTTATCTGATTAAAAAAAAAAATTTTTTTGTCCAGCTTTCAAAGTTGTCAGTTAAAACACACGCAAAGGAAGGGATTTAGTGACTTGTCCAGTCTTTGTGTTTGAAGGGTGTCTGTGAATAGACATTGTTGAATTAACTACAGACTAAAACATTACTTATACATTTTATTTCATTGGAGATTTGCGCCTTTTCATCCCAAGCTTTTATTTTGGGACCGTATGAATGGTACAAGCAGAAGGAAACATGAAAAAGTTTATCAGGCTGAAGTGTATGTAGTATATGTCTTATTCCAGCAACACTTACTCTACTCTTCAAGAAGCTGTTCTGATTGCTCTGATCCAGGCAAATGCCCAGCTGGGCCTAGCATTAGGGAGATATCAGGCCCCTTTCTGCTTCTGCACTTGCCCTGTTTAAATCTCCTCGAGTTTCAGGCTATGCTTGTTCTGAGGGTCCGTGAAACTAAAGCTCAGAGGAGCATGGGGGCGACAGTGGTGGTTCTTCCCAGGAAATACTACAGGAGTAATAAGAGTTTGGACAGTTAGATTTTCAGCGCTGGATTGAAGCTATCTTATTCAAAGGTTTAGTTGCTGAGGCGATGTGTCAGGCAGGCAGAGGGAATGAGGATGAAGAGGGATTCCTATGTTGTGGTTGTATAGGAGTTTTTTCAGCCCAGGTGCAAGGAGAGGCTTTCTGTGGGTGATTTGTTGGCTAAGATGAGGCTGATGGCTGATGTTTTTGCTTGACTGTGTTAGGTGCATCAATTAAGGGAGTGTTTAAAAATTTAAGATCTGTGTAGGGAAAAACACAAAGCTGGAATGAATAAAAGGCTAAAAGCTAATAACAAGCCATATTTTAGCTAGTGAGGAAAAGCTGCAGTGTTTGTCTTACCGTTAGGACGATATATATGTATACATACAGCTCAGTGGTACAGATGTTTTAGGAACAACTGCTCAATGTTTCTTAACAGAGCATCTTATTCCAATAAATTTTGAAATAGTACAGATTTTTAAATGTACTACTTTATTGTAAATTGATGCAAAGCTAATAATTCCCAGCCATTTGCATTTCACTCTGATCTGGTTGTATAAATATTAAAAACTTGACTGGACAAGGTCCTGAGCAGCACGGTTTAGCTGACCCTGCTTTTTTAGCAGGGCAGATGAACGAGACAATCTCCAGAGGTCCCTTCCAAACTCAACCCTTTTGTGATTCTATATAAAGATCAGTATCTAGGAGCTTACCTTCTAGAAAGCTTGTAATTATGTCCATACTCACAAAAGATACAAAATGTTCCTTTAAAAAAAAAAAAAAGTAGAAGCATGTTGTTATATGTGATTCTTAGCTGCCTGAAAAGAACTTGAGGCTTATCCCCAGGAAAAGCTATGTTGTCATTGCCCACCTGTAAGTTGTATAGCTACCTGGACTTGCGTAGTCAACTCTGACATGTGAAGAGCTATATTCAATCAGCTGTTTTCCTAACTCTAGGTCTAGACTCTCTAAAAGTAGCTGCAGACTTCAGCTTTAGAAAATAGCTGTTGATCAGTACCAGCTGAGGAAAGCCACTGTGGCTGAACATCAGCTGCAGGTTATCTTCATTCCTTAGATTTGTAGCTTGTATTCCTGTGTATTCTTATTACAGGTACTCTCCTCTTCCTACCTTTTGTTTGTTACGTGGACTTTATACTTTATCATGAAGTAGAAGTTTTTTGTGTAAGAACCTCCTTCAGTGCTGTTCTTGTGCAGCACCTAACACCAGGGCTGCTTAATCCTGTTTGGACTTTGGGAGGTGATATAATATGGCTAGCAAAACTCAATAGTCAAAAACTCAGGTTACTGCTGGACAACTATCTGAGAAGTCTTAGTCTGTAGGTACACTGCAGGTACATATCTCAGATGGGCTGTACAGTTAACTGTCCAGAGCACTTGCATTGAGTTGAATGATTAGGATGATGACAAAAGCAAAGGTTTTCATAACTTTGCAAATAAAGTGGTTACAATACATATGTATGTATCTGATATACCTGTTTTGCTCTGTTTGCAGGTGCATGCTACTTTTCTTTCATCTTAGCTTCTTTTGCTGTGTGTGGTGGAAACCTCTTAGTTTTGTAAACTTGCTTGTCCAGAGATTGAAACAGTACCCTTTGAAGTCTGAAGAAAGACTTAAAGTCTCCTGGACTGAGCTTTGAATTAAAAAACAAAATAAAATCCTGGCTTCACGGAAGCAAATGGCAGAGCTTTAATGGGACTTAGATTTCACCCAAATCTAGTGTAGAAGTACATGTAGCAATTGGGGATACTCAGATTGGCTGGTTATCCAATAACAGCTTCTTTTTTGGGTCTAGGCTTTTGCGGGGAGGGGGGAAGAGGGGAGCGGTGGTTGCTTGCTGATATGACATGCTTCTGTGCAACAGGAGCAATGGCAATCGTCAGTGACCTTGCACTTCTGACATGAGCTTGTGAGTAATTTCATTGCACGCCCCAACTGTAAACAGGTCACTGCATTTTCAAAGTGGAGGAAGCTGCATCATGCACAAGCACCATATTGATCTTTAGGAAAGCCTATATGGTAGGTCAGTGAGGAGAGGCTGCTGCACTGTAAGATTTACGTCTTCAGTTGCTCTGCCTTGGCTGCTTCTTGCTGACATGCTCTTAACAGGGAGAGACGTTATGAAGTGTAGTAATGAAATCAGATTTGAAATCATAAATCTGTATGCAACCAGTTTAATGAAAGAATAGGGGAATTGGTGGGAGATGGTGATTTGTGAAAACAGGCATAGAAGCAGTTAAATCTGTAAATGTATACTTGATTTGGAGTTAATTCTTAAGGGCCTTCATAGTATGTTGGGTCAACCAAGTTACTTTTGTGCATTTCTCAGGGGAGGAAGCTGGCTTTTTTTCTTTAATTCTTCTGGCTGTGGCTAAAGGGATCTGAAGAGGGTATCATGCGCTTATGCCTTCTGTAGCAGTTTGAGAAGGGCTGCCAGTTCCAGCTCTCTTGGAGCGTGTGTACTGGCTTTATTGGCACAGTATGCTGTCTTAAGCTCCTGGGTGAGATTTCTGTGGACTTTTGGTTTGCCCATCCAGTTATGTTCCTGTCCCACTTCTCTTGGTACAAAAAGCCTTTGGCTCCTTGTTTTGCTGGATTTGTCTCACAACTGTCTTGCGTCACGCATCAGTGTGTGATGACAAGTGGAGTAAGTGATGGGAGCATATCCTTGCAGTTGCATGGGAATAGGTGTTGCAAATGATGCTTATGTGTGCAAAGTGCAGTACAACAAGAAGCTGGTGTTGGGCAGCTCGCTTTCTGAAGTAACAAATACCACTTCTTAATGCCCCTGTTGTTTGCTTGTAAACTTGAAGTTGCGCAGGGTGTTTTGTTTTTGTTGTTTTTAGCGTAGGTTCCTTGTTTGCAAGCCAGGTCTCGCTTCAGCTGTATTGCTGCACTGGTTAGTTAGCATGTCGTGCTCGCAAGAGAGAGGTTGTATTATCCATGTGTTTGTGAGGATTGTCAGCTCAGATTAATGTCAGCAAAATTTCTTGAACCTTTGCTGTTGTGGTACACTTCAGCTATCTCCGTTTACTCAGATGATGGTAAGATGCACAAACTCAGGTAAAGGCTGGATTTTGTCATGTTTGTGAGTAATGTTGCTTTTCTTAGAGGATCGTTTGAGGTGGAAAGTTTATGTAATGCTTGCTATAATATGATGCAGAGAGAAGCATTGCGCGGAGAAACAGTTACAGGTAAGTTTCTTCAGGCCTCTTAAGCCTGACTGTCAGTTTCTGTTATACTGACTAGTGCGTTGGGGGTTGGTCTCTCTTTTTTTTTTTTTTCTTTTTCTTTTTTTTGCTTTATTTTTAAGTGTGGATAGCTGTTATCACCAAACCTGCTTTATTACTGTTATTTTTTAGGCTAGCAGGGAGAACAGAGGATTATCCTGTGGAAATGGAAGTTTGTTTCTAGGCTCCTGTCATTCCCTGACTAACTGCACAGTTTTGGGCAAACAAGCAACTATGGCTGTTGTTTGAGACTGTAAAATAGATAGCATTTACTTTGTTTAGCTGTGCAGTGTTGTTGAACGGGAGGCACAAATCCAGTCTTGGGTTTTCTGATGTGAGATGATTTGGAAGAAGAGTAGGTGAGTGTTCTTCAGGGACCGGGAAGGCAAGTTGTGTGAGTTAACATGTAGCTGAAATGTACTTGGCATCTTTTAGTGTTTTTCTTCTGGTAGCATAAGAATGTAATTGTTCTGCCATGGTGTTTTTTTCCCAATCCATACAAGGGAGTTTCCATGCCTGGAATTTAGATTTATAATCTGCTTTGTTTTTTCTAATGTATCCTGATACTTTTAGATTAAGGTCAAGTCGCTCTATAATTTATTCTTGAAATGTTAAGTTGCCCATTTCCTGTAATGGTGACTGAGGTTGTGTCTGACTATAAGCTAACAGAGAAGAGGTCTGCTACCTAAAAACAATACGTAAATATTATTTAATGATAGATTCCTTCCCGCTCTTCTGCAATAGTAATTGTACTCATTCCCCTTTCTCAACTCTTGGACAACTCTCATAAATTTAATGACCGCATTCAAGGCAAGTTTTTCATCTTCTTTAATTTGCACTTCTGGTTTTTGACACTAATAGCTGTTGTTTTCACTTTTTATCAGACCTCGTCATTGGTCTGTAAATTATCTATACAGCGTTTAGTAGCTCCAGTTTTATGAATGTATTATTGTTTCAGTGGGCTCTCTCTCTACACGCAACAAACACGGTTATGAAATTAAGATCTTTGACATAAGAAAAGCAAATGAACTATTTTAAGTAGGTTGTGCATGCATTGAAGGGGGGTGGAAACAAACTTAGTACAGCCTCCTTAGAAGGAGGGGAATGGGTGCTATAAATTTCACTCTAGGAATTGAACTGAGCTCCTAGGTGAACACCATGAGAACTGCCAAGTTAGTGCAACAAAAGAAGGCAAGGTCAGGAGACTAACCTGGAACCGGAAGAAGGATTCAGCCCCTTGTCTTCCAGTGCAAGTTTCTGTAATCTTGTGCAGGTACTCACTATCCCACTCCCACGTATTTAAAATGGGAAGGGGGTGGGGGGGAAGGATAAGAATATTTTTATGGCATAATTAATGGTGGATAAATCAGTAGTTCTGCAACGCTCACATACTGTGGTAACATGGGCACTGCATAACCCCCTTGAAATAGAGATGGTCAGCTTCCGCTCTGCCCAGCTTTACTTCTATCTCAGCTCTACGTAGGTTGAGCCTCCCCAGGCTGTCTTGTGTGCTGGTCTACATGTTGTGTGTTCTTGGACACTTCTGTCTCTTGAGTTTCCTGCTGTTAAAATCTGTGGGTGGTTAGCTGAGGTGCTGCTGCTGCATGCTGCTGAAGATGACCTTCCTTGCATGGAGCTTTGAGTTTGTCCCAGATATGCCTGATAGGACTGCATGAGGAGGTTTGGAGGGGTACTTCCATCAGCAGGATGCAGAGGGGTGATTTTAAATGCGGAAGCCATAAATGGCCCTGAAGATAGTCCCCTTTAGTGACCTTTTATGTAAGGAGATCTTTGTTTCTGGTGAGAAGATCCTCAGGATCTTGTAGGATCAGCTCTTTTATTAACATATGTTACTAGCTTGGTTGTTTTCAGCAGGTTTGCTCCCAGTTTTCATCAATGCATGATCATAGCCTGGCCTAAAATGTGCCTCATCCTCTCTTTTCAGCGTGTGTGGGATTTTGGAAGAATTGTCCGTTTTCACACACAGCTGAAATGCATCCTTTTTTCAAGTATGTTTGAGTAATCCATAGTGATTAAGCAAAACAAGTAGGAAAGAATGTGATCTTGCTATATGCCATGATTATAATGACCCCCTCTTTGAAATAAATCAGTTGTTTGTCAAAAGACTCATGTCTGCATAAGCACACGGCATTGCTGCAGACAGGAAGTGCCCTAGTCTGTTGACCTCGTCTCCCAGGGAAAATCCAAGCTCTCATTAAATTAAAAAAAAAAAAAGAAAGAAAGAAAGAAAAAAAACCCTAAAACCCAACTTGTCTTAATTGGAGATGAAGGCAATAACATGTATAACCTCTTCTTTTTTTAGTTTGTGCATGTGCAATCTGATATTTAAATTGCATTTAACTTTTTTTTTTTAATGCAGCTGAAAAGAGTGAGGTCAGATATGTTTTCTTAGGGCTATATTACGCTCTACAAGGGTGAACAGGAAATGGTTTAAAGGAATGCCAAGAAGTCCCTATTCCCTGACCGATTCCCTTGTCTTCTTTCAACCAGCTTTATTTCACATTGAATGCTTCAGCTGCTGTTAGCATTTCTGGGCTGAGAACAGGAAAGGTTTTGATATGTTCTTAACTTGCATCGCCCAGGTTCCTTTTGCTACAATTTAAAGAAGAAAACGGAGTGGATTTTAAATATAGCCATATACAGGCCTAGAGTAGGGAAATGGGAATGTTGCTGTGCGCATCTCTGACCTGTTAGAAGTGCTAAGAGTATTACCTTACTAATAGAAGTAGTAGTGATAGTTTAATGAAATGAGTGTATTCTTGGTAATTCCCAATTATTGCCGTTGTTCTTTTTGCACTTTGGATTTATGCAGTGCAAGCCCCATTTTTTCACTTCTCCTTGAATTTCAGTTTTTTCTGCTTCTAGATGGGTTTTCCTCAAAACAGTCTGATCAGTCAATTCTGCTGCAAAAGGAAAAAAGCCTAGCAAATTGAAAAAAGATAACTTAAATGTTGGCAAATCCATGCATTTATGAATTCTGTGTGTGTATACATATATATTTTCTTCATGAAGTGTTTCTCTACAGTATATTCACTGAGATATTTAAGACTACAGTTATATCTCCTTGCTGGCTTTGTTTATTGTTTTGAGTATCCAGTTATGATACGTAAGAAAACATCTCCTTATAGATGAGAGAAATTGGATGTAACCACTCCAAAGAGCTGCAGGGAAACAGCCTCCTTTCTGGAGGTACAGTGACCTATATGCAGCCTAATCTTGGATTCATTGTTGAGGTAAGTCCCTCACTCTGATGGGAAGGTCACTTGCTAGAGCAGTACATCTCTTTCTGAGGCTTTGAACTGGTGTAACGAACACTATCTTAGTACCTGGCTCCTGGTCTAAAAGCTCATAAATCTCTTCATAGCCAATGTGGCTGTTTATTAGTGGTGTACAAATATTTGAAGGGAGGGTGCCAAGAGGATGGGGCCAGACTCTTCTCCATGGTGCCCATTGACAGGACAACAGACAATGGGCACAAACTGAAACAGAGGAAGTTCCATCTGAACATGAGGACAAACTTCTTGCCTCTTCTTGCCCAGAGAGGCTGTGGAGTCTCCTTCCCTGGAGATATTCAAAAGCCACCTGGACATGATCCTGGGCAATGTGCTCTAGAGGACCCTGCTTGAGCAGTGGGGTTAGACTAGATGATCTCCAGAGGTCCCTTCCAACCTCAACTATTCCGTGATTCTGTGATAAGTGATAATTGTACTATTGTTCTGCTTATATAGCAAATCCTGCAGATCTTCAGTGCCTTCCCCAGAAAGTTGCCATGCAGAGCTTGCAAGACTACAATAGTAATGTACTTAGTTCCTTCATAGAGTGAGTGTATATGTGTGTGTATTTTTTATCGTCTTGTCTCTTCATGAGTCATTTCAAACACATACACTTAAATGTAAGTTCCAAAACCAACCTACTGCTTATCTTAAAATATCCTTAAATAGTCACATTATACATTATCCTGCACTTTTCAAACTTGGATATGCACCTAAGCTGTCTGAAGTATGACAAAACTAGATAAGCTGAGTGAGTATTGTTGGGACACTTTCAGGAGTTTAAACTTACTAATATTTGGCTCTTGTCTTATTCAAAAGACACAGTCGTAATTTCTTTTCGCTGAGCACAATGACTTGGTTTTCCAGAGCTCAGCAGCTTTGCTGACTGCCTGCTTAGATGATCTCTTGTAACAGTGTCTACAGAAGTCAGAAATATTTACAGAACAGTAATTATTAAAAAGAATTAGGAGCTCTGGTTATGAAATCCAACACTTATAACAATAATTAACATTGAATGGTTCAGTGGAAGGCATGTAATATACTGAGAATCTACAATTAGGACTGAATGCCTGCTGCATGACATCAAAACCTTGGTCGTTGAATACGGTAACTCATTAGGCCTGTGGGAAGGACCTAATAATGAAATTATAGGATCTTTTCAAGTGTCTCTGATGCTCATTGTAATACTAGACTTAATCAGTTTTCCATGCAATTAATCCTTATCGAATTTTTGTGATTTGATGCAACTTGGAGGGAGATTCTCAAAATTCTATAACTGGTGTGTCATCTCCCCCCTGCCTCTGCGATGCTGTTGTTTTGCTTCTTCCTGGGCTCATTTGGTAGGGGAAGACATTAAGAGAGGAGGCAGCCTACAATTTCTCTCCCCACTTCAGGACTACTCTGGCAAAATCTGCATGAGACCTTAACTGGATCTTTAACATTGCTTTCCTCTTGCAGAGTGGGGAGGTCATTTCAGTTATTTATTTATTTATTTATTTATTCATTTTTGTGTGGGAAGAGGGTTGGGATGTTTGAGACTGCCACTGCTGAGCCCCACTGAAAAGTTCTTGGTTGGAAGCAAAGCAATCAACAGCAAACAACAAAAAAAAGAAAACCCAAAACAAAATACATGTTTACAGTTTTATTTAAAAAGGGGAAACAGGAGTTTGCAATTGACATAAATATCATCCATGTTCTGTTCTTTGTTTGATCTTTAGCTGGTAGTGGATGGAATTCTGAATTATTTTAAGCACAGCTAATTTCTGAAGACACTAACTTGGGGGAGACAACTACCACCAGCCTAGGCCACCATTGTCCTACTGAAGCTTTGAGGATGTTTTTGGCGTTCTTTCATGTGGCTTTCTCACACTGCCCTTGAGGCACTGTGCTTACCAGTAGATTTGAGTTGTTGTTGCTGCTATAATGAAAAGCGTCATTACTAAGCCATGCCTTCTTCCCTGTTTCCATAACCCTTTGCTGTTTCCCGCAAGCTTATTATATGCTTGTACTACAGAAAGCTAGTAGAGGTCCAGGATCCTGCTACACTTAGTGGTGGTGTTTTTATTCCCCCTTCTTGCCCTTGCAGTTTGAAGAGTTATTCTCTTGTAAAGTGTCATTCTACAATGAAAGCCACATTTCTCCCTTATAAAATATAACATACTGCTGATCATATCTACATACTCTTTTTATGGAGTAGGAGGTAAACATAATTTGTATTATGTAGACTTGCCTGGAACACTAATAAATTCCAATCACCCAAGTTGATGAAAGACACATTATCTGTTTCTGGCAAGAATTACGTTGCATCTAGTTAGGCACAACTCTGGAACATTGCATTTCATGAGCAAAGTTAATTACAGTGTTCTCTTTCTTTGTTACAAGAAAGCCTAGTGGTGGTGAAAATCAACAGTTGATATTAATTTGTGTTCTGTTACTTAACACTTAATTGTCTCAGTCTTTTAGTATGTAAGCTTGCCAGACCTGCCATGTACTGCAGTTGCTGGAGAAAACATAATTTCAGCTGGTGAGAATGACAGCAAGATCTCAATTCCAGTAGTTGAAAGCAGTGTGATTAACTGTGTAGTATTCATGGAATTCTCCATCTTCAGTGACTCAAAAGTGTTTTTAAGGGGATAAATCACTGCTTTCATATGCAAGATGATGGGATAGAGTTCCTACTGTAGGTGCTAAAGTGCAAAACACATTCCTGTAGAGATCTCCCTTACCTCTGTCTTTGATCCCCAAGTTAAACCTCCTTTCTCGGTAAAGTGTCTACCTGATTTATGTTGTAAATATAACTACATATTTTGTAAAAGCTGTAAGAAAATAAAGCAGCCTTTTTAAAAACAGCATATGATTTTTGCAGTGTTTCTTGAGATTGGGCAGACTTTTTTTGTTTAAACATTCCTTTGTGAGCCACAGAACTAGTGAAGTCTGCCCTTTCCATATAGCTTGTCTTGTATTCGTTCTCCACTTCATCAGAGTGGATTCATTCACCACCACTACCTGTGGTTTTCCTACTCTGTGATCTTCACTCTTTCTGGTGTGCATGTCGAGACAGTTACCTTACAGGTCCCCTGCATGCCCATTGGGTATCAAGAAGCACCTACTGGGGCTGTTCAGATAGCTAAAAGAGGCAGTGCAGTTTGTTGATTGGCATTTGACAGATCAAACAGAACAGCTAAGCTCACGCTGAAGGTGTTGGAAGCGCTGTGTTATTCTTGTCTATATGACCAATTTTTTTCGTGAAACTTGTCCAACCTTGTTCGTCTTAGAGACTGCTTCCCAGCTTGCAGAAGTTTTGGAGTGAATGTACTGGTGCAGAAGGATATTAGAATGATTGCATAAAACTTTTTATTTTCAGAGGCAGGGAGGGAACAGCACTAGACAAAAAACTGTTTGAAAACAGATAATATATATTTAAATATATAATGTATAATATTTAAAAATAATTTTAGAACAAGAACAGGACCTTCAAACCTGTATTGCTGAGCTGGCTGAAACTAGCTATACCAAGGGTAGTAAGTTTCTTTGAGGTTAGTCATGAACACTGCCATCACTAGCAGAAAGCTTCCAGCTGGGACCAGTTTCTAAAACTGACAATTTATATTCAATAGGGATGTGGTTTCTATCTATGCTAAATACACTTGTAAAGAGATCTGATTTCACTGTAAAATAGGTGGAACTCTAAACAAGTTCAATGCAACACTACTTTTAATAAAGCTACTTAGCGTAGCTGTTCTGGAGACTGTGTTTATTTCTGCAAGGGTCTGGCTGCCCGTAGGATTTGAGAATAGTCAAGGGTAGATTGTTTTTTCTAGTGCTTTGTGCAATGGCATCTTCAGCCACGACTGGGGCCCTAAAACCTTAAGATAATATGAACTCTGGCCTGCATCGAACTGCATAGTTTCTTGTAAAATAAACAAATTCCAATCTTTTGCTATGTTGCAGTATTTTTGTTTCTGGCTGACATCTTACGTGTATATGTTCATAGTGCGCCTTCTACCCAAAGGGTACAATCATATCAAGTCACTGTTGCTGTTTTGAGAACTTAAATGGCACATCTTGCATCCTATTTCTTGAACCTTTTGCACTATTGATGCAGACAAGAAATGAAAGAGTTAAGAGCAGGGTATTTGATCATCCTTGTAATCTTGTTTCATTTTGTTGTGATGTTACTGCTTCACCCTTCAGGGATGGAGACTATTGATTCTCTCATTTCTGAAGCTGTAACTCCTTCACCCCTGTATCAGTCTGAGAGGCTGGCTGCCTGATGTCAGCTTTATCCTCGCTGCTGCTTCTTCCCCTGACTTGTCAAAATAGCAAAAGTGGTGGGAGGGAGGGGAATGGATTAGAAGTGGCTTGTCCCAGGGGATGTTGCTTAACATACAGGCAGTGATTAGATGGCTCACACGTAAAACATGCACATTGTCTATGGAAGATAGACATAACAAGTTGTTGTCTTCCTCGGGAGCTTTTCCCACATGCCTGTTATCTGGACAAGATGCTATGATCTAGTGAATAGCCAAGATATGTTACCCTTTTGGCAAGTCTGTCGGACTGATTCCTACACCTTAGATGAATACAGGTGAGGGATGGACAGATTCGACAACAACTGTGTTGGATAGCTTGGGAGTTGCTCTTTCTATGAGAATGAACCCTTCCTGGTCTTGTTTCCCTTCCTGTGTCTCCCCATCCCTCCTCAGAGGAAACCAGCAAGTGCAATGCTCCACTGCAGGTACATTGACACTAATCTTGCACAGATGTAGTGATTTTCATGATCTTTCTCTCTCAAGCACACTCATGGATCTAAGTGCAAGAAAAGATTGGTTAGAGTAGGCAGAAAACAAAACAATTATGGGACTAGGTGCAAAGGGATTTTGTCCTCTTCTGCAGGCAGGTGTTGCTACTCGTAGCAAAATGCATCAAACCGCAGTCTGCATAGTTTTGAGGAATGGAGTACATAATTGTGTTAATATCTCATTTGAGATGTACTGTTTCTACTTGTGGTGTTTCAAGAGTGCAGTTGTTTTGTGAGAGTGGGATGCTCTCTGGGGTAGTTTACAGCACATGATTGCCCATTGATTCGTTTGTGGCAGTGCAAACACTGGAGCAGGAGAGTATGTTCTAAAGCAAATATCAGAAATTCACATTCCGAGGTAAAAACAGGACTCTGCAATTCTGTATTTTGTAAGATGCTAGAATTCGATGGCTTCTTCAGCAGTACACTTAAAAGCCTGATGCAGTACACCAGAAGGAGCTTACTGCACAGACTTCATTTTCCTTCATTACTGAAAAGCAGAGTTGGGCTTGCAAGAATAAGCTCTGGTTCCCATTTTCTTCTGAAATATGAACTCTGCTTTACATTCCTGACCCGTAACAGTGTTATTCCAAAAACATGCCTTTTCTCCACGAAAGCAGCATGTGTTGAATTATAACGGTCCATCCTGCATGGTACACCTTCTGATTTTCAACAGACGTGAACTTTTACAAAGAGGTGAAAGTTCAAGGGAAGGGAGGGTTAACTCAGAAAATACGAACAGAAATATTTCTCAACCCCTTGTTCTTTAGATTATTCTCAATAAAAGAAATTAAAAGCAGAAAGAATTTTGAAATCATTTTTATCTTGAGAAGGACCTAATGGCAGTTTGAACTTTTGGAATTTAATTCGTAGGTTAGAAGCCATCTCATCTTTGTGTACAACTTACTCACAGTATTCAGATGGAGGGAAAACATGCCTGTGTCTGAGGTCTGAAAATAGATTTGTAATTATGCATAATGGGCAAGGATAACTGACTGTCTTGCTTAGCTTTGACATTTCAATCTAGAGGAAGGGGAACCTTCTTCCACAATCAGTATTTTCCATCGAAAACACTGTGAAGTTCTTTGCGCCTTGTAAAGCCTGTTATCTGCAAGTTGTGTGTATGATGTTGAGCTGGTTAACTTCTGCTTCTGCTGTATCTGTTGCTCGCTACTCAGTTGGCTCTGTTCCAAGCAGAAGCTGAGCAGTTTGCCTAATGGGATATGAAGTTCTGGCTGGTGCCTTCTAGTTTCAGCTTTCTGTAGCTCAGGGACTGAACAGCCTAAGAGGCTGCTGTAGTTGTAAAGGTATAAATTGGGCTATACTGGAAAAACTAGAGGGAGAGGGAGAGTTTGGGGAAAAAGATGGGTAAGGGCTGCTGAAGAAGTTAAATTGTTGTAAGGGATTGGCTTCTTGGAGTGTTAGAAACAACTGCTTGGCTTCCCCCAAGAAGAGGAGCATCCATTTTTTTGCAAAAGCATCTCTGCCTCGATACACAGGTTACTGGAATGATGCCCTCTGCCATCAGGGTAGTAGAGATGGTGCATATTACATTGCCCTCTCGCGCATCCTCAGGCAGTGTTGTGAAACAGGAGGGAATAATGCTGCACGAGCTACTGATGTAAAAGGGGACACATCTCTCCTCAAAGGGTCTAGGAGTTCTTTTTGGGAATGCTGTATACAGAATTAATACAGAGAAGCCAGCTGTTTTCCCAGAGCCTGGCTGCGCTGGAATTCACTTCTGACAGCAATAGAAGTTGGTGGTAAAGATTCCTTTGCTTAAAAAATAGACACCAAAAATGTGCAAGTATCTAGTAAGTTTTGATTTGTGAGTAGGGGAGCTGTGCAGATGCAGTAAGAAAAGGTAGAATTTAAACCTGGATCAGTGTTTGTCCTCCGTTCAGTTCAGCAGACATGCTGAAATAGGAGGAAGCTGTAAAATCAATGCAATGAATTGTAAGCAAATAATTCTATCCTTGTCCTGACCAGCCTGTAGCTTCTGTTGACCTTGTTACTCCAGCTTATTGATTAATAACTCTGAGATGTGCAGGGATCTATGTAGCTTAGTACTGGGTGAAATCTGTGCTCAGTCTCCCTGTGGCAATTTCAGAATGTGTACATGGAAGATTTTAAATTGAGTGGTTATGAAATTTTCTTTCCCCTTATCTGTTTTTATAAAGAAGTAAGTGTTGAGTGAATGTTTTCAAAAAAGAAAAAAAAAAAAGAATCTTTACCTCTCACCTTTTTGAAGACCACCTGTGGCTGGCCCAACTGTAGAGAATACAGGCAAATACAGGTAATACAGTTAAGTCCAGATAAAACCTGACTGTGGCACAGGTTGCATTAATACCAAATTACGTCCGTACATAGCTAATGAAGCTGGTATGCTTTAACTGTGCTAATCAGGTATATCACCTGTTCTCTGGATTGATTTTTTGCCTTTTTCAGCTGTTAGTGCAAGAAATACCCTTCTGTGCTGTCTTCAGGAATAGAAGTATTTTTGAATACCATACATGGTTGTAGATGTGTCAGTCTCCTTTTCATAGCTCTTCTAGGTTCCTGTGTGACCTTGTGTGCATGATGGATAATTTCCTTAAAGTTCGGGGCTCTACAGCATATTCCAAGATACAAATGCTTTCCTTCCAAGCCTTGGTTTAGAAGGGATAATTTCAAGATGAGCCTGCTGTACTGTTCTTTTTAAAATAAACATGAGCATTCATTCCAGCATCTGTCCCTAAATAGATCTTCGTCTCTGTCTCCCTGAGAGATTGTAAGTATTAAACCAAACAGATCATTAGCGTTTTTGCTACGTTTGATGGGGAGGAAACCTTCCTATATGAATGTTTTTAGTATCTACTTATCTGTACAATCCCTAACAAAAAAACATGCCCGTATGGGTTTAGCAGGCTCCGGTTTTGCGCTAAAGTCTTAATATTCCCGTCTATACTAGGATCTGAACACAATTCTTCTTCTTTATCCTTATGTTCAAATTCTAGCTATGCTGGGGGTGGGGGGGGAAGTAGAAGTACTGCTGTGATGGTTGTTATCTTTTGTGTCATTGTGTTCTGCTCAGACACATAGAAGTTGACTGACTCTGTCGGCTTAAAAGAGATACATTTTGATAAAATATATCTTATGAGTTCTACCAGAACAGTTTGGAAGTGGTCTCCAAGGTAACCAGACTTTTCCTGGCATAACTCAGTACCTCTGTCTAAAACAAGCGTTGGTAGTGACTGCGTTGGTGCAGTAGCAAGAAACGCACCGTTTTTGATTAGACATGAATAATTAGCTCTCTGCTCGTGGACCAGTGTTTTATTTAGAGATCGTCTGTGTGAGGCAGGCTCTGTTACCCTTCAGAAAGGGATCAGAGTTCAGTCCCAAGCTCCCTGGGCCGGAAGAGACTGAGTGTTGAAGAGCGCTCAGCTTCTGGGGCTGAGAATAAATCTTTTTGTGCTCGTTTCCCCAGTGATTTCTCCTTCAGCCAAGCAGAAGAACAGCATTGACTTGCTCTGGTGGGAGGTGTATGTGTAGCCAACTGAATGCAAGAAACCTGAAGTCTTGCATGCTCTTTTTTTCCGATTTTTGTGAAACTAAACAGAAATATTTCTTGAACATAGTCATTTTTGATAGCTCACAAATACTTACAATGTGGCACTAGAGTACCTAATTTTTCTAGATCTACAGACATGCAAGGTTTTTTTATTGCCCCTTTCATTGTGTGTTGCAGTCTTATGCAAACAACATATGGATCATTAAACAACACAATATGTTGTTTGTTTTTTGGACTTTACATTAAAATTCTCTAGTTTCTATTTGCAAAATATGACATCTCTTAAAATAGCAGTGGCATGACCGGTTATAGTGCTTGCAGTAATTCAGAGCTTGTACAGTGTGTCAGGATGTATGGAGTGAGTTGATAAAGCTCAGTTGGACTGGCTGTCATCCACTTTCCACTTCAGTTTTCCTGTTTGACATTAAATGTTTGGAAAACTTCTTGCATAGGCGTAGAAGTAAATGAATGACGCATTCTAAAACAAAACAAAGCTAAGGAAGTGGCTAGCTACCCATGAAGCTCAGTATTCATCTAGAGAACTTCTAATTTATTTCCAAATAATGTAATATTCTCAAAATGCTGTTCTTTTGCCAAAATGTTTGTTGCTTTCATTTTGGAAAATTGAACTGGAACAGTGGAGTTCTCTTTTCCCCACATCACATATGTTCTGTGCAGTTTTTTTGTTTTAATTTCCAATGTCAAAAGCTGGTGAATGAAGCTCTCGCTGCTATTTTTTAGTGCACCATGGAGGCTGCAGGTGACCTTCCAGCAGTGGTGAAGCTTCAGCCTGCAGCTTGGTGTCTTGTGCCCTCTCATGCATTGTACACCTGGTTTGTACGCCTGCTTTGCACTGAAAGTGGCAGGGGAGGTAGCCAGCCTGTTGTGAGCATAACAGCCCAGTTTTACAAAGGGAAACAGAGTAAAACCAGTTCAGCGGCCGGGCAGGCGTTCAGCGAGCAGCCTGAAGCAACGTGTTGTGTCAGGGACGGAGTACAAAGCCTTGGACAGCTGCAGCACAGAGGCTTAATTTATAGTGACATTGTGGAGTGTGCGCCAAAACTTTCTTTGCTCCTGAGGAAACAGTTTTCAGTGGATAATTGTGCGGCATCGTAGGGTTGTGTGGAGATGCTGAGGAGCAGTTTGGTTTTTCTCGAGCAGATGGCAATGCTTTGTGGTGAGATTATGGAAGACCTATCTGTTCCCACTTCAATATAATTGTAGTAGTCACTGCAGTAATATTAATCCCATCTTTTGCTAATAGCAACATCTTCATCTTTGCCTATTCTGGTAAAGTAACAGGAGGCTAATTTTGCTTTCCTAGCTTTGTCAGTTTTTTCCCATTCAAACAGCATTACCAGGCCAAAATCTTTGAAAGCTGATTTCCGAGAATTGCAAGACTGCTGTGAAATACACTCTGTGAAGTTTTCAGAATTCAAGTCCTTGATTTCTGAGTGCAATTAAGTTTTTTGAAAGAATAAAACAAAGTTGATATCTTGTGATTGATGTTTCGTCTGTTAAAAGTAATTTTGCAGACTTTCAGGCCAAGTTTGTGAGAGCTTCCTTTTCAAATCCATATTTAAATATATAAATAGTATATTTAACTTTCAAAATGCCTGTGCATCCAACCAATAATTCAGTATTTCTGTACTTGCATGGTATAACTTAATTATAATAGCCACTTTCTGTAAGAGAGGATACTCCACTATGTTGTAAGTTTTTGTAGTCAAGATGTGACCTCAGCCTCTGTCAGAATGACTAGTTTATCCATCCTTAGCTTTTTATTCAGTCCCTGATTTACAAGTGTGGTTGCAGCTTCCTCTGCAGTTTGTACTTGGACTCTTGGCTCACGGTTTTGAGATTTTTTTGTTTGTTTGTTCATTGTTTTCTTTTTCTCCTTGCTTTCCATCTCACTACTCTTGAAGGAGAAAAGCAGTGGCATCATATGTGGTGGTCTTCTTCCCTAGGGCAGTGGGACTAGCATGACTTGGTACTGGTGTCCACCAGGCCATAGAGAGGCCAGCCTGTCTGCTGTTGACTCTCCTTCTCCGGAGCAGGAGAGGGAATAGGAGCTGTGACAGAAGAAACAGCGGGTCTGAGCAGAATTCTGTTAGGAACAGATCAACGATTACTGGTTCAGATCAACGGCCCCTCTAGCCTAGTTTCCCAGCCTAGCGGCTTTGGCAGTGCCTGTCAGTGCGTACCTAGGAAGAGCAAGCATAGAGCAAGTGTGTATGCCATTGAATTGTAATTCTTTCCTAGCTGCTGACTATTTTGAGCTCAAGCAATTTCCTGAGCCTGTTGTGATTTGAACAAAACTTTTCTTCCAAATCTCTAATGAATCTCTTTCCTAATACACGATCAGTCCCTCTTGAAACCTTGTAAACTTCGTGCATGTGCAGTATCCTTTGGCAAGGAGTTCCTCAAGTCCACTATTGACTTTCTTTTGTTTTATTTTGAACCTAGTCCTGCTGCTTTCATTTGATGGTCCCTCATAGTGCTGGAAAAGACATTGAACAGTTGATCCCCAACCTCTTTCCCCATGTTACTGATGATTTTATAGACTTTATATTCCCCTTAACTCGCCTCGCTCTGAGGCTGACACATCCTAGCCTGTTTATCCTTCCTACAGAAGCCGTTTCATTTATCTGATCATCTTACACTTTTCTAAACCTTTTCCAGCCCTAACGTCTTAGAGATGAGAGAGATGAGAGAGATGAGAGAGATGAATACTGTACACAGTATTCAAGCCATCGGTGAGTGGCTGGAACGTACAGCTGGTGCACAGTGTACAGTGATTTGGTTTTGTTCTTCATGCCTAATCTGCTTAATTCCTAACACTGATTTGGCAGGGATTGCACTGGGTGTCAGGACATTGGGATGCTTTTCCTGGCTCTGCTTTTGATCACTTGCATGATCAGATGGCTTCTTAGTTTATGCATCTTCTCTGAACCTTTAAGCTGGTGTCGTTAGGTCTGTATGCCCTTAGAGGAAAGGATTTGTGTATGTTCTTATAGTGGCTGCTGGGGCCCTGTCTCCACTGGGGAGCAAGGTGCTATTACACGGGGATTGGAGGTGGTTTGTAACATGGTGGTTCTGTGAAGGCTGCGGAGTAATGTGTCTATACCCCAGTCCCCAGTAGTTATCCCTGGCTAGTTTTGTCATTGTGAGAAATGAAACTACTGCTGTTTGTCTCTTTTCCATGCTTTTCTTGCTGTATTCAGTCTATTTTTCTGGTAGCCTGACTGGAATTGTGGGTAATTTTAAACTATTTACAATAAAAAGCACAGTTTTTCGTAGAACTCTGTTAGACCTTGCCTGTTTAGTTAAGACATCTGTGCATACCTTCTTAGATGGAGCCCTAAATGTAATGAGGACCGTAGTGATAACTCTATACTGAATGGTTATGTCAAATGCTGTTCATTCCAATGGCTGTAAAACAGTTTTTCTGTTGTGCATATTTGTGTAATTAATGAACTGAAAAGTATTTTACCTGCCAGAGCTGATGGCTCTGATGTCCTTCTCAGCAGTTCTGTTTCACTCAAACTTTTCATAATGCAGAAAATAATATTCTTTGCCACCTAAAGTACTGTTGGTATATAGTCTTTCCCCTTCCCCCACCCCTTTTTTTTTCTTTATTTAAGGGAAGCTTCCTTTGATTTGCAAATAGTCCTTTAAGCTTTTTTTCCCCTCTAGATTTTTCTTGTTCAGTAAGAGTGAAGTAGCAGTAAACCACAGATTGCCTTCAAAGTTTAAGAAGGCAAACTTTTTAAAAGAGGCATTGCTGCAGAAAGGTATTGCAGGGAAGTCGTTTGTTTTGCACATACTTAACTGAGTGGTGTTTATACAATTAATGCATCAACCCTTATTGTTAGTTTTTAAGAGCAATACCGATTTCTTTTCCAAGGAAAGACTTCAGAATATTTATCTTGGAGACTTAAAAAAAAAAATACTTATTTGTGTAATACTTTTTTAAAATAGATAGCCAGATGGATCTGGGGAATGCTTGTGCATGTCACATATGTCTAACGCCTTTCCTTCTCCTGGGACCAAGCTACATTACATCATATTTTATGATTACAAGACAGAATTTTAATGGAACTTGGCCATATGCTTGAGTCATCTGTTCTCTTCAGTTTTGGAAGGATTATACTAGCATCTTCAAAAGACTGTTAAATTTATTGACTTTTTTTAACCCATAAAATTTGGAAAACTTCTGCTGTTTCTGGCAATGAAAACTATCCATTTTCAGCTTATTACATATACAATACCTCACAGTTATTAACTGCATCCTGTAATAGTATCTTTAACAGATACAAAGAGATGCTTGTATCCTATGTTAATTTGGGTTTCATATCTCATAAGATGGAAGGGAACTCCAAAAATATGTAATGCAGATAATTACAAAATACAAGTTCTTTACATTTTTGTCATGACCTACAAAGCTCTTAGGGGTTATCTTTTCTTCCTCTGAGGCTTTATGCCCGTTACAAATCCTTACTCTCCCTTCTCTCCCCCTCTACCCTTCCTCAACATAAATTATTGAAAAGAAAAGCATGTTTTGAAACAGATGAGAATTAACTAGCCACTGACTACTCTTTTACTCCTGGGAATGGTTTTGAATTCAGCAGTTACTCATAGCTGCTGCATTAGATGCAGTCCATCATCCAGCGTAGCCACAACATACAGTCTCGATGTTGGAAAAGTGCGTAGAGTAAACCGGGCCTGGTAGGGAGCAAATATCTAGGGATATTTGTCCAGCCTCTCTGCTTGTAAGCATCAAAGGGAAAGAGTGTCTTTAGATAAAAGTTTTGAAAATTCTACATTATTACTTAGCATTATTACCTCTCATGTTAGCTTCTCCATGGGCTATACCAAAGAGGTTGTGACTATAACAGGGTTATTTTTGATGACAAGAAAGGGGTTAGTAGCACAACAGGACCACTTTACATGGGATTTTGTGCTCTGTGCTCAATCTTTTCATTGTCACTTTTTAATGAGCAATGACTTTGTACTGGGAAGGTGAAAATTGGTTGGTATTGTTTAGCTGCTGAACTCTTTTATTGTAGAAACTGTGCATGGATCTTGTGAAGAAGTCAGAATATAGACCAGGCAACCCTAAGGAGGGTTTCTCAGTGTAGCAGCAACAATATCCCTCATAGACGGAGATCAAGACTAGATGCTGAAGCCACTGGCAGCACTCACCACTGATATGTGAAGAGTAACTTGATGATCCTTGATGATCTTGAGGAGCAATTAATAGGAGGCAAGAGGATTATAAAAAAAGGGCAGAGGGCATGTGTTTATGTCTTCTCTCTTCTTGTGTCAATAATCCTAGCATGTTTGGTAAGATACAGGGGATCTGAGTGAGCAAGAGCACTGCAGTGATAACGCTTAGCACTCTAGCAACTGGCATATGGATAAGGAATATACAGATGAGAACGGAAGAGTTCAGTACATGTAGACTGGTCAGTTAGTACAGAGCTAGGGCAATTGCGCCAGGAGGCAGATAGCTCAATCATTGTTCAAATAGGAAAGGGTTGAACCCCACTACTAGCTTGGGGCAAATAGCTGAGTTTCTACAGGCTGCCTGAAGGACAGTGTACCAGCTGTAGCCCTGATTACGTGAAAGGTGAGGCCATCTGTGCCTGGTAGACGGAAAGTCTACATAATGGGTGTTACTGTTCATCCTCGGAGAGGAACGAAGCTCCTTCTGCAACGGAGGAGGACGTGGGCCCAAGGGAAGGAACCAGGGTGAGTGCTCACTTGCCCTTTCTCTCCTTTTATGTAAAGCCTGCTGTGTCTGGGCAGTTGATCTATCACGTACAGCAAGTCTGACACACGGAAGACTTGTCTGAGTCTCAGCGCACATGATGTGGAGGATAAATAACGTGGGAAGATGTGGTGTTGGGAAATCTCATGCACTCTTCCCTGGCTGCTGAAGGGAACTTTATTTGTGTGCAGAACAACTATTTTTTTCCAAAGTTCTTCAGTCCTACTGGGAATGTATCTTAGGTGTAACTTTCCAGTGATGCCTAGATTATCCTTCATTGTACCAATGGAATTTAAAACAGCAAGCAAAGCTTAGCTGTCATATTTGACATCTAGAGGTTATAATCCATCACACAAACATCCATCAGTGGCCTCACGAAGACCAGACATAGTGGAACTTATTTTGCCTTCTTTTGCAGTCTTGAAGTACTTTTAGAGATTGAGTTGAGCTCTTAAAGACTCCAAACAAAACCATTTCTTGGAATAGGGTTTTGTCTCTTTGTATGCACTGTGTTTTGTTTGGCTGTGTCATGGGTTTCAGAATAGAAGGCTATACCCCAGTAACAGTGGATATGTCCTTTACAAGAATGACAAATTCCACTATAAATAGACTGTTTTCCTACTCTGAATAGTTTTAGGATTTTAATATAGATTTTCTTATTATGAATTTTGAAATTGGATTGCTTCCTACCATGGCTATCTAATAGGTATAAAAAATAATTTGAAGTGGTTTTAAAAATAACTAAGATGCTTTTTGAGTATTTTGGAAAATAATAAGATGATGGAGCTTTGTCAAGTAATCTTCTTCAGTCTCTGCTAGTAGGAATGCCCGCCCCACCCCCCCCAAAAAAAAAAAAAAAACAGCTGTCATTATGTAAGCTGTGGTAGCATGTAGATATTTGTGATAAAAAGATAATGTACTGTGGTGGCTGGTACCTTATCAGTACACCTTGAAGCAGTAGTGATAGTGATCAATTGATCTGATTCAGAACTGTGTGCAGTTCTAATTTTTTTATCTGTAGAATCTGTAATTAGCCTTTGTGTCTTTTTGCCTGTATAGAAAAATGGAGAAAAAAGGGCAGCTACCCCAAAACTAATGAAAAACAGGTTTGCTGTGCAGAAGTGGCAAAATGTGCAATAATGGAAAGGTTCAGCAGGAGCAGAGATGGAGCTATAAGGATAGAAAGTGCCAGTCCGCATAACTGAGCTAATGATGGATGTAAGTGGGTTACTGCAGAAGAGAGTGACATCCTTTCACTCATCTGGAAGCAGGAAGATCCATCGGGCACTGATAAGTCTCTGACTAAATTTGCTAATCAACAGAAACTGGAAGGTGATTAAAGATCTGAGTAGATAGAGTAAGCTCAGATACTCCTAGCAGCAAGTAAGAAAATTCTGCTTGGGAAGTGGTGTGCGTATACCATTGCATGTTAAAGCCGACAGGCTGACCAGGGAGTTTAGACCTGTTCCCTGGTCATTAGGGCACGCTCTGCTCCTCAGAGACTATTGTCTTCAACACAGTATTGCAGAATGCAAGACAATCGACACAGTAGCTGAACAAACAAATTTTGCTTGCCTAGTTGGCAATGTCCCTGTATCTTACAGCCTGTTTATCACTGAAAAATACTTAACAGATAAAAGATGAGATTGGATTGCGTGGCCCATTTCACTTCAGATCTCCTGATTTCTTTTTTTCTGAACTGAACATAAAGCAGCTGTGTACTAGAAATCCTGAAGACTTGAAAGGCCAAATGTCCTTTATGTGAGTAAGTGTTTGACCTTGATGCATAGCTAAAATCTGTTGATTCAGTAGTTCCTCAATCTTAAAACTTTATTAGAAAGCAGTTCTTTTCAGACCTCTAATGTTGAAGATCAGCTTCTTATTTATAATTTTTTTTATAAATTAGAAATAAGTAGTCTAGGTGGTCCTTGGGTCACGATTTGTGAGAGTTTGTTGTTGTTTGCTTCTTTGTAGTGTAAATCTGCATTCTGACATCCCGTGGATTTTTGAAGGAAAGAACTGCCATGTATCCAGTGGTAGACTGTAGTCTATTAGGTGTACTTTGCTTTTGATAGCACTTACTGAGTCATTTTAAGATGAGAGAAGCAATCACCTGAGTGCATATTCACTGTAGTTCAACTCCTTAGAACTACGAGAAAAAGCAGGACAATGGCAGATGATCACTTCAAAGAGGATTGATATGGATTTTTTTTAAGTAAAAAAAAAAATCCCCTGTGTTTTTTTGTCCGTGTTAAGATAAGCATTGTTTCATTTATAAAATATACTCAATTAATTCCTATCTTTAATTTCTTCTGTCTTATTGAGGATGGTCAGCTGCCTATGGTGTGGTTATTGCAACATCCTTTGATATCTTCAAGTAAAGATAAATCTCCAGTTTCTGTATTGGTGATGTGTGGGCTGATAAACAATGGGCGGTGGTTTGATATATTGCCAGTGCTCTGGTTGCATGTTATTAATGATTTGATGTAGTTTTCCTTACTTTGTTCTAAGGCTTAGCATGTGGTGAGCTTTGTGCTCACCACTTTCCTTCATCTCCACCGGAAAGAAACTGGTTACTTGAAAACAGCAGTAATTACTTAAAAGAAAATAGAAGACTGGACGTACCTAGATGCAATACTTCCTGATGTTAACAGGAAATCTTGCTGTTCCTCACATGCAGAGATTGATTTCCTTTGTCTTGAAAAAAGGCTAAAAAGTAGCATCAGAAACAAAAATACATCATGGCCTTTACTGGGAAGTGAAATGAGAAGTGTCTCACAACCTTGGTAGAACTCCACTATGTGCCTCTAAGCCCCCTAGTTGCAGCCTGACCATTTTCATTGGTCCTGGTGGACCTCTTAGCCTTCCTTGCAGACTTTCTGGCCTCAACCTCTTCCCTTATTTCTTATTCCTTTACAGAAATGAAATCTCACAGCTGATTTATGAAGAGGCTACTGATCTCTCCTCTATTAACTGTGCAGATTCCTGACACACTGAACTTATGGCTCCTTTGCATTTGAAGCCCAGATGAGATTGTTAAAGCGAACCTAGGTTTGTCAAGAAAATAACAATTTTCCTTTACTCAAAAGAAACATAAATATCTCAGTGAAACAGCAAGCTCTTAGATGCAGTTCTCTCCATTTTCATTGCCCTCTTGGGTGTTCAGCTCACAGCCTGCCTCAAATTCCAGTCATTATTTAAGCAAAGATCTTTTATTCTGCAGCTTCTTTCTGTTTTCCTCCAATACCTTACTGTCTCAGGTGGCCATTTCAGTCAGGTTGTCCTTCCCCTCTCTGCTGGTGAAAGACCCTTTCTTTTCATAGCTTGCAGTCCCCTTTGTCAGCAGACCTTCCAGGCGGTGTTACTAGCTGGCAGAAGTGCCCTGCTGAGTGACTTGCTGTTCGGTTGTATTCTGGTGTTCAGCAGGAAAAAATTGTTTGTTTGGATAATAATCACTTCTTTATCCACAGAAGCTACCCAATGAACGGGTAATTATCAAGGTTTACCGACAATGTACTGTTAGCCTTTTGTTACCATCCCTTGTCCATTCACTCCAGCACAGGGCATTTCCTGCCTTCTTCATGGTGGTTTTAGCTGCTGTTCATGTGGAATTCATTGTCTGACACAAATACAATCTCTAGTATCAGACAGACCTCACACACTTTGCATAGACAGTTACCCCAACTTGACACAGGTAGCACAAAAAGCAGGAGAAAGACAATGGATTGACATTTTTGGTTGTAAGATGTTCAGGGATAACTTGTTTTCCAACTCTTATTTCCACCTTTAAAGAAATGCTGTGAGCTGTAAATGCTTTGTCTGTTTATGTGAATAGTAAGTATTAGCTGTCATTCACTTAAAAGAAGGAACATCAGCAGCCAGGTGAAGCTGGAAAGGGCATTTCTGGTGTAGCAATTAGACAGCGATTTATAGATAGTATCACTGAATTACTTCCAAAGCTGTTGTCACTCTGCTTTTTTGACAACTTGTTAACTAGAGGTCAGGACCTTACTTGTGGTGAAGTTAATGAACGTAGCACCTTCTGGCATGACGTTCAGGATGCTGCACTAAGTGGTGTGCAGAGTGCAGCAGAGGTCAGCTTGCAATGGCGCTGCTACCATATATGGCCCGGGGACAGATTTTAATGGTAGAGAAAAGGGCTGGAGCCCCAGAAATGGGAAGAGGTCCCAAAGGCAGCAGCTCCTGGCATCCATTAAGCACTGAATGTCCTGGAAGCTGCTGCCATGGACTGGATGTTGCTGATAAGCTCAACAGCATCTTACCCCTCTGCAAGGAAGCTTTCTGCCCCTGCCACTCTGGTTTGCCACTGGCAAAATCAGTCTCTAATTTTGAAGGCAGGGGAGAGTAGGGAAAGGTATAGGCTTATCACTGACTCCTGGGCTGTGATGCTTTCAGATAAGCCATTCTTTTGAGAAAAGTTGTCCTTCATTGTTTTAACTTTGAAGGATGTTTTCTTTAGTAACTGCATTCCCTTCAATAGGACTGTTCTTGTTTTTAAGACTCTCTTGGGAAGTCCAGCACATGCGGACTTTCGTGGATGACCTTGTGATGCAGTGATGACCAGTATCTTTGCCATGCAATTGTTTGAGGCTAGTCTTTAAGTATTCCTTTCCTTTTCCGATAGTGAGCTGCTGAGTTTGAAATTATCAGGAATTTCAGTTTGCTGCTCAGCTTCCCTGCAGCTCTGATTTCAGTGGAGATAACATAATCTGTCTCCAGTAGATTTGCAACAATGCAAGGTCACTTAAATCATCTCCTGTAGGCTGCATGCCAAAGATAAAGAAACATAGTAGTCCAGTTAATGTTTGTTCAGGTCTTTGTGCATGGAAAACACTGTGTGCAAGTGCTAAGTAGAACTATTACCTTCTCCTGTTATAGCTGTCATTTCTTGCATGACATACACAGGTGGTTTCAAGACAACGGGGTTTAACATCCTGATGTGATAATCATGATGATTTAAAAAAAAAAAAAAGTTAGTACCTTAACAGCTTTATAGAAAATCTTTTTCTAATTCTTCAGCTGCTCCTCTGAACAGGAAAATAATTCTGTTTATGACAGAGAAACCTTCATATCAAAGGCTTTTTTCGTAGTTAAAATGTAAATCAACTGTTTTAAGCAATGTTTACTTTGAACTGCAAAACCATTTGTCATCTTCACATGCTGTGTATGATCTTAATGATAAAGCATTTTTCGCTCGGCAGTTTCAGCTGCAAATATAGTAACTATTTTATTAGTATCTCAGAGCCATAGGGTCATCTGTAGGTTTGTGGAGGAAATAACGTGTGTTCAGAGGAACCACTCAGTCAAAAAACTATCAGTGCAGTTGCTGTCAGTAACTACTGCTGAAGGTGTCTCTCTGTGGCTGACGGAGCTGCAATTTTTAAAAGTCCCACCTACCCTGACGGTGAACGTTGAAGGTGTTGCAAACAGGCTGCTTAGGGCTTTAGAGTTGTGCCCTTTTTTATATCTACTCATAAACTGGTAGTGTAGATCAAGTCAGTCAGTTCTCTGCTGTCCTCTGCCTCACTCCAAAACCTCGGTCCGACAGTGCCTCCCGCAGGGATGGCTTTCCACCCACAGCTCTGCGATCTCTTCCCTGCTCCCCTTCTCAGCTTCTTAAATGTTTAAACATGGAAAGCACTTAACAGTTACTGGAGAGATGCTTCTGACCAATGCCATATGGCGCACTTCCTCATCTGAAGAATGAAAATTGAGGCTAAAGACAATATTTCAGAGGGATATTTAGTTTCAGTC